>NC_090923.1:1159200639-1159503670 GCF_040938575.1 Ambystoma mexicanum
CCGCCCTTTAAAACGGGCGCCACGAAGACACCCTTGATGGGGAGTGGTGTGTCGCCGCCGAACGTGACGATCTTTGCCCTCGAGACATCCAATGGTGGTGGTCCCGGGATCGACTGGTAGTGATCGGAGGCCAGCACACATACCGAGGCTCCTGTGTCGATCATCACTTGTGTAGGGACCCCCTGGATGTCCACTATGCATTTGGGCTGCCTCTTTTTCCTTTCCCCTGTGGCTATGCTCGAAATGAAGAACACCTCGTCCTCCTCTTCTTCCTCCTCGGCCATGTTCAGCCTCTGCATATCCTGTTCCAGTGTCGCAATGCTCTTTTGCCCCCTCGACCCACTGCCAAACAACCTGGCCGGACCCCTTTGAGTAGGCACCGGTGCAGGAGCGCGGCACATCCGGGCATAGTGTGTGTCCGTTGCATCTGCCACAGGATCTGGATTTGGCGGAACATTCCTTGGAGTTTGGCACATCGTACCCACAATACTGACAAATGGGCGCCACTCCATGCGTCGGGCTTGCTTCTTGGCGTTTCTGACTCCACTTACTCTTTGATGCGGACTGCCTCCCTACCGCAAACGCCTCTTCTGACCTGCTGGGACGCACCGTCGCGTCCATTGTGGCACCCCTCGACTCTGCCAGTTCATATATTCTTCCGCTGTCCAGGATCTGTGTCAGAGTCCACCCTGGCTCCCTTAACACCGGTCTGCGGAGTTTGCCTGAGCCACAGCCTTGGATGACTTGGTTTCTAATCATGGACTCCTCGTTGTCCCATCTGCACGTCGTGGCCATTTGTCTTAGGCGGGCGCAGAATTGATCAAGCGACTCTTCTTCCCGCTGTTTTTCACTGTTGAACAGGAATCTCTCATAGTCCACTTTGGACAGTGGAATAAAATGATTCCTTAAGGCAATCTTGACCGCATCATAGGTAACTACTTGCAGTTTAAGGGACTCATAAATGCATAGGACGTCCATACCCGCGGAGTATAGTAGAGTTGCCCTTTTTGCGTCATCATTGGTTTCTCCTGTTGCGGTGAAGTACATGTCCAATTTTCTTATCCACAGCAGCCATTTTGGGCCCAATTTTGAGGGTGGACCCGACGTGTCGAATTCTTGCATGGGTAACAGCGATCCCTGTTGTCTCCTCCTTACCGCCACCGGCGCTGTCCCTGCATCTTCATCACTCTCCGCCATGTTCACAGGTTGCACTGGCACCTCCTTAGGGTTTGGAGGCCACAAACCTGACTTGTGCGGACAGTCGGCGTATCTCAGGCCGCCACGTGGTGTGGGTCAACGTGGCCGCGAATCCGTCCAGTTACCACAGCTTGAGGGACAGTCGTCTTGGATGTCAACGACTGTCAGGATTCCAAAAATTAGTTCACTTTGGTTTCTGTGGAACGTGAGCAGCGCACAAGCACCTTTTCAGGCCGCTACTGCCCCGTGTCCTGCGTAGAAACCGATCCGCTTTGCACGCGCTGGGTTCGGGGAATGCTCCATTCGCATCCCGCTTCGTCGCCAGATGTTGTGTGCAGGCCCGTACCTCGAGCTGCACCGCACACGCTCACACGCATCCACACAAGGAGACACGGGACACGCGTGTGTGCCTTACGGCGTCCCCGCGGAAACTGCCTGCACGGACGTTCTTTATTCTTGATGCGCATGCGCGGCCTGGAACGAGGCTCGCGCATGCGCCGTTCATGCTTGCAACATCACATCCGGTACAACTCGCGATACAGCTATCATAAGAGAATTAAGGAATTGTAATTTGGCCTCAGTTACTCATATTGTTGTATCTCCTTTCTTGTTTAGAGTTGATTTTGCCGTAATACGGCTAAACATCTGAAGCTCCGCCCCCTTAAGGCGTGAAGAGCTAAAACTTTGCACGCGCACCAGGCGAAGTGCCTGGAAGTACGTCTTTGCTTCTTCGCCACGAAGTTGCGACGGGTCAGCGGGGACGTACTTCCATAGGTATTTTCTGCTGAGTTGCTATATCTTGCTTGATGATGTTGCAGCATACGGTGCCCTCGTTGAAAACGGGTATGCCCTCTCTAAATATATCATCTGAAAGAGTGATTAGGCAAAGGACTCAGTCGGTCGGCTCATGGAAACAAGCCCTGAATCAGACGTGTTCTATGCCGATTGAGCAGCGAGCTTGTAAATCATCAAGATTTGGCTTTAAACAAGCTCCATCTCCTCACATACACAAGTATTGTAAAGAGTATCAACGTGTTAATATTTCGAAACCAAATACAGACACTTTATTAAATCCTAACATCTTGCCACAAGCGTTATGCCATAGGGTTATTGTTAAAAGCCTAACGCTCATGCGAACACTGAGCAAGTGCCCTACTGTAACTTCACAGGTGCCAACGGAAGCAGCTATTTTAATTCCTGCAATTGTTTCAAATGACAGTGTAGATTTCTCTGGGCTTGCAAATAATACCTCATTGCCTGACAGTGCCTTATTAGAAAATGCACCTACTGCTGAAACAAGTAAATTAAACACGTTGCTTACAGCTGTTCACACAGATGTGGTAATAATTGATCTGAATTCGAGTGACTCTCGTTTTTCGGCTCACTTACCATCAAATAATCTTTCGGGATCGCCCATATTGTTTGATGAAAATGGGCATTCGAGTTCAGACCTAGTAGCCTCATACTATGCGCCAACGCCACAGAGATCCAATGGTCCAAGATTGCACCTCTCCATTCCGTTGCAATTGGAAACTCCTACGAAATTATTGGAAATAACATTGAATGCCATGAATATGGCGCTGCAGTCAATCAGTAAACTATATGAATCACTTGATGGAAAATTAACCTTCCAGACCAAGCAAATTGAACAAATTTTGATATGGAAAAATGAAACTAATAACTTGTTGAGCCAGAAGACGAGAGAAGCTCAAGTACGATCTAAAGTGCTTGTTGATTGTGCTTTGGTTTCCTGCCAAACATAATTTTGTTCAAATAGTCAAACTAAAGTGTCTGATCTCGCACTACCACAAGCACAACCCAAACTGGGCTTCTCAGTGCCATTGCTTGATGGAATTGTTTATGCAGCAACTGATGGCCCCAAGCAACCTAGCTCTGATGGTGATATGAGACATTCTATTCAACCAATGGTCTAGACAGTGTCTAAAAATACGTATACAATATTTACGCATGCCTCTAAAAAGAAATGACGAGCTTCTGCACAAGTTAAGCTGACAAAAAAACAAAAAGAACCAAAGAAAAAAACTTTACTACAAAAACGAGAGTTTTTCAAAGCCATAAACTTGCCTAATAAGAGTTCAGTAATAGCATCTAATGCGGTCTCAAAAAAATATCAGCAACAAGCTCAAGTTAGAGCCAGTATTCAATTGCTTACTGTGAATAAGGGTATAATTATAATCCCTTATGCCCCACTAGATGAACTAGTTAAAGCAGTTACTACTCGAGAATTAATTGAAGACAATAATGTGAAAATACCTATGCCTAGACAGGAAAATTCACCCAAACTTGCACTTAAGCCACCTACAGAACTTAATGTAACAGACTACCATCGACAAGAAATTAGGAGAGCTGTAGATGGCTACATGGCTGGTCATCCCATACTCCCAAAGGTAGGGAGGTCTACTACCAATGATGGTGGTTCTATACATTTAGGGATTGTTCGTAACGAAAAACAGCAAAATGAGAGACATTCAGTTCCTATACAATCTTCAAAGAGCGTTTTGCACAACAAAGAGGAAATAAATCCATTGTCCACTGTCACCCCTATAGATGCCAGTGGCGGGAGCCTGAGGGTTGCTAAAGTATGTGAGTCTATCTAGGCTTGGGAGTGATGTTGTAATACCTAGCCCTAAAATTCAGCCAGTGCAAGCGAAGAAACGTGTTTTATTAGCTGAAATAGCTCCAGTAATTATTAGAGTTATTCAATCTGCGCTAGTTACTATTAAGGAAGTTAAACCTCCTAATAATAGCTCACTTCCCAACCAAGGGGCAACATTAATGAAAAATGATAAAAAGATGCCACAATTTTTAAAGTGCCCAGCCTCATATTCTCTTAATCTAGCTTGTAGACCCAGCCCCTGCATGCAGTACGACTTATACCGTCGATCAGTGCTGGCCATATTTTCGGATATTCCTCAACTTGAAGATATTGGGCCTCATTACGAGTCCGCCGTGCTGGAATCCGGTGATTCTGTGACGACGGTGACTCCGTTTCCGTGACCGCAAGGTTGCGGAATGAACAGCCGATTACGGCACGTAGGTTGAACGCAACACACCGAAGTGGAAAGGTGTCACCGCCGTCACGGAAACACCCACGCACACGGACATAACGCCACAAAAAACGGTGCGTCACGGACACAGGATCACCAGAAGCGGAAAAACCATGACCGCGAAAAAAAAAAAAGAAACAGAGAGGCGGCCATTATATAAAGCATCCTCAGACACCACAGGTCAGAACACCTCCCTGAGACTGACCACACATCTAACACCATCATGGCATACAGGATCCCAGCACGCAGGCAGCGAAAGCAGCGCTTCAGTGAGGCTGAGCTCACAGTACTGGTGGAGCACATTGTCGAGCATGCGGAAATGCTCTTTAGCGCAGACCAGCGGCACGCTACCCAGCAACGCCGCAAGGAGGTGTGGGCGGAGGCAGCACGCAAGTGCACAGCGGTCGGTGTGACCACACGCACTGTGAAGGACTGCCATAAGAGGTGGGATGACCTCAGGCTCCGGGTGCGCAACCTCATCGCTGCACAACGCCAACACAGCACTGGCACCGGTGGAGGCCCTGCATCCCCTCTCAGTTGCAATCGTGGGAGGAGTGCTGCAGCAGTGTACTGCACCTCGAGGACATCCACGGCATCAGAGGTGCACAAAGCCATAAGTGTGAATGCACCCCAGGAGTGACCCAATGGACCCACTCACCCCCCCCCCCAGCCAGGGCAGGAGTGACCCAATGGACCCACTCACCCCCCCCCAGCCAGGGCAGGAGTGACCCAATGGACCCACTCACACAGACCCCCCCCCCGCCAGGGCAGGAGTGACCCAATGGACCCACTCACACTGACCCTCCCCCCCCCGGCCAGGGCAGCAGTGACCCAATGGACCCACTGACCACCCAGATGACAAGTAACACATCCCCAATGCATGACCCCTGGAAATGCACACAGTGCGTGCCTGAGTGGAAGCAGAGACACACACACCTGAGTGCATCAATAGTCACAAGTGTGTACATGCAAGTGGTCATGGATCGTTCAGTTTGATGCATGTGATGGACACATCAAGTAACATCACACAACTAACAGCATGCCCTCTGTATCCCCACAGCCGTGTCAAGTGACAGCGACGACGGCCAAGAGGCAACGCAGCGGCCACCTGCACGCGCCCAACGCAGCACTCCTGCCCAGGAGGACGATGCTAGCTGCTCCGGCACACAAGCACCAGCTGCATTTGGCACACCAGCTGCATTGGGCACACCAGCTGCATCAGGCACACCAGTGGATGCCACCATACCCATGCAAGCACCCACCACCACTCAAGGCTGGACTACTGTAACAGCCTCTATCTTAATCTGCCTGCCTCCACTCTCCGCCCTCTGCAACTTATCCAGAACAGAACTGCGAGACTTGTCCTTGGCCTCAAGCCCAGGGACCGTATCTCTCCAGGACTGAAATCTCTTCACTGGCTCCCAGTGGCTGCGAGGATTAAGTTCAAAACCCTCTGCATTGTCCACAAGGCCTTCTGGGGCCTGGGACCTAAATACCTTCAACTCTCTCTTCCTAAATATCTTCCTTCATGAGCCCTTCGCTCATCCGTCTCCAACTCCCTCATGGTCAGCCGCTTCTCGAAGCAACGAGCTGGGGGTAGATCTCTCTCCGCAGCAGGGGCCTCCCTCTGGAACAGCCTTCCTGCCTCCCTGAAACTTGAGGAGAACCATCTCCGGTTCCGGAAGCACCTCAAAACCTTCCTCTTCGCTTCTGCCTTCTCTCTCCCTCTCCCCTGCTAATCCTGCTTAACTCCCCACTGAATTCAGCACTAAACCTGCATCTGGGCCACTCTCAGCAACCTCGGTCCAGGGCCCAGCCACTCTCCACTTGCACTGCCTCCCTGGCTCCCCTTGCACTGTGGGACTGTCCCTGTATCCCTACAGCCCCCTTCCCAGCACTTGCTCTGCACTTACCTCGCACTTGCCACCAGCTGGCCCCTTTTATTTATTATTTATTATTTTTGACGCTACTTACCTTGTACTGCACTTCCCCCCCACCTCCTCCCCCTGCACTTCCTCCTTTTCCCCTTACCTCTGCACTTGCGCGATCTGAATGACACCTGGCCTAGTAGGATCGTTTGTCTGTCTTCCCCTTGTTTCCCTCCCTCCCTGCCTCGTCGCGCCTTGAAACACTTGTGTATAGGCGCGTTACAAATACCATATCATATCATATCATATCATATACCATACCATCAGGGACGTCATTTGGGGGTCGCCAGAGGTCGCAACTGCGACCTCTGAGGTCTCCCTTGCGACCTCTGTAAAAAAGAAAAGAAAAAAAAAGATTATTTTTTTCTGTTTTTTGTAATGCAATCTCTTGGAGTGGCTGGCTTTCATGTTCAGGCCCTTTAAAAAAAAAAATAAAAAAAAAAATAAGAACAGGAGTGCCACAAGTTTAACACTTTCAGCACTGAAACTAAATAAGAAAGAATAGGAAACCAAATAATGTGTCTTTCTGGAATTCTATACAATAATTGCTAGACTCATTAAAGGTTTATTTCAGGGACACATCAGGGGGTGAGTCACTGATTTAGTCTGTTCTTAAACGCCTCAACTCAGTCTTTCATTCTTCTGAGGTTGATAAATGAGTACCAACACAGGTTGGATGATATCGGGTGTATATTTTTTCTATATAAAGCGCTTAAGCGTAAGTGCTTTATAATAATACATCATTATCATTTGGTCATGGACGTCTGCTTGCTTTCACAGTAATTTGATAATATGGGCCTATACACACTGATCTTAACGCTACATATGGTGATCCATTCTTGCATGAAATGTACATCACATTATAGTGATATCGTAACCATATTTTTCATAGTGTACAATGCTATGTGATGTCATTTCCTGTTTTGTCAACGGGTGAAAGGTCGTGTTCCATCGCTTCCCGCGATATCACTTTGGGGTGGGGGAAAATGACATCACTTCCTGTGATGTCATCAGGGGTCAAGGGTTGTGTGATGTCACTTCCGCTACCCCTGGCATTTTGGTGAAATGACATCCCTGCCCACCATGGCCCCGGATGCCATCTTGCAGCCCATCTGCACTGCTAAGGAGGCTGTACCGAGTGATGAAAGTGCCTCGGCCATGCAGGCCGAAGTTGTACAACAGGGTGAGGGGGACAACATGGATGAGCTGTCACCCATCCATGGCTTAAAGTTCAGCCCCAAGAACTGCACAGCCCCATGCGCTCCCCAACGCCCTCCATGGCTGAGCTCAGTACTCGCTTGCAGCACATTGAACAACAACAGGCCACCCTGACGCAGCTTGTGGAAAGACAGCTGGAGGAGGCCATGCATCCGCGTGAGGAGGCCAGGCTGCAGCGTGAGAGCAATGCGACGGCGGTGCGTCGGCTCTACAGGTCCATTGGACGGTTTGCAACCACCATTGTCACCCTGGCACGCCATGTCAGGGAAGGGAACAGTGTGCAATCCAGCATAGCTTAGTCAAAGTTGGTTGCCCAGCAGGCGTTTCAAGGACGTGTGCCCATAGTCACACCAAAAGTCACCTCAGCCAGCACCACCCCATCCAGCTCTGCCACTGGCAGCCCACGGAGGCGCTCTAGTCGGCTGACTGGACCCGCCAGCAAGGACACCCCTGCGCATAAGCGCCCCCGCAAATAGTGCCATGTGGGGATGGCAATAGACATGACATCGGGGACACGTTTGGGTGGTGGGGGAGGTTCATTAGGGGGTTAGTTGTTTGGGGCCTGGTTGGGGTTGGGTACGTTTGGGTGGTGTGTGGGCACGGGTGTACATCTTCCCTACCCAATGCACCTTCTTTCCTGGCTTGTTAATAATACAACACCTTTGAAAAAAAAATGTAACGAGTGGACATCCGTCATTTCATTTGCAGACAATCCATTTATTCACTGGCATCGTCATATCCATGCAATGCTGTCAATGTGCAGTCTCTCAAAAGTAAATGCGAATGAGTGTATCCCGTGCTCGTTGGCCATCTTGTGCACCCCCGGGAGGGTGTGGAGCCACCCCATCCTCATCCCCATCTTCACCTCCATCGTCATCCTCTGTGTCTGGGGGCAGAGGAATGTTCCTGCGCATGCACAGATTGTGCGGCATGGCACACACAAGCACAATTTTACCCGTCTTCACTGGGTTGTAGAGCAGTGATCCTCCAGATCTAATCAAGCAGTGGAACCTGGCCTTCAGTAGGCCAAATGTCCTCTCAATCATGCCACGTGTGCGGACGTGTGCCCTGTTGTATGCCTCCTCATGCCTGTTCCTTGGCCTCCATACATGCGTCATCAGCCATGGCGTAAGTGCATATCCAGCATCACCTACATGGGATGAAAATGTGTGGGACATATCACTGTTTGTGGTATCATCTCTTGATCAGATGCAGTGCAATCTTGTGTCATCATTCATTCATCCATATGGGCCAAGCAGTGGTCGGACGGGTGGGTGATTACCATTCCTGGGTAATTGTTGTAGACGGTGGCATTTGGACATTGCCCAACGACTTTCTGTGCATATGTAGTTGCCCTTGCGGACAATAGTAGTTGGTAAGTATGGCATTGTGCAATGATGTACACACATGGAGGAGTCAATCAATAGACTGTGATGATGTGGTTGTTGCAGGATGTCTCATGTGCAGTCATCATGTGCATTGGGGGGCAGTGGTGCATAGTGTGGGTGGCTGTATTGAGTGGCTCAAGTTGTATGGCCTTGTGGTAGTATTGGTTGTATGTCTCATTTGGCAGGGTGTGTACGGGCACACTGTGCCAGCCTGTCATGCGTAGCTTTGTGATGTGTGGGTTATGCTGACCATCCATTACATGGGCCAGGGGGTGATGCATGTGCAGTTGTAGCAGCCCACTCACACAGGTCATTGCCCTGGACACACCCCCCCCTTCCACAGGGCCTGTGCATGGCAGTTGTACTCACCCAATAGCCATGTGCTTTGTCCAGCGTAGCGTTCCATGTAGCGTGGCAATGTCGAATTCCGCAGGACCATTGAGTCGTGCTGACCCCGGGAAACGTGCACAGCAATGTGTAATCACGTGTCCGGCGTCACATACCATCTGTACATTCAGTGAGTGGTACAGTTTCCTATTGTGGTACACCATCTCCATTGCATGTGGTACTTACTGTCAGCTATATGTGGGTGCAGTCTACTGCACCTATGCAATTTGGCATGGCCGCAATGACCTGTGCAAGGGTACGGGGTAGGGCGATGTGTTCCGACACATGGCGCAGCAGGGCATCCAGTACCTGTCCCAATATTTTAGAGAAACAGGGTTGTGAGAGCACGTGCAGCTCACCAACTGTGTGCTGATAAGTTCCGGTGCCTAGAAAATGCACTACTGAAACCACCTTCAGGAGGGGGGGGGGGATTGCGGTCGAAATGGCAATGTGACTGCTGATGTTGTCCTCAATCATGGTGGTGATGTACATGATTGTTGGACGGTCCAGCCGGTATAATGTGTGGATCTGTCTTGGGGTCAGGTTCCAGGGTGAGGCCCTGATGCGGGGTATTGCAGGCTGCCTGCGGGGTCGTGCCCGCTGCACAATTGGGTTTGGCATGGGTACAGGGTTTGCTAACTGCCGCCTGCGCCTCCTCCGACTCATCCTCCTCTGCACAATTACTGCCACCATGTGCACTGCTGCCTGTAGGTTCAATAGCCCCAGTCCCAATGCTGCTGCAGCTGCTGCCTGCATAGTTGTGTTTGGAGTTGGCCTGGGTGTGGGTGTGGCCCTTTTGTATGCTCCCAGTGGCCTGCTGGGTCCAGCTGGGCTCATTTGCTGCATCTGTGGCCTGATTCAGCTCACCAGGCACTGTTTAACGTCATGTTCACGGTGGCGCCGATACCGCCTCCGTGGCCACGGTTTTTCCGCCATTTTTATGGCGGTGTTTCCATGTCCGTGGTACTCGTAATGCCCATGGTGTTTGGTGTTGCCGGTAACTGGGGGGTTTCCCCGCTAATGAATTTTACGGGTCCCCTAACTCCGCTACGACGGTTTGTGGTGGTGGTTTTTCCGGAATCGTGGGTCGTGATTTTACGGTCACGGAAACCGTGCTGTTATGGTTATACCAGTGGCATTAAGTCCGGGTCGGCGGACTCGTAATGAGGCCCATTGCCTCTACTGATATCGCATTGGTGGAATTTCTACATGATTGCAATCTGAACTCTGTTCGAATTTTGATGAATTCACGGGTGATTCAAAATACAGTATGGTTGGCCAAAAACCAACTATATTCAATAGGATTCGAAATTTCAGTAGAGTCTTCTCTACCAACTATCTCTAGCAGTTCAAAGTTAGAACTGAAAAATAAGGATATAGATAACACCTTTCAATCCCAATGAAATCCATCTTTGAGAAATCAAAATGTTTGTATTTGCAAATGCTCTAAAACGAATAATTAACTAGATATAGTAACAACTGGTTCTGAGGTTTCTTTGCTTAGTTGGAACACTAGGGGATTCAAACACTTGTTCAACAATAATGAAAATTCTTTAGATAATTTTAGTATCCTTATGTTTCAAGAGACGTGGCTTACTGTGGCCCCGATATGGGACAATTATGACATCTTCCTGAACCCTGCTAGTAAAACAAATCGAGGGAGGCCAACTTCAGGCCTATTAATTGCCATTAACTGGATTCAGGTATAAAATCAGAACAATGTGCAACACCAAACATGTACATGCAATTGATAAAAGTATATACTCAATCGTTTAAATGTGCTCTGATTAACTTGTACTGGAACCCTATTGGGAATATCTGATACTTGCTTTTTTAAAGATCTAAATGAATTGCTAAATTGGATTATTCTTGATTCTACAGTCTCCCATATATTAATTGCAGGAGATCTTAATCTTAACTGCGTAACTGAGAATCTGGCAATTAATAAGAGCAGGCTACTTAAATGGAGCCATTTTGTAAAATCACACAGTATGTGTAGGCTCAATGGAGCATTTAAATCCGTTATTCCCCCACATCCAAAATGGCGAACGGGCCCAAGTGTTTCTGCAATAGATTATATGTATGCCAATGATGCTCTTTTTCAATTAATCTCAGAGTTTTGTATATGTGAAACTAATGCAAGTGACCATGATAAATTGACAACTAAATGGGTTATACCCAATAACAGCACACTTAGTAGGAGCTTGCACCAACAAGGATTCCTCACACTGAACTCTGGTCATAATAGGTTATGATGGTCGGAAGAGTCTCTGGGAAACTTTAATAAACTTCTAGCATCAGAACTGGACAAACAAAGTGCAGGAGTTAACTCGCATGATATTGTGTACAGTGATATGATGCAACTCCCTAAGGTACACACATTGTAAAAATCAACATCCTAAACAACCTGTGTAAAACCATGATGTGAGAACGAGAAAAACTCTGTATAGATTACAAAAACGAGAAGCCTTAAAACAACCCTTAGTTGCTAGAGCTGCTCTCTTAGCTTGCATTAGGACAAAATATAAGAACTCTTGGCTTCGATCTAGATGGGCTCAATTATATCAGGAAGATGGAGCAAAAATGCTAAGAGTTTTACAGACCAAAAATATTGCTAAAACTTGGACCATTCTAAATCGGGTATCCCAAAATCCTCAAACTGTTACTCAAGCCAATGGAGTCACGGAACAAAATTGGATTCATCATTTTTCAGAGTTGTACTCTATCCGAGAAGGTTGCTTAGGTCTTGAAACTCTCGAAGTACCCAAAGAACTTTTTGTTAAGTTTGACTTAGAGGATATTCGATACTATATAAAAAAAAAAAGCGAGTCGCTCAAGAGCATGTGTCCCGGATGGCCTATCAAATCAAACTTTGAAAAAATATCCTGAACTTTGGGCAAATATATTGCTTAACATCTACACCATAATAAATAATACACAATCATTACCTCCGACTTGGAGACATTCTATCATTGTCCCTATTTATAAAAAGGGTGATCAGCAACTTCCAAGTAGCTATAGACCTATAGCACTCCTGGATGCTCCTGGGAAAATATTCTCCCGAATATTGTTGAGAGAATTTAATGAATGGACTCAAAGAGCACAACTAAGAGATCCATTTCAATCTGGCTTTGTGGCAAGCCTTGGTACAGTCCCTAACTTGATCACTCTGAACATGATTAAATCCGATTCTGCTACCCTAAATCAAACGCTATATTTAGCGTTAGTTGATTTCCGAGTCGCTTTTTACTCCATTAATCGCCTTCTTCTATATAAAAAACTTGTCACCTATAATTGTCCACAATCACTTCGCGCTTTAATTCTGCTCTTGCACACTAGAACATCTATGCAAGTTAGATTGACTCTGGAAGGACAGCTCTCTTTGATATTTTCTACCCAGCGTGGTCTTAAACAGGGCTGCATTTTGGCATCTATAATATTTAACATGTTTATATTAGACATGGGAGAGTCATTTGCAAATGTGATAAGTGAGCCACCTAGATTAGGTGATCAGAAAATCTCTTATCTACTATATGCAGATGATCTCATCCTCATGTCTCAGACACCTGTTGGCTTACAAAATATGCTGAACGAACTTGATCTATATGTGAGGAAAAATAACCTTGTGATAAATACAGATAAGACCCAAGTAATGGTCTGTAGAACCAACACCAGAGCTAAACAGAGGTTGTATAAGTGGAAGCTGCAAAATGTGGAACTTGCTAAAGTCTCACAATACAAGTATCTGGGACTTACTGTAACTGATACCATGAACAATGAGGTAATGAGCAAGAACTGAAATGTAAATTGCAGACACTAATTTCACAAGCCAAAATGCTAACACGAAAATATGCAAAATTTTCTGTTAAACATATAGTTTTATTCTACCAACAAAAGGTGATTCTGTCATTAACCCATGGTTCAGAAGCTAGAATTCCTAAAGGTCGGAAGTAGTGGGATAAATTAGAATGCCGCTTTTGGAAACAAACCTTCTGCCGTCCAAACTGTACTCCACTCCCCATCATACGGTTTGAGTTGGGATTGGTATCACTATACTGCCAAATAGTGTGGCAAATGAGTGCCTGGTTAAGAAAGTCCCTTGGATTTAGTACACCAAATATTGTGGGAGTAATGGTGCAATACCTACTAACAGCGCACCACATGGTTCACAAAACTTGGTATGAATTTACTCTAAATGCACTGGCCGATTCATTGGTTGGTTTAGACTTACTTCTAGAAAATCCAGCTCTCTCTAAAATAAAAATCTATCAGCATGACTGGAATACCAATCGAAGTAACTGTTTGTTATATAAAGACTTTAACAACCAACTGTTTGGCCATAAACAATATATCGAGTGATGGCTGATTATTTACTTAAGTGTCCGTCACCGTACATACGTACACAGTATCTACGCTTTAGAATGAATTTGTGGCCTACTCAAGATATGATGGGTAGAAGAAGGCAAATATCGATAGAACAAAATTACTGTAGATTCTGCAAAGATAGATCAGAAAGAGAAACACTTCAGTATTGCATTGTAGTATGTCCTATGTTAAATGATAAACGTGAAATATTTTTTAAGAATTTGATTGTCAAGCACTACTCAATGGAGCCAGACGGAATATGCCACTGTCTGTTTACCAGTACAAAATTGGCTGGTAGGGTTGCGATAGTTCAATACTTGGATTCAATATTTCCAAAATTACCAAATTAATTTAACTATGCACTCGGTGATCAAATTATTGTGGAAGTAATCTTAAAGTTCATAAAGTAAAGTATGTGTATGCATGATGACGTAATTGTAACTTGTTAACTGTTGATTGTAAATGTGTATGTTTTACATTTGAAAGGTTGATTTTATCAACTAACCAAATAAAAAATAAAAAAAATATCCAACTGACATTTTATTCAGTAGATCTTCCTGGGATAAGTCCTGCCTGATCACTATGGACCAGGTGCGGCACCAGAGGGAACAGTCTGTTTTCTATAATTTTAGCAAATGTTTTGGGGTCTACGTTAATGAATGATAACGGTCTGTATGACCCACAGTCATTGGAAGGCTTATCTCGCTTGAGCAGAATAGTAATGGTGGCCTCATGGAGTAACTTTGGGAGGATCAATTTCACCAAGGCCTCCTCCCACATTCCCAGTCCCCAAATGCCACATAGACCTCTGCGGTCAGATCGTCTGGGCCAGGGACCTTGCCTCTGGGAAGATCTCTGATTACTCCCATAACCTCTTCAATGGTGAATGGCGTGTTGATCTGTTTTCTAGCCCTTGCTGACAGCCTGGACATTGGTATGCCTTCCAACAAGGAGTGAATAGCTCGCTCTCTCTGGAGTGGGCTTGCTCTGTAAAGGGATTCGTAAAAGTGACCAAACACGTCAAGGATCTCCCGGTCCGAGTATTTGCACTCAACCCGCTCATCCGGTATTGGCGCGACTTTTGGGGTCCATGTTCAGCCCCTGTCAGCCAAGCAAGTGTCCTCCCCCGATGATTTTCCCTCCCCATAATGGCTTGCAGCTGCTGGTTTCGTGAAATATTTGGTTTCTCTCTGCGCATGGGCACGGAACTGCTCAAGTTTAGTGTGTATTTCTGCCATAAACGCTGGGTCTGACGTGGCGTCATAAGCTTTTTCCAAACCTTTGGGCTGGAGTTCTCAAACCTCCAGATCACGCCTGATGGTCTTGAGAACCCCACATTCTTACCTCTGATATACGCTTGAAATGCCTGCCATACCATGCGATGTGGTATCTGGAGTGTTATGGGTAAAAAAAAGGTCTGGATATCCTCTGATCTGAACACCGTGTCCTGCAGTGCCTCAGATTTGAACCTCCATGCTGCACGATTGGGAGCCCCCCTTCCCATTCTGATCGGCATAGTCGCAGGGGAGGGTTCTAAGAGTGTACAGGGGAGAATATTCACCTGTTGTACTTTACCCACAAGCGTTGGGAAATCCACAAGTCCATACGGAGAGACATGTTGTGTGCTGATGAGTAGAATGTGTACTGCCTTTCTTGTGGGTGCAGAACTCCCCAAATATCACGCAGCTCATGCCTCTCTATCTGGCTTTGCAAACTGCGGGCAGCTCTGGATGGTGGTCTAGGAGCCGTCCCAGTCCGATCTATCCGCTGGTCCAATATGCAGTTCATGCCCCCCCAACCCGTCCCCTCAGATGACAGGAGTTGATGGATATGGATCAATAATATTTGCAATGTTCGCATAGAAGTCATGGGAATCGGCACTTACCTTCCCGGTCAGTCTGAGTCCCCTTCAGTGGGTCGAGTAGGATGCAAAGATCCTGTGATGGTGGTGATGTGATCAAGCTTACCACTGACCGCAGCAAACCCAGACTACATATTGTCCATAATCGGCCTGAGGTCTGGCATGTCTGAGGCAGCAGGCCCCGGAGGCTTCACTGGCTCTCCTGCTGTCTCCAAGCCGGACTTGCTTGCCTGTCTTGCGAAGGAGTCAATGTTGCTCTGCTTTTTATGGCCCTCGCTGCCCTTTGTCATGGTTGTTGCAGATGTAGGACAGGGAGCTTCAGTTATCGAATAGCGGCCAATACAGACCTTGCGGGATGGGCAGCCACACTCTTTGCAAGGTCTCTCAATGAGGAGGGGGCACTTTAGGACACCAAGCTCCACCTCCAACATCAGCTTGCGTGCCACTATGCGCAATAGTGACTGTCCAGGTGGAGCCCCCCAGGGTCAGTGTCAGCTTTGTGCACTAGTGCCAGGCCCTAAGGGTGGAGGTATTGTGAGAAACCTGAGGCGTTTCTCCCATGCTATTCCCGGGGATCCCTGACTCAGATGGCCAGGGGAGGGCCATTGCTTTTGGATCGCAACCCTGTGGGTGGACAAGCAAGGGTGGATCACCTGAGAAGGGGACACTGGGAGGAACTCCCGTGGGCGAGACACAGTATTTTCCCCGTTCAAGTATATCGCTGCCCAACATCCCCTCAGTCCCTATAGGTTATTATCACTCACAACCCATTCACCCACTACAATACCTTTATCCCCTTCATCCGGACAAGTACTACAACTCCCACTCTATTCTTAGAAATGATATACAGTGTCATTCCACCTCAACCTCGTCCCAATCATGTCCTTCTCTGAAATATAACATCTGCGATCCCAATCATTCTTCTCCCCGTCCCTCTATTATTTTCCGAATTGCCAATCTGCTTTTATAAACCACTACCGTTCCCACAAACTCTACAAAGCTCACCTTTCTGAGTTAACCAACCACCCCCTTCCTTATCAGGCCTTTTCCCCATCCTACCCCGTGGTATGTCTGGATACTCTACCCCCCTCTTTTTCCAAAACAAACACTTTCTTAAACTGTGACAAACAGACTAATACCAAAACTGTTTACCTGGCATGTCCTAACCCAAGGGCCAGGCAGAGTCAGGCAATTAACAATACCACACACACCTAACGTCCCTTTCTCTTCCCCACAGGGTTAAAAGGCAGAGCACGAGAGCACACTATGAGCAAGGCCTAACGCACGAGGAGGCGGCTACACTGAACTGGCAGTTCAAACGGAGGAGAAAGAGGGAACTGCCCTTGCCCTTTTCAACTCTGACCTGCAAAGCCTCTGAAAGGGAAATCATAAGACCGGGAGATACAGATGGCGTGCGGAGTAGCAGATGTCAACGGTGCACGGGTGCCTCCCGCATTGATAGCACAGGCAGGGAGGCATGCTGTCTACCGTGATACCGTCCTTGGCTCCAGCGGCAAGACAAGCCAAAGGGTTTAACGCAGCCAGTGAGTCGGAGAAAGCTAATAGCAAACAGACGTGTGTTGAGCCCAAGGTTGCAAGTGGCAACATTAGATGAACGCAAGACCCTGAACAAAGAACTTGTGTGTGTTTGAACTTTGTGAAATCCCAGAGAAGGGCCAGCTGCAGAGTGGTCGGGTGCCTTAGGAGTGCTCAGTCGAAGGACTCTCTATGGGCCCTTTTGTGTTGAAACTGCAAGTACCAGAAAGCCCTAGGAAAGGGCGACGTGGGATGTCAGAGTGGTCCTACAAAGGCCACATCAAATCCTTTGTACAATCGAAAGTCTCTGACCCATTACGGATAGAAAGCTTGGGGAAGGGACATGCTTTCTGATGAAAATAAGCAAATCATGAACTGTGTTGAAATTGCATGAACTGTGTTAAAGAAAGGCCGTAGTGAACCCGACGGAGGGAGGGTCAAGTTGACAGGTGAAGATACAGAAGAGTAAACTGTGAACAGTGTGTTAGAACGGCTATATGAACCCGACGGAGGGATGCCAAGGGGATAGCAGACGACAGTGAATCCTGTACTGTGATAAAGCAAGTTGAACTGTGTATCTGACGAGAGTGAACCCGGCTGAGGGTTATCCACAAGAAGAAGTTGTTCAAAGGGACATTAAGACTCTAGAAAATTACAAGCTGCAGTTGAAAGACCGTAGTGAACCCGATGGAGGGAGGCCCAAGTTACAACGAGGATCCGAGCCCGACAGAGGGAGATCCTAGGGGCGAAGAGCATCACCCAGGTGCAAAACCACAACTGGAATTTTTGTTTGTTTGTCGTTGTGAATCAGCAGGCCGCCTAAGGCAAGAGACTTTTGCAGGAAAGAGACTTAGCCTATGAAGGTTTTGATATTGTTGAACTGGAACTGTGAACCTCGTGCTAATGAGGCCCAGGAGTGTGCTGTGCTCAGAAGTCCCTCCTTGTCCCGTGCTTAAAACGTGGGGAAGAGAGACCCAGCCATACCATCCTGACTTTCCATTTTGTGAACACTTCTTTCTTTTCTGGTGAACATTATCCCACACTCTTTTTGTAAATTAGTAGTAAGGACTGGCAATAGATTTTCTTTTAGTATAGGCCCTTTTTATTTGACAAGACGCCACTAGGACTGCCTTATTATTATTTGATAGTCGTAGCTTGCTCGCATCTTAGTTTTAGGTTTAGATTAGGCGTTTTTCTCACCCCCTCCATACAGTTTAATAAACACATTTGAACTGTGATCACTTGTCTTTACTGTTGCCACCACGCGTTCCTTACAGCATGCAACGCCCTGCTACGTGCAGCCAGGCCTGATGCCAGCTCCATCCTCCACCAGTTCGCTCTCCAGCCAGCCTTATTTTCCTAATCCCAGTCCAGCCTTTCTCCAGTATCTAGAGTTCTGCCGCACCCACACTCACCCCTCCAGTCCAGGTTCCCCACACCACTCCAGGGGTACCACCAGGGCTTTGCCCATGACGGTCCTTCTGCTTTGAGTCCGGAGGTAGTGGGGAAGGGCACAGGAAGGCCTCCTTACTTTAGTTGCAGTCCTCGCAAGCTGCACTCGCCTCAGCAGTGTTGCTGGGGGTGCTCACATCTTTCCAGTCCTGCTCCCAGCAAGCCAGCATGGCATGGCAATGAGGATACGTGTAGCATGGCAGCTGCTGGGCCCACCCAAGGATCTCCGCACCTCCCAGGGCGCATCCGCTGTCGGCGCGCTGCAGCAGGCCCGCTCGAGCTGCAGACCTCCTCAGTTCCCCGGTGTTTGGGGATGGTTTCTGCATGGCGTGGGGCTGCCGCCCGTCTTTGCCCAAGTCCTGCAGAGCTGGCGGGGGATGGCAGACCCTGCTCCACCCCGCTCTTTCGCTTCCCTCAAGTGTGGCCGCCACCCTATCTCTTTAAGTGAACTGGGGCACTGTAACTCTGCATCAGGAAGAAGAGAGCCAGACACTATGCATCGAGTGTGGATTACAACTAGCGATCAGTGCACTATACCCTTGTAAAGCATATTCCTGGCAAAGTAGCAGCTAGGTGCTATGTCCCCAAGAGTTTTTGTTAAGGGACAGCTTGGTGAAATTTCCCTGTGAGTGTGTTATATTTTGAGAACTTGTGGAGAGCAGTATCCCCACAATAGGAAGAACCTGGACACTTTATTGCTTATCCCATCCTAACACTCTTAAGTTAGATCATTCTCAAGAAGGGCAGCCTAGGTTTGGGGTATATAAGCCCCTACACTAACCTCCTCCCTAGCTAGTTTTGAGCCACAAAGCAATTGAGCCCTATTTATTTATTACATTTATTACACGCCCAGACCCTGGGGTATCACAGCGAGGTTACAGACAGTTTATAGAGTATCTTAGACAATGTTACAAGCAAAAGGAACTGTACAGTTATCTGGAAGGCTGTAATTACAGTGTGATATAGGTTAAAATGCATGATAAATGTGTAGGAGAACATTCACTTGTGGTTGCAGTTGTTCAGGTCGAGGCATCCCAGTGCCGGTATTAGTTAGGATCTGGCAGTATAGCACGAATTGTCAATATTGGTTAAACAACCAGGTTTTCAGGGCTTTTTTGGAGCCTAAAATGGTTTCCTCATTTTTAATAATGAGTGGTAGAGAATTCCAGTGAGTGGGGGCGGGGACTCTAAAACTGCTAACTCATGCTCTGGTGCATTTATATCGCGGGATTTCCAGTAGTGCATGGTTGTTGGATCCGAGGGTCCTACTGGATGTTTTTTCTTTATAGTGTTGTTGAGGTAACTAGGTGCTTTATTCGTAAGACATTTGTGTGCGACACATAAAGTTTTGAAGATGATTCTGGCTTTGATCGGCAGCCAGTGCGTCTCTCTCCTAATGTTGGAGATGTGGTCAGATTTCTTTATGCCTAGAGCAGCTCTTAAGGCTTTATTCTGCAATAGTTGTAGCACACTGCTATTGGTATTAGAGGTTCCTAGTAGAAGGGTGTTGCAGTAGTCGAGCTTAGTTAAGATCAGAGCTCTGGCCAACGTAATACAGTTAGTGGGTGTAAAGAATTGGCGGCTTAATGTAATGGGTTTGGCAGTGTATGCTGTGGAGGATGAGAGGGCTGAAATGTGTTTGCTCATGGTGAGATTGGCATCTAGGTATACAACAAGAGTTTTGACTTGCTTAAGTACTGGGATCGAGGTACTGTCAATGTTGGTGGCTGCGTAGTCTGGGAGGAGGGTGCCCAATCTGGATTGAGTGCCCACAATGAGAACCTCAGTCTTCTCATCGTTAAGGCAGAGGGTATTCATTGCCATGCAATTTTTGGATAATGGAGTAGACTTTGTTAATGGTCTGGATGTCTTGGGCGTAGTCCCCAATGATGAGGATGAGGATCTGAGTGTCATCTTCAATGTTTGTGTAGATGACACCCACATCGTCTAGTGCTGAAAATTGGAGCTTTGTGTAAGCATTATAGAGGGTGGGGGAGAGGCATGATCCTTGGGGGACTCCGATCGGGACAGCTATGGGGTCAGCGGCGTCTTTGCCAATGGCGACTCTGGACGTGCGTTCAGCTAAGAATGATTTTATCCAGAATGAGGCGTTGTTAGAGAAGCTGAAGTCTTTTGCTAATGTGTCGCAAAGTCTGTCATGGTCTACAAGGTCAAACACTGCTGATAAGTCCAGCAGCAGTATGCCTATTTCCCTGAATCTCTGATAGTATCTATTTGGATTTTCAGGTCGATGAATACGGTTTCTGTGTTGTGGTTGGGCCTGAAACCGGATTGTCTGGCTCCAAAGAGATTGTTCTGTTCAAGGTGTGTTTGTATTTGGTTGTATGCTATTTTATCAATAATTTTGAGAAGGAAAGGGACCGTAGTTAGGGGCCGGTAATTAGTGGGCACTAATGGATCTAGAGAAGGTGTTTTTAATAGTGGTGTGACCCAGGCCTCTTTGATACTGGCTGGGACCAAATTGGAATTGAAAGAGGCGTTAACAAAGTTAGTTATAATGGGAGTAAGGGTAGGGGCACATAATTTAACTAAGTGGGCTGGGAAGTTGTCCCCTTTGCAATTAGAGGCTTTCAGTTTAGCTATGATGTTAAACACTACTTCTTGGGAAACTGAAGAGAAATGGAATGCTGGAGGGTTTCATACTTTGGGTCTAGTGGTTGTATTGGAGACGGTGTGTTTTTCAGCTAGTACTTTTCTTTTGGTGATGATTTTGTTTTGTAGCAATTCGATTTTGGCGCCAAGAGCATCTTGAATGGTGGTACACCATTCGTTGCTCGAGTGAACTGGGTTAGTGATCGGGATGGGTTTTCCGGGATAGAGAACAGTTCTTTTAAATCTGAGGATGTATTACTGATCTTGATATTGAACGCATCTTCTTTATGTGCAATGATAGCTGCTTTGTAGATTTTTTTAGCGGTATTGAAGGCGTCAGCGGACTCGAGAGTACGGGATTTGTTGTGGAGGTGTTCGAACGAACGTTTAGTTCACCTAAGTGATACTAGTTCATCATTAAAACAGAAAGATGATTTTCTGTCGGTACGTCTAGTTTTAGTGACACATGGGTGCTACAGTATCTATTGCGTCGGTAAGGCAGTTATGGTAAATATCTGCAAGGGAACACAGGTTATCATTGGTGATCACCTTGTCTGTGAGGTTATTCTTTAAAATTGGGTTTAGGTTCTCAGCTGAGAGTTTGCGAATAGTCCTAGTTACATAGGAATCCATGACGGTGGACTTAGGTAGGCATGGTTGATTACAAATGATAGAGAAGTTAACACTGTGATGGTCTGTCCAGAGTAATAGATTGATTTTATGGATAATGTGGTATTGAGGGATAATATACAGTCCAGCGTCCTACCTTTTGGTGTGGGTAGGCGCATTCACAAGTTGTGTAAATAGCATATCTTTGAGAGCATTGTGGAAGGCTTCTGCTTTGTAATCTTGGCTATCGTTGAATCCAAGATTCAAGTCGCCAAGAATGATGCATTTTGTCTTAGGTTTGATGAGTGGAGCTAGTAGTAGGGGTATATCTGTCTTGGGCTGTAAGTTGGTATTGGGTGCTCTATTTATAGCTCCTATGTTGATAGTAGTATTATGGTTTGTGGCAAGTTTTGCTAGTAGAATTTCATACCCATCTGGGTTTTCAATGGGTCAGGCTCTTAATTTGAGATGAGTTTTAGCAATAATGGCTACTCCCCCACCTACTGTCTTGGTTCTGTCAGACCTAAGGATAGAATAATCCGGCGGGATGGCAATAGTGAGTATTGGTCCAGAAGCTTGGTGGAGCCAGGTTTCTGTCACTATAAGCAAATCTAATTGCTGATCAATAATATAGTTGTGTATTTCTGGGGCATGGGCTCGTATAGACCGTGCGTTGATAAGGGCTCCTTTGAGCTGTGTAGGAAGTAAAGTCTGGGCTACTGGCGTTAAATGTGAACTAGAGACATCATGTGGGCTGGCCTGTTGTTTGGTAGTGGTTGTGGTATTTGTTTTGGGTGATTTGGGTTGGTGATCAGATATGGATTTGGTAGGTTTGGTGGTAGTTGTGGTGGGGGCATTATTGCCAGAGCAGCTTATGGTCTGTGACCCGAGCCGTTGGGATCTAGTGCTGCCCTGTATGGGGATCAGTTTAGACTGCTTGAGTTTGGTAGGGACTGGGTCTAAATGTGATGGGGTGGTGTGAGTCCGTGAACTGAGTCCGACGCGTCTAGATACGCCTTGAACAGGATAGGAGATCCTCTTGGCCAAGGTTTTAAAGGTGAGAGTGGGTGTAGTGATGGTAATTTTAAGCTTGTGACCGCTCATGGAGTTAATAGGGGTGTTGGCCTGGTCATGGTGGGGTGAGAAAGGAGTTGTGTGGGGTAAGAAAGGAGTAGGGCAGGGGATAGTGTGGTGTCGGGGGCACCCTAATCTGAAAAGACTTTTCTGGTGGGTAAGAAAATGTGAGTCTGTACACAGCAGATCATTGGGTATAATGCAAAAAGGGAGCATAATGAGCGTTAACCAGCCTGGCATGGCTTGAAAGTAGTAGAAATCTAGCAATGAATTGGCAGTAAACTAAGGGTAAATACGTCCCTATAACGGGTGGCTAGTGTGGTGATTAACTCAAGTTATAAAACGCAGTTACTACACATAGTTTTATAAACACAGGGTGGCCACATGCAGATCTTAGTAGATTGATGTTTCTTTAAGAGAACTAGAGTAATAGCTGTATCCCTCTGATAGGGATAACCTGAACACTGGAATATGTATCCAAACCTCTTCCTCTTTATGGACTGGAGCCAAGAAGGCTGTATATATCCAGGATTGCAATGGACTAACAAAACCTGAAGAAGTCCAGTATCCTTATTCGATTAGGAACCCTGATGAATTATAGTTGATCCCCTTCCAAGCACTGTTTGATAAGATTGTTCTCACAGAAGAATATCCTGTTTTATTGTGGGCAGAACCTTTACCTCAGAGACATTTTCCCAGTCCCATCCTTAAAGGCATGGTCTAGTAAAGATTTTTATTGTCCCAACGGGTCGGCCATGTTTTTTTAAGCCTAAGTGGCTCGATTTTAGAAAACTTTCCTATGGACCTTACCCGAGTTTTCGTCCATTAAACGCACGCGAAAACGGGCACCTGGGAGCTGCCATTTTGTGATAATCCTATCATTTCCCCCATCGCCCTGGCTGACCTGCTTTTGCGGCACTAAATCATATCCCCCGCCCCTGAGCCTGTCATCAGCAGACTCGTACGGGCCATTTCCCAATGCCAAAGCACGTCTTGTGTCAACATTCGCTGCGCTTCAGCTAATGACGTGTCGCCATGGAAATGGCAGGACGCCTCTTTCCTCAATAAGTATAAACAGACCGTTTCACAACACACAGCAGCAGATGTTTGATTCCATTCCTCTCTCTGTGTTACTAGAGTATTTTGTGACTTGTTTCTGTGCTCTGGTCAGCTACCTTCGCCGCTTGTAGCCCGTGTGAACACCTGTACCATCTCGGTAAATTATTTTACTTTGTTTACCACACAATGGCTACAATAATGCCCTACATGTACGAGCCCGAGTATACCGAGGAGGAACTACTGGAAAGGGAAGCACGTGAAAACGATGGGGATTCGGACGGCAGTTGGCAGGACGAATCAACAGATGAAGAGCCTGGGCCTAGTCGCATGGACGGTGTCTTCACCTGGTGCACATGCAATCGGTGCAAGCTAATGCCAACCGAGGAGGAGAACTGCTGCTGCTGAGAAAACTCGGGATGCCTGGCCTACATTTCGGAAGGCGAGCCACGACCGCAATGCATCACCGAGCTGCCAGACTTCAGGGCAGCCTGCCTCACACGGGCCGTGTTGAGGATAATGATGGTGCTTATGCACGAACTTCGTGCAACTGTTCGTCCTCGTAATACGAGTAACGAGTAAGTATACTCTGCTTGTCATGCCACTCCTATTTCATGTTCTTCTACTATATTCAAAATTACATCTACATATCATTGTAACGCATGTAAGTCGTTCAATAGTGTGCATTGTCTAGATAGCATTTGTCTGTGCAGAATGCCATTAGTTACAAGAATTGTCATTGACAACAAACGTTTATTAAACTTATCTTGGTCATTTAAAACAGTTTGTTTCATTCCTTTTCACAGGTGGTACAGGCTGGTGGCCTATCGTTCCTTTACATGGTGGCTCCACGGGAGGCTTGGACACCGAGTTCGAAGAGTGATACCCGCCTGTGCCGTTCGTGCCATTAGAGAAACGTTCCCGAGTGACAGCGGTCAGTACAGGGGATTTTCTCTCGCTGTGCTGCAACCTGACCTGTATAATCTTTAAAGTCTTGTACCAAAAGCCCCACGGCCCCACCATGCACGGCGCCACACCGCCCCCTGCCTTTCTCCCTTCACCAGGGACACCAGCAATTCCATGGATGCAGTGGGAGCCCCTTTTCTCCACCTATCTGGAAGCAGTGGGCGGCACGCGGTATGCCCCCGTCAGGAAGAGGGCGATGCTGTTAAATGCATTGGGGGTTGAAGGTCAGCGCATTTTTGCCGTTTCGAAGGCAATACCTGCGGCCGATGAGGACGACGACGACGTCTACAAGGAAGCGACTTGTCGCATTGTGAAGAGGTTCACCAATAAGGAGAACGTTGTACTGCACAGGCTGAGGTTCTACACCCGCAAACAAGAAGGGAGCGAACCCGTGGACGACTACATCACCAGGATGAGGGAGCTGGCTTCTCTTTGCACCTTTGGCGAAAACGCAGATCAGGTCATCTGCGACATGCTCGTCGTTCACACTAACTCTAAGAAAGTGCAGGACAAGTTCATAGAAGAAAAGGAGGTCACCCTTGACAAGGCCATCCAAATTGCCAGGGCGCTGGAAGAAACCTCCAGCAGATGCAAAGAGGCGGGAAGTCACCTGCCCGTGCCCGAACTTGCGGCGCTACAATGGAGAGGGCGCAGAGACAAGCAGTCCCGCGACGGCCCCAGAGACAAAGGTCCCAGGCAAAAGGAGGCACCCAAATGCTATAGATGCGCCAGCACCAAGCACATGGCGAATGATCGCGACTGCCCCGCCAGGAATAAAGAGTGCTCTAAGTGCGGACGCATTGGTCACGTGGCTCCGGCATGCACGTGGCGGGAGAAGACGGTTTCCCGTGTCGATGGTGACTGCGCTTCAAGCGATGATGACGATCTGCATCATATACCAACGTGATTATCTGTTTCCGGCCATTAGTGATGCTTGGAAAATTGAACAATTGTCTCTAGCAAGTACATTCGAAGGTAAACGATTCAGGCTAGCCGGCGATGGACAGTGCGACAGCCCTAGATTTTCTGCCAAGTACTGCACCTACCACTTTCAGGACATGGATAGTAAGAAAATTGTGAGTTCAGTGGTTGTGCAGGTAACACAATGTACATCGTCAGTGGCCATGGAGAAACTAGGATTTATAAAATCAGTGGAATATCTACAATCAAGGGGAATGCACATCGACCTCATAGCCACGGACAGACACGTTTCAATTGCCAAGACAATGAGAGAGCAGTTCCCACATATTAAACATCAATTTGACGTATGGCATCTTGCTAAATCAATCAATAAGAAAATCTCGGCTGCAGGAAAAAAAAAAGGTTTTGAAAGTATTTTGCAGTGGTCCCATTCTATCACCAACCATCTTTGGTGGAGCTCAAAAACTTGTGAAGGGTCAGTGGAAATACTACTTGATAAATGGCGGTCACTGATGCACCACTGTACCAACGTTCACCGCTGGACAGCAAATCAACATTTCCACCAATGTGAACATGGCCCTTTGTCCCCAGAGGAGGCACGGAAGATGGTTGATTCCATCTTCACCGACACACAAAGCCATTGAGAAGATTGTTTTCGACAAAACTCTATCAAGAGATTTGAGAGGACTGACAGAATTCTGTCACACAGGAGATTTGGAGGTGTTCCACAATATGTGCCTAAAGTACAGGCCAAAGCGCTTGCATTTTAGCTTTCGGGGCATGAAACATCGCACTCTACTAGCGGTCTTGGCCCATAACAGCAATGTCGGACGTGAACAATCTAGGACTAGGGGTAAAGTAAGGATGCCTCGCTACACTAAGGTGTTTTCAAAACGAAGTAAGCAATGGGTGATCAAACCAGTCTATGATGAAATGCAGTTCGAATTTGTGAAAGGCCTTATTGTTGCTGTGTTAGAGAAGCACAGATATGGAATTTTGATCGTTTCTGTGCAGAGCAGTGATCCATTGCCACCGAACATTGCGACTGTGCCATGCCCACCCGAAGCACATCTGGTTGTGAAGTACAAATCCTGGTTTAAATAATTGCAATACGATTGTCTTTTTGTAAATAAATGTTATTGTACAGTGTACCTGTAACCCTAACCCCTACCTTCACCATCATGGGTGGCGAACAAGCTGGGTGTCATCTTTGAATTCTCTATATTCACCTCATATATGTGTATGTATATATTTTTCTCATGTCTCATCTCATGTAAATGCTGCGCACTGTTGCGCACTGTTAACGGAGGGAGGCTTGCGTATTGCAAATAATAAAACAAACAAACAATAAATCTCACTTTTAACTCAACTCCTGTGGTACTTTATACTTTCCCTGACCTTCCACCAAAAATTAAATGTCTCAATTTGGGCTGCAAAGCTCGCAGACAACGGGGACAAAATTGGGGCACTTAGAACGCGCCAAGCGGGCCGTGGCATTTGGGAGAGAAGCCAGTTCGCATTTGCACATTGAGGCGCACTACATAGAGGGATTCTAAACTTCAAGTTCTCACAGATGCCTATACTACGTGATGTTGCAAATAAAGAATGCGAAGGACAGCGGCTTTGATTTTCAGCTCGCGCCCAGATGAGGCCCACAAGTCGCACTGGAAGTATAAGGGTCTATTGTTTTTTGACCTTGAGACAGGGACCATGACGAAAGAACTACATTTGAAGGGGGTGCGCAATAACGTAAGAGACGATAAGGCAGAAAATTCAGAAACTAGACCGAGTTTCATTTTAGTTCAGTATACGAAAAATCGTTGTCAAGAGCACGGTCCGTTTTAAAGACTGCATTACGAAGAGACACAATGGAAATTTCAAATATAATGTAAGTAAATCTTTACACGCTTTTATACCGGAATGAAGATTTAATGAATGGATGCATGAATAAATGAATGAATGAAGAGCTAGGAAAAGCAAGGAAAACGTGTTCATAGTGGGCACATGGGCATGCAGGTCCACTGGTCTCACCGATCTCGGTCCTTGGCCCAGCCACTTTTCCCTGCACTGCCTACCTGCACTACGGGACTGTCTCTGTATCCTACAGCCCCTTCTCCCGGCATTTACCTTGCACTTGCCACTAGCTGGACCTATTATTTCATTTGTATTCAACTAACCATGTACAGCACTTTTACCCCCCCACCCCCCTTCCCCATGCGCGATCAGAAAGACACCTGGCCTAGTAGGATCGTTGTCTGTCTGCCTTTGTTCCCCACCTGCCTCGTCGCGCCTTGAAACACTTGAGTATAGGCGCGTTACAAATGCCATATCATATATCATATCATTCCTCACGCATGTAGACTAACTGTCGTTTATCATTGTGTGTTGGCCTCGATTTATTTCGTTACTTTTCGCATTGATTTTAGAGCCGAACATACTCCATTGAACTATCCTTGCAAGCAAATAGTTTCTGATCAGCTGTAATAAATAAAATGAGTAATATTAATGAAGATCGGCTGGCGAGACTAATTATAATTTTTTTGTTTTCATAACAGGTATTTGCTCCCCTTCTGCTACTGCCATCGGTTTGAGACACCAGCCGATGCCTTTTACAGTAGACACCTGCAGCCTCGTGTGAACAACTGGAGCACACTGACAATTTTATGGGACGATCGCCAAGGGCCCACATGCCCTTACGCTGTACTAGTGGCTAGAAGCAACATATCGACCTTTACGATGGACTAGTGCCTAGTTGATGGAACAGCCTTGCGGTTCACCGTGCTTCCAAAGTGCTTCTTTTAACGAAAAGCAACACCCTGTGTACCATGGCGGATACAGATAAAAGAAAATAAATGGCTTTCGGAGTTCATATGGCAATTGCTGAATATTCTCTAAACATTTAATGTCAAATAAATGTACTTTACCAAATGTACCGTGTTGCTGTTTGATTTTAAAGTACAGTTTCATATTCCGAATTGTGGCGCGCTGTGTTGTGAGATGGTCTGTGTTGGTTTCCGGGTTCTGTGTGGAGTCGCGTAGAAGACTGGGCGCGTTTGCCTACGCAGCACAGTAACGTCACGGAGAGAGGCGGGGAATATGAATGTTTGGATAATGTCAGGCTCAGGGGTGGGGGAATTGATTTAGTGCCGCAGAAGCAGGTCAGCCAGGGCGATGCGGCAAGTGATAGGATTATCACAAAATGGCGGCTCCCTGGTGCCTGTTTTGGCGTGCGTTTAATGGACGAAAACTCGGGTAAGGTCCATAGGAAAGTTTTCTAAAATCAAGCCACTTAGGCTTAAAAAAACATGGCCGACCCGTAGGTACAATAAAAATTTTTACTAGACCATGCCTTTAAATTAATTCCGTCACATGTCTGTTGATTCTGCCATACCACTCAGTTGTACAATGCTGATCTATTAGTAAAGCCACATTGATGTGCTTCAATAGATCGACAATGAGATAGGAAGATACTGTGGCCGGTCGGACGAAGGAGTCGGACACATAAAGGACATTCTGAATGATCTTTAATGAAATTATAGAATAAAGCCTATCTTTCCCTATTGCTAGAGTGAATACCCTGCCTATCTAAAGGTACTCGGCAGTTGTCAGGAAGTCCAAAGTAAAAATGTCCTCCATCCCAAACTAACTCTACCTGACCCTACCTCTATCTATCTATATATATATATATATATATATATATATATATATATATAACTAAATTAAATGGGACAATAGAATGTCTTTCTTCCCCTGGTCTTTCCTTCTCTACTGATAGTCTCTTTATATACAAGTTTCTCCTTGGTACAGATATTTCTTAACATAATCTTCTTGGATAGTCTCTTTGATCAACTGTTGTAGCCCTTACAAAATACTCTGAGGTTTTGTGCTTTCTCTGTGGTATTGTACTTAGAATATCTTTCCTTCAGATATGTTCTCACACTTTTTTCTAAACTCGCAGCCTATTCAGTCTTCTTATTCAGGCTTTCCTAATTTGGGTTTGTCTTGATCCGTTTTTAGACCTTCCTTGTCATGGATTCTCATTCTGAGGTTTGTCTCCTCTTTTTGATCTTGTTTACTTGACAATCTTATTTCCTGGCTCTCATTATGTGACTCTATGTTGGGCTTTCTCTTCAAATCTGAACCCATAGGGTGTCTTCCCTTCTTCCATAGGTCCTTGTTTACATTCTCTGTTTGTTCCCCAGATAGTTAGACCCCTCTTTTGTAGGTTTTTCACGTCTCTTATTAACTGATCTTTCTAGAGACAAATCGTCCTCATGACTGGGACGAGTTTCTCTCTTCGTATAATATCAGTCTTCCTCAACCAGGATATTTGCTACTGCCTTTCTTGGGTTTTCACCATTCCAATTATAGTCTTAGGTTTAATGTCTCATCCTTGGGACTGGGACGAGTTTCTTCATACATAAAATGATGCACCAGTGGCCTCCCATTACCTCTCTGAATGCAGGGGAAGGTTGCAGGGTTTGGCTCTCGCTTGGGCGATGCTCTTTGGTATTTGGTTCTTGCTCCTCACTCTTGCCGGCGTCCCGTTCTCAGCTTCTCATTGGGTTGCTGCTGTACACCGGCGCTGGCGATAAGTAGCTGTTCATGCTTCCACCAACAGTGGTGTCTGCGTCATTGTAAGGGGGTCCTGCCCACCATGCTGTAAATGTGGTCACGCCACCACCGGGTACGTACTTCCTCTCGTCCTCTTCACAATGACTTTCTCGCTGTTGGATACGCCGGTTCTCCAGCGTTTCGCACTAGCGGTCTTTGTTTTCTTGATAGTCGCAGGTTCTGCATCCTGTATCGGCTCTGCCTCCAGTAGGCGTGATGATGTCGGGGGGCTTCCCCTGCGTACAATATTCTCCTTCTTCCGAATCGCCCCAGTTAAATGCACACCTTTCCGTAAAGAGATCTCCTTTTTCATATCGGTTTCTTGTAGCATTGCCTTCAGCCAAATGTAAAGATGCCACATTGTTCCTTATAGCAGACAGTCCCATATATGCTCCTATGGTAGTTGGTCTAGGGAGTTCTTGAAAGGAATGGGAGTCCTTGTCCCCAGAGGGGGAGTCTCTCCCAGTGAGGTCCCACTTGCCTCAACTCCCTAGGGAGGCTCCCCCTTGAGGTAAAGGGACAAATACCGGTGATTCGTCACAATACTCAGTTGCAGTACATTCTACTGATCTGGGCTTAATTTATGTCGGACATGTTGTTACGTGCATGTTTCCGGCTCACACAAAATTGAGAGGTTGTAAGACTTGTTGCCAACTAACACATTTAACTGCAGATACATGAAGCACCCTTGAGTGCCAGCTCCCTACATGAATAATGAATTTTAATTGATGCACATGTGTTGGGAAATCCTCTGGTGTTGTACTGGACATCCCTGAAAAGTAAGTCCCGTCAGTTGGGTGGGCATCAAATCCGCCAGCTTTGATTGAATTCTAGGTCTTTGCTGTTGGTAGTCGCACTTCTACTTGAGATTGGATTGACAGTGCTGCATGTGTGTTCGGTGTGTTTTAGGTACGAGCAGTGTGCATCAGTTATTAATTATGGTGCGATATTCAGAGCAGAAGGGACCAATTGACGTGCAGTAAAAAGCGCTTCTATGCACACTTCATTGAGCTGAGGAAAGGTCAAACCAGATATGTTAGGGGAAAGTCGCTGCACAGACAATGGTGCCGAGGGGCACTGATCAATGTCAATGTCCTGTTGGTAAAGGTTTTTCTGATTTGTGGGTAAAAAAAGGCAATCTAGCCAGGATGGTTGACTGCACGTAGGAGTAGTACCCCCAAGAGCGTGTGGTATAACTTCCTGTGATGCCATCAGGGTCATTGATCATGTGATGTCACTTCCTGTGATGTAACTGGGATACAACTAAAGGTCATGTCAAACACTTGTGTATAGGCGCGTTATAAATGCCATATCATATCATATCATGTTACTTCCACTACCACATTGGTTTTGGTTAATCAACACCACTGCTTGCAAGGCCAATTGAGTACTCATTAATTACTTAATAATTAGACAAATTGTCTACATCACTAAGTCACAGCAGTCCTGTGGCGCAAGTGCTGTTTGCAAAAATATGTTTTTGATTGTTCCACATTCTGCTACTGCCACAGAAAACCCATTTGCTACATTGTGTAGTGTTCTAGTGGGAATTCATAGTGTTCTGGGGATATCATTTTTATCAAGTCGCTCTGCATTCATTTATCGTGAAAGAGTATACGTTTCTTGTACCCCGACATGTTTTTGTTCTGCGCTGTAAGTGCTTTTTTATGTTGCCTTTCATACCATGTTCCATACATGCCCCTGTCTTCTGGATGTTTAACTGTCTTAATCATTTAATGCTGTTGGGGCAATTCCCACTCACGGGCTGGAGGGAAACCAGCATGGCTTGAGAGAGATGTGCAAAGCTTTGTTTTGAATATGATATACTCTGAGCTGCAAAGACATGACTGTTTAAAGTGAAACACAGAACCTGTAATGTAGCTCTCGCCATCTCCCTCTCCCCCTCTTCACTCTCTCTCCCTTTTTCACTCTCCACCCCACCACCAACCCCCACCACAGCCCACCCAGTCAGTCCTGCTCATTCCACCTGGATTTCAGGTCCTGTCTAGAAGTTTGCTTTTATTTCAGTGCTTGATTGAATATTGTTCTTGCCCTACATAGAGTTCCAGTTCAGCACTCATCTGGACATTGTGTTTGCTTAAGAGGTTTCCTCTTCCTGGTTTGAGTTTATTTTTGTGCATATAATATATTTTTCTAGTGCTGGTTTCAAACTTGCTCTTAGGATGTTCCCTTTTTTCACAAGATACTTATCTTTGTAGGATTTTGGAGCACCTTCTTATTCTTATGTTGGGCCTGATTGGATTTTGTATTTACTCCAGACTGTGCTTTCTCAAACATATCATCGATGTATCTCCAAATCTTTTAGTAACGCAAGATCCATAATGTTCTGACCCATCCACATCCATTTTCAACATTAAGCTGGTTGCAACTTCTTATGAATCCACTATACCCTTTCTAAGTGACTGCGTTACAACGTTCTTCTGTTAACGCCATTGGGAATTGGGATTCATAACCGTGTTCTAGTGGTCCTTTCTTGCAAATTTCTTTTAGGGCTGGTTGGATCGTGTACTTTAGCTCATCTACCTTCTCTCCTGTTTTGTGCCTTTGAAATTAGAAGAACATCATACAAAGCAAGAGGATGATCAACAGAGCTTAGATGAATCTTGTATTTTTCTCTCACATTTTAGAGCTTGGTTGTTTCTTTTGCTGGCTCTAAACATTCTCTTCTAATCCAGTGCTTGGTTGGAGCCCCCACCTGCTCTTTACGTTCCCTCTGTCATTTATGGGCCTTGTTGGATTATGGGCGCGCTCATCTCCAATACTTGTTTGAATTTTCTACTTGCCTATACTGTCTCTCCTTCATTTCAGCACTTGATGGGGCCTTAAATGAATGGTATCGGGAAGAGACTGAGTCCTGAAATGGTGCAGCCAAGTGGGAGCCCAGGCAGTGACTTTGATGCAACTGGTGGAGCGTCATCCTTGACGAGAGCTGCGATGCTGCATCTTCCATCAGAACTGGTCAATCATGAGGCCTTCCAACGTGTTTTGGTGGAAAACCAGGATCTCAAAGGTACTCTAACACACTATATAAGCGTATCTCCTGACTCATCTCAGTATGCACCAGTCTTCCTTCTGTCTATGATCCTATGCACTAAGATGTTATGATAGTAATTTTCCTTTCTCTTGCTTCACTCTCACATGATCACAGATGTAATGCTAGCACCATTTTGCTTTTTTATAATTTTTCCCACTCGCTAACTGGAATTTGCACACCATTCTCCAGCAGCACTGGGAAAATCTAATTCCTTACCCATATTTTAACACTACAAATGCAGGCTTTCCTCATGCTAGCAACTCCTTCTATGTTGCCACGGAGTCATTTACCATTTCAATGCCTTTTATTTCAACTTAATTGCTGTGCTTTTCTTCCATTTCTCCCAGCCACCATTAAGCTGCATGCAGACTTGATGTCACAATCTCCATTCACTTCCAAACATTGGTCTGCCCACTTCTTTTTCCATAGTAAGTGCCCAGTCACACCATCTTCTCTGTTGAGGAACACCCCTCAACTCCTCTTGCAGAAAGATGTACAAGTGTAGAGAAGATAGCAAATCACTGGCAAACTAGGTAAGATGGAGCAGTGATTTTAGTGCAGACATGACCTGGCAATGAGGGTGCAAAAAAGATAGAGGGGAGGTGGGAAAAGTAGATTGGGATGGTGAGGAGCGGAAAGGGTTGGGTACAAAGAGCAAGTCAAAAGATTTAGGTAGAGGACGTAGTGAGGAGGAATGGTTTATTTTAATAGCTTGAGATTGTTTGAGGGGCAACTTGATGAGCAGTAGGTCAAAATCGAAACATGGCCAGGGAACTGGATAGGCATTAAAAAAGAGGGGTAGTGGAGACAAGGTAACATAGAGAGCTGTAAAAACTAGTAAAATGAGGATGCAGAGGAGGTAAGTAGAAATGGGGAAGTAGCAGAAGGAGGCGGGAGTTGCAAAGAGGAGGGGTGGTGTAGTAGAGAAGGGGCAGCCTAATAAAGAATTTCTTTTGACATAGATGAAATAGTGTATCGCAGGGATTTAGAATAGTAGAGAAGATGGTCGTACAAAGCGGATGATGGTAGTATATGAAAGGGGATATAGAAAGGAGGGGAGTTTTACAAAAGCGAGGAGCACAGAGAAAAACGTAGCAAAGCAGGAGCATAGAGAATGACCGGGTTAGATGAGGAAAAAGGGCACATGCAGAGATAAGATGGATTAAAAGGTTGGCTTAGGGGGGCGTGTCAAAGATGGCGGCAAAGTGGGACTGTCTTTGCCAAGCTCTGGGGCTGCAACATTAGGTGCACTGGTCTCCGCTGGCCCTTTGGCATCGCAAGCCAGTGAAATAAAGGGAAATGACTCTTGAACGCAGCGATGGGGCCAGGTTAGAGCAGGGAGCCGTTTGCCCCTGGTGATGGGCTGAAACAGCTCGGATGACAGCACTGAGCCTGGCGCCGCTCCGGCCCGAGGCAGAGAGCGCTGATGATGTGAGCACTGCATTGGTAGACTGAAATAACGTGAGTCAGCGCTTCCTCCGCGGCTCGCCCGCACATGTTCGTTGGCCCAGGCGACAAGAGTGTTTTGATTTTGCTTGGCCATATGGGGAGAACCTTAGACTTGGGTCTTCCCCTGACCCTGACAAAACAAGTTGTTGGACTCATGAAATCACTCTTAGACCCTTAGTTATGGTAAAAATGTAAATGGCTTGTTATAGGCACTTTATTCACTCCTTATATACGAACACATCATACACAAAATAAACATATGGTTAGTTATACATAAACCTAGAAAAAGAGAGCATCAACATTATCAATGTAGCAGAAGACACCTTCATCTTGGCCTCTACCAAACTGCTTAGTCCTAGAGCAGGTAGGCAACGAGATCACTCGTAATAACGAGGTCTGGAGCAGAGTGTCCCCCCTCTCAGCGAGACTGCATCACCCAGGGGTCCAGATTCTAATTGCTGACCACAGAGGAAAAAAACCTCTTCTCTTTATGGGGTCATGTCCCGCCCTTTTCAGTAATGACTGCCCTCGGCCGAAGAGCAGATCACAAGTAGAAGTGGCAAAGAGTGGAAAAAAAACAGTCAGAAGTGGAAAAACCCAGCTTACCTCTCCTCGCAATCATTCCCAGAATCCTGTATCACTGCACCTGCGGAGCGCTCCGACTCCCTCTCAGGCTCGTCCTTCAGCAGACAATACAACAACTATCTTCCACAGTAAGTTCACGCAGCAGCAATATTTATGTGACCTTGCCTTTCCTTCACTGCGAAAATACACGTTTATTCTTGCTGAGCCCACGTAGACGCAGGCTTTCATTATGGTGATGGGAGATGAGTGTCCAAGATGGCTGCGCACTGGCGCCGTGTTGTTTTAACTCGCATTTCGCATAAGCATTACACTCCACCCCTTGGACAATCAACTACCGTAACCCGACGGGCGAGAAGGAGGTAACCAAAACCGTCGGACCATTCTCCATAAATTCAGAAGAGACGAAGCACACCAACAAAAACCAATTACTACAGCAGAAACACCAAAAATACAAATCGGAGCAGAATGCAGTGCTTCAGGAATCCATGCAAATAATTCCTCCCACCAATTCCTGTCTCGATCTTGTGTTACTCGGGCTACTACATCATTCAATCCCTTGATATGCTTTTCAATAGACCGGCAATGGTCTCCCAAATCAAAACACATTCCTTCCATCGTTTCACATCCTAAATTATGTTTTAAAAACAAATAATCTATAGCTGCTCTGTTTTATAAAATAGCTTTCCTAAAATTTCTATTATCCAACAACAATTCAGTCAAAGCTTGCGAGGTCTCATTAAACCGTTTAAGTACCAAGCAGGCTAATTTAATAATGGTTTTATATCCCCCAGCTGCTAAAGAGCAAATCCCAAAAATGGAAATGGCTAATGCTAACACTTCAGTCTCAGAAATCAAATGAACTTCAGAATTGCGGTCATGTGATAGGGCGGTATAAGAAGCAGCACGCGTAAATCACCTAACTGTAGGTTGCAAAGGCAACATCATTAAACCAAGACGTACCAAAGCACAGGGGCCACCTGAAATATTAGGAATGTATAATAATAATAACAATTATTATTATTATTATACATTCCTGCTAATATTTTAGTAAATGAGTAATTGAGTATGAATAATTAAAGTTCCCACAGGAAAATAACCAACCTGGAGGAGGTTTTGCCTGGTTCAGGTGACTAGCAGTTGAAACAGTAAAGTTGCATAACATATTATTTGATACATCAACACAAACACCTATGGATCTTGTACATAGCGCTGCTCAAAATCGGTCCTCTTTCCATCCTTGTCTAAATTTAGCTGTTGACATTTTCCAATATAGGATGGATCACAAGTCATTTGATAAGACATCCGCGGGAGCAATGTCATGGGTCATGATGTGGGTCATGTTTCTCCATTTGTGGTTAGTGTCCGCCCAAATCATACAATATTCATAAACAGGAAAGGAATTTCTGACATCTGAAGACTCAACCAAGGAATCATTATGCAAGACCCCGAATAACTCTTTCAAGATCGGGGCAGGCGTTGGAATAGCCACAAGGCATGTGGAAATCAGATTTGCAGAACGGTGCACTTCCACCAAACAGAAATGTGAGACGTTCAGAACTTGCCGGGCTAAATAGACCCATATGTTCTCAGGTTGTCTGACAAGGGCTGAATAGCCGTGATGTGAAAAGGATGTAGAACCTCCAGAAGGGGGCAAAAGTAAGGCACTATGTCACTGTCCCCGCCGTTTCCTCAATCCGCCACAATAAACTGCAACAGACGCATCATCCGGCGCCAAACTGAGTGGCAGGTATATCAGTTTTCATCCATATCCCCGAATCCAGCTGGAGAATAGAGACATCTGCCACATCCTCCGACATGTCCCCGGACCCTCCCAAAGACACTCCACCGTGCCTCACACAGGCACTCAGCATACTCTGGATCTAAAACATCAGAATTCAGAAACAAGATATCGGTGAAGTACATCACTCACGCAAGTAACATTTGTCAGCGGGATATGAGTCCATGTTCTTTTCCCTGGTTCCATTACAAGAATTACTCGATCTTCCCCGGCTGCAATTACATCTGACGGAACAGGCTGACAATTAGGTTTTTCGACCCATACTTTGGCACCTGGAATCATTACATCTGATGAGCCAAACCCCTTGTCCCACGAATAGTTAATACCATGGGTGGCTCTCCTTTCTTTACCATGGATAACTTTACAGGTACTAATATCAGTTGGGCCACTCGATTCCCCCTTATGTATCGGCAGCATATTCTCATCACTGTTAATGAGGATGACCTTAATCGCGCCTTGATAATCTGCATCCACAATCCCTCCTAACACTTGAATGTCTTTTTTTTTTGATCAAACACTTTTATTGATTTTATTGCATAATACACAAAAAAGAACAATGACCCTGAAGGGGTCCAGCAAACAAGAACATCACAAAAGAAAATAAGGTCCATCTTTCAACAACGTAAGGTTATGTTAACAATTACTTGTACACTCTTGCATTTCAGTTACGTTCTGGCCACAGGCCTGTGTCGTACAAAAGTCTTATTGTGCGTTCTCCCACTTTTCCCAGATTTTCCCCGCTTTCCCAGGACATCCTCTGGCCGCATATACTCTTCGCTCCATCGCAATGCATGCATCTACATCATCTATCCATTGTGCATGCTCAGGGGTTACATCCGAACCCCATAGCTTGGCAATGTTGCACTTGATCAGTGCCGTGGTGGTTGCAAACAGTAGCTTATCAGTGCGAGACATCTCACCCTCGTCCTCGACACCCAGCAACATCAATTTCGGATCTTTGGGCACGGTCCGACCCAGTACCTTAGTAAGTGTGTCTCAGCAGCGTTGCCAGTATAGCGTGATGCGCGGACAGCCCCATATAATGTGGAAAAAGGTTCCCTCTTCCTGGTGGCAGCGCAGGCAGTTCGGGTCTGTGGTTTTACCCCATCGGTACAATGCGACCCTTGGATAGTAAACTCTATGCCGGATTTTGAGCTGGACAAGGCGTAATCTGGACGAAATGGCGGTTTCTCTCGGATACATTAGGATTGTTATCCAGTCTTCAGGCAGTATTTCTCCCAGAAATACTGCCTGAAGGGGAAGTCCCTTTCCCATTTAGACTTTAGACTCGATAGCTCCGGTGTGGCAAACGAGGTGAGAACATTATACATCACCAAGGTGATTTTGGCGTCTATGCTATCTAGGACCAGGTTCCTCTCTATGGGGGTGCAGTCTGCCATGTCACGCAGGTCAGGCAAGTACCGCTGTAGGGCATGACTTAATTGCATATGCCGGTATCGGTCAGTGACAGGGAGGTTGAACTCCTCCACCAACCCCTCAAATGGCACAATTCCCCCGTCCCGAATCACATCCCTCACTTTTGTTATTCCCGCAGTTATCCAGTTCCGCCATTTTGGGAGCCTGTCCAGCTCAGGGATGTGTTTATTTACCCACAGTGGCTGCACCGGTGTGGTTTTCGATTCCCAGTTTATATGTTTATGCGCCTCTGCCCAGATTAATGCCCGGTGAGCAGCCATTGTTTTGGTAGTGTTGATATTAGTTTTCTGGTATAGGGACTCTAGTGGGTTATGCTCGCTCCATCCAGGGTATAAGATTTAATATGAGGTAGCGAGGGGTTGCCGTGTAATAGGTTGTTTATTACTGCCATCTGACTCGCCCAATAGTACGTCTGTATAAGCGGCAATCCTATGCCTCCCTCCCAGATGGAACGCTGGAGGATGTGGAGCGCTATTCTCGGGTGTCCATTGTTCCACAGGAGTTTCCGGAGGATTCTGTCGATTTTGTGAAACTCCCGTCTGGTGATGTGTAACGGGGCATTTTGGAGTATGTACAGGAATCTAGGTAGTGCCATCATCTTAAATAGTGCTGCTCTCCCCAGTAGGGTCAGTGGCAGGGCGTTCCAGTGTTTGACGTCCTCTGCAAAGCGGTTTATGATTGGGTGGAGATTTTTTCCTACGTAATCGTTTAAGTTCGTTGTTATTTGAACCCCCAGGTAGCGAAACTGGTCAACTTCTATACGAAAGGGGCAATTCTGTATCCCTACGCTACCCATCTCTCTCAATGGAAACAATGTGGATTTCGACCAGTTTACCTTCAAACCACTAAAGGATTTGTATTCCTTCAGTAAGCGTATCACTGCAGGACAAGAGGTTATGGGTTCTGATAGATACAGGAGCAGGTCGTCTGCATATAGTGAGACCTTATCCTCCCAATCATCTGTCCACCGGAAGCCCTTCCGCTTTTGTGATTCTCTTAACAGAATCGCCAACGGCTCTATGGCAAGCGCAAAAAGCATTGCAGACAAGGGGCAGCCCTGTCGTGTCCCCTTGCCCAATCTAAATGGCTGCGAGAGCCACCCATTTACTCTGGTCATGGCCTCTGGGGACTTGTATAGCAACTGCACCCATCCCAGGAATTGGTCACCGAAACCCATTCGACGCATTATTTCCCACAGTGCTGGCCAGTGCACCGAGTCGAAGGTCTTTTCCCAGGGTGTAATTGTGACATGGCCAACCCTAGTTCCTCTTCAGTAATGGTTGCCTCCCGTAGATCTCTCTGTGTGCCCGTTAGGCTAGGAAGGGTGATCCCATTTAACACGGAGAGGTTAGTGGGGGCTTCCGGTGACCCATAGAGCGTTGCATAGTAAGCTGCGAAGCCTTCTGCAATATCCTGATCTGTCCACAGCGGTTCCGAATTGTCGGGTTTGATCATCCTGGCCTATTTGTGCCCTTCATCCCTGCGCTCCAGCCAGGCTAACATTTTACCCGCCTTATCTCGTGGTGTGCGCATGTTTAGCGTTGTCTAGGGCTACATTGTGCATTTTTATTTGGGCAAGGACCAGTGCTCGGTTCGTTTCAGGCAGATCTCGCGCCAGATGTGCGCGCTCTGTACGTTCCACCTGTTCTTCAGCCTCTTTTACTTTTTGCATTTGAGCTTTTTTGTGCGCCGTTGTCCAGGAGATAATCTCTCCCCGCAATACCGGCTTATACGCTTCCCATAACAATCCTGGGTTATCAATTGACCCTGCGTTTAGTTCAAAGTAATTGGTTGTGGTTTCTTGAATACGTTCTACAAGCTCCGGGAAGCCTAAGTAATAGTTGTTAAGGCGCCATGAAGGTGGAGGGATTGGCCTTGACGTTGATAGTTCTATTAGTAGGGGCGAGTGGTCAGAGATGCCACGCGGGAGTAGGGTGGCGTTAAGTACTCTATGCACCTCTGTGGTTTGAACGAAAAAATAGTCCAGTATAGAGAGGGATGCATGGACGCCCGAGTGGAATGAGTATTCTCGATTCTCGGGGTGAAGGTCACGCCATACATCCCTCAGTCCCAGTGCTGATGTGAAGGTGGCTAGCCTTGTGTGCGTGTCGGGATTCCTGCCCCTTAGGTGTGTACGGTCCATACCCAGGTTCATAACATCATTAAAATCGCCACCAAGAATTAGTGTGTCTGAGGAGTCCTGTACTATCAGGGGAGTTATCTCTTCTATGAGATTTGGCAACAGCGCGGGTGGTGTGTAAACAGCTAGTATTGTTATGGTTTGATTCCAAAGGGTTCCTGTCATATGCACGAATCTGCCTCCTGTGACACACTGGAAAGTGTGAGCGGCAGCTTCTTATGGATCAGTATGAGGACCCCTCTGGAGCCTGAGGTAAAACCCGAGTGCAGTGCTGTGCGATAGTTACCACGTTTAAATAGGTTGCATGTGGTGCCCGCCAGGTGTGTTTCTGTGAGCAACGCCACATCCGGCACTTGCCTGTTTAACGCTTGGGTGACCAGTCTGCGTTTTATCCCACTACCCAACCCATTGACATTCCATGTCAGGAGACGTAATGATTTTGTATCAGATCTAGCATTCGTCATCTGGTTGGGGGGCGGGTTACTGTTGGGCAGTATATGTAGGATTCCGGGAAGAAGCACGGTCTGTTGTTTCGCCGTGTGATGCGGGTTCGTAGGAGTGAATATTTAGTGTTGTCGGACCATACATGAACAAAAATAAAGACAAAACTCAGAGCAAGAATAAGAACTCCCCCTCCCCCCCAACTCCATCCCTCGTTCCCCTGGAGGCATCTACTGCCTCGGTAGTGTTACCTAACCCCCCTCCCTATACTCCCACCCAACCTGGAGTATCTGTCGCCCGAAATTTGAACAGAACAAGTAAACCTTAACTAAGCCACCCTCAGTGGCACATGAACTTTGTAAATTTCACAGCACCTGTCCGTGGTGCTGTCGCGGACTTCTTTAGTTTTAGTCTTAGCTCGTGGGGTGGGTGGCTGTTCGGCCACTGGCCTGGTTGTATTCCGTGTGTAGATTGGCGTGGGGGGTGAGAGATTTGTGGTGCTCCTAGGTTTAGTAGCTTTGGCTTTCTGCCCAAAACTGCACCCATTTCATATTTCTTCCCGCAGCGGATTTCCTGGTTGTGGCCGCTGCTGTTGGCCCTGTTCTGGCGGACGTTCTGGGCGAGGACTATTGCGTCTATCCCTCCTTCTTCCCTCCGTGTTCCAGTCCCCTTCTATGTGCAGTTCGGCCCAGTTCCACTCCTCTCTGGGGTCGGTGAAGTGCACGGTCGTGCCCCCATGGAATATCTTGAGTTGGGCAGGGAAGAGCAGTCCATATTTGACACCCATTGATTGTAAACGTTTCTTGAGCGGGTCAAATGACTGTCGTGCTTTCTGTACCTCCCTGGTGAAATCGGGGAAGGCGGCTATTTTGGATCCGTTGAATGTGACCGTGCCCTTCGATCTTGCCAGTTGGAGTACCCTGTCCCTATCTCTATAGTTAAAAAATTTGGAAATTACTGTGCGTGGTGGAGCTCCTGGTGTCACTTTGCCAGCTGGGATGCGGTGGGCCCATTCGATAGAGAAGAATTTAGAGAATGCCTCTCCGTCATAGATATTCGGCAACCAGTCCTCAAGGAAGAGTTCCATACATTCCCCTTCGGCTTTTTCCGGCAGGCCGATTATGAGGATATTATTGCGCCGGGATCTACCCTCGCTATCGTCTACTCTTGCTTCCAGGGTCTTTATCCGTGCTAGCACACTCGCCACTTGCCGATTTACACCTCGCAGGCCATCCTCGGTTTCAGAGATTCGTGTCTCTGCCTCTCCCGTGCGGGAGGTCAGCTTTTGCAGATCATGGCGTAGCAGGGACACGTCTGCACCAATACTGTCCATCTTCTTTTCCATCGAGGTCCTGGAGTTGGTGATGGCGCTCATGATATCTCTTAGAGAAATATTGTCCACATGATCCGGTTCGACCGACGGTGGCCTCTCTGGTGAGCGGGGTGCTGGCATAGCTGCATACTGCTCGATCCTGATTTGTGTGGATGTTTTCCTGGGCTTCTCCTTACCCATTCTCTGCTTGTTGTGGTACTGTTGCAGTATGCTGATGTCTGGTCCCGGAGGAGGGGGGTCCGGCAGGTGCTGGGGGTAGGCACTATTGGTAAGTTATTGATGGTGGTGCCAGGCACGTTGCGACCGGCGGGTATTTATGCTTGTGCTAGCTTTACAGTTCCCTTGTCCAAACAATGTCTATTAGCCACACTTTCAGCAGCTCTGGGGGCCAAGACGGTGTGGGTGCGTGATATGCGAATCGGTCACCGCTTTATAGCACCCACCGGGGCCCTGTGGTTCTGTCCCCTGGTAGCGGCCACACGCACTGGGCTGCACGCCGCTGTGGGGGCGCCTGTTGTGTCCCAGAAATGAGAGGGGGTTCACAGCCCAAGTTGTCAGCAGGCGCCGGTAGGGATCGCAGCTCCGTCTGGAGGTCCTTCGCCCATGGGGGGAGGGGAGGCGATTCGCTAGAGCTCTCTATCCCACCTTCCCCACTCCTTACCACATCGCTGGATGTTCCAGGATCGAGTTGCGGGTCCACGCCTCCGGTTGTAGGGGGCGCGCTAGTCGGATCACCCGCCGGTGCGCCGTGTGTCTTCTTCCGCGCCAACACTGACACGCCAAGCATGCCGCTCCGGGCCCTCTTCAGGCCCTCGGTTCGAAGGGGTTCTCGCGCAGGCAGAGGCGTTCGCCAGGCGGGCTGGACCTGCGATCGCTGCACCGCCCCGCCGCCGCGGTCAGGATATTGACTGCAGAGCCAGGTGGAGCTGTTCCCGGCGTGCGCCGGCCGCCGGCCGACAGTGCGCGATCGCAGTTATGGCGGCCATCTTCGGCTCCACGCTTGTCACGGTTCCTGCAACTTCCTCTCGATCTGGACGGCGATTCCTTTTACGGATTTGCGTCGGAGCACCGCGATTCGGTGCATGAGAGTCTTACACACCGCTGGAGTATTTCAGGGTTCAGCTCGGATATATATTTTAGCAGGATTTCTGCAGGATAAGGCCAGTGGCGCGGGAGCAGCAGGGGCTCACGTCCTCATCGGATGGCTGCTGGCCACGCCCCCAACACTTGAATGTCTTTTATTGCTAATACAGATCTAGGGGCAATTAATTCCATATGTGCAGACGGAATTTGTACCCCAATTCCTGTATCAATTACAGCAATACCTCTTGGTTCAAGACGAATATCTTCCCTTGTATGCAAATCCACCCCAGCAGACTCGGGAGTGGCACGGTAAGGAGCTAACGCAGCAGGAGATATTTCCCAATATAACAGAGTTTCTATTGCTCTGTTTGGTCTGATTTGTAAGGCTGTCATTAACATTCGCATCAAAGGAGTTTCACCGCTCGCAATGGGACGGTTATTCAAGATTTGAACAGCGTCTAGTACACGTTCTCGCCATCCTTTCAAGGTACCATCGTCTGTCTTGCACAATTGCGCTTTCAACAATCCATTCATTCTCTCAATCCCGAAGCTTCAGAGTGATATGGGACATGAAAGATCAATTTGATTCCTTTTTCCGGACAATAATCCAGAAGCACCTTTCCCTTAAAGTGGGACCCATTGTCACTTTGGATTTGTATGGGGATAGCATAATATACAGCCACAATTATTTATTCGTGTTCAATTGGGTAGCTCTTTTACATGGCAACACCATTAAGTAACCAGAACGTATCCACAATAGTGCACGCATATTGACATCCCCTATTAGTGGGCATAGGACCGAAATAATCGATCTGCCAAATCTGTCCAGGTAATTTACCTCGCTTCAATGTACCATGAAATATGTGTGGAATAGATCTCTACTCTGATGTTGACACATATGACATTGTAGGATTATTGTTTTTACAATTTCTAACGGAATGCTGATTCCCCCGTCTTGTGCCCACCCGATAGTAGCCTTCTCTACGAGATGTCCACTCTTCTGGTGGGACCATTTTGCAATCACTTCCAAATCATTGTCCTCAGCCCTTGCGTCCATGATTGCAATTTTTGCATGTTCGTCTGCAACAGAATTGAACCACCGTTCTAATGAGTCTGTTGAGCAATGTGCATCTACATGGTATACAGTCACAGTGGTATGCATTAGCATCTCGGCAATGTCTTGCCACAATTCTTTTCCCCATACTTCTTTAGCATGAATCTTCCATCCATTATTTTGCCAAGTCAGCGGCCATACCACCAACCCATTTGCAACGGTCCATGAATCTGTATAAATATGACAACTTCCAGGCATCTCTTGCTTTAATGCCCGATACACGACATATAGCTCAGCGAACTGGCTACTCTTCCCTATCCCAGAGGTGGTTAGTACCTTTTACAATTTGGAATTGTACGCTACTGCTTTCCAATGTCACTCGATTCTCACATATTGGGCTGAACCATCAGTAAACCATGCATGCTCAACTTGTTCACTTGATATTTCTACATATGGGATCCCCCATTTAACTGGAGATTCATCAATAAGCATATCTCTCTCTGGCTCAGGCTCTACTAGCGGGACTCCCGCTACTTGCTCATGTAATTTTGCCACACCACCCTTCCCCGTCTTGCCACGATCTTGAATGTACCATTACATTTGATGATACTAGCCTCTTGTGCATGCTCAATTCGGTGTGTTTTAGGGAAGCTTAGTACCCATTGCATAATTGGAATTTCAGGCCGGATCAATACATCATGACCCACCGTCATCTGTTCCATATCTGAGTGCCCAGTAGCATGCTGGTAGTTGTTTCTCAAAGGGAGTATATCTGTCACCAGCATCTGGCAAAGCTCTACTCCACAATCCTAAGGGCACCCTTTTTCTGTCCTGTTTCTGCCATATGCTCCAGTTGGCATAGGCATCCTGTACTGATGCATTTAACTCCACCTCCCCGTCCCTCAATGGCCATAAATCAAGCACTTTCTGAATGGTGTCTTTGCCCAATTGGAATGCTCTTTCTTGCTCTTCACCCCATTCAAAATTGTATTTCTCACGTGTCACTTTGTAAAGGGCGCCAAAATCAGTCCCAAATGTGGTATGTGCTGTCTCCAGAATTCAAACAGCCCAATAAACTGTTGCGCTTGTTTCTTAGTTCTTGGAGTTAAAAACTAGAGGATTGTTTGTTTGGCTTTCGGCACCATCTCACGGTGCCCATTATGCCATTGTATTCCTAGAAAAATCAGTCTCTGCCGGACCTTGGATTGTGGTGTCATTAATCTCCCACCCCTCCTTCCGTAAACCATCTGTGATAAGGTTTAGGTGTATTTGCACACTATTCTCATCCTTACCTTGGATTAATATATCATTGAATTGAATTGATATTGTATTTCTATCACGCTCGTACACAAGTGTTTCAGAGCGCGACAAGGCAAGGGAGGGGAACAGGGGAGAACAAAACGATCTTACTAGGCCCAGTGACATTGAGAACGCGCAAGTGCATGGGAGGGGGGGGACAAGTGCATGGAAGGGCGGAGAAGTGGGAAGTGCGGAACAAAGGAGAAACAGATAAATAATAATACATAAATAAATAATAAAGGCAACAAACAGTGTTAGTGCAGCCAGCAAGTGGCAAGTGCTGGGTTTAAGGCAACAGACAGGGTAGGTCTGATAAGTGCAGGAAGAAAAGGGGGGCTGTATGGGTACAGATAGGGACCCCAGTGCAAGCTGTGGCCCGGAGGCAGCGCAGGAGGGCGGCAGGGTGAGCAGGTACCTGGGCCGGAGGACAGAGGGTGGCCAGGTGCACGGTGCCAAGAGAGAACAGATCAGCAGGGGAGAGGGGGAGCGAGGGCAGAAGCAAAGAGGAAGGTATTGAGGTGCTTCCGGAACTGGAGATGGTTCTCCAAGTTTTAGAGTGGCAGGGAGGCTGTTCCAGAGAGAGGCCACAGCCGTAGACAGAGATCTACCCCCAGTTCCTTTCTTTGAAAAACGACACCCTGAGGGATTTAGAGGTAGAGGAGCGAAGAGCTCGAGAGGGGAGGTATTTACGGAGGGATAGCTGAAGGTATTTTGGACCTATGCCCCAGAAAGCCTTGTGGATAATGCAGAGGATTTTGAATTTAATCCTTACATCCACTGGGAGCCAATGGAGAGATATCGGAGCTGGAGAGATACGATCCCAGGGCTTGAGGCCAAGGACAAGTCTCGCAGTCCTGTTCTGGATTAGTTGCAGAGGGCAGAGAGTAGAGGCAGGTAGATTTAGAAAGAGGCTGTTACAATAGTCCAAACTAGAGAGAACCAGAGCTTGGGAGACAGTGACCTTCTGGGGGAAGGAGAGGAAAGGCAGAGTACCTCATCAGAGATGTGGGTAGAAAAGGAAAGTGTGGAGTCAAAGATGACCCTGAGGTTCTTAGCCTCGCAGGTGGGGGTAGGAGGGCCAGGGGAGGCCGGCCAGAGAGTGAGGGGAAAGGATGGTGAAGGTGTGCTGATGAGGCGGAACTCCGTCTTGCTGGCATTCAGACCAAGATCATTGGCGGCACACCAATCTTGAATGGCAGTTAGGCAGTCAGAGATGAGAGAGGGAGAAGAGGTGGCCGAGGGCAGCCTGAAAATGAGTTGTCGTCAGCGTAACACTGGAATTTTGAGCAGAAGATGGTAATGCAGTGGCCGAGAGTTGCCATGTATTGGTTGAAAAGCCAGGGTGAGAGGTTAGATCCCAGGGGAACACCACAGCTAGAGAGGAAGAAAGATGATAGGAAGGACCCCAGTTGGACCTGGGAGGGTCGATCAGAGATGAGAGGTCAGCCAGGCCAGAGCCTGATCAGTGATACCCAGGTTATCACGGAGACGGTTCGGCAGGATGGTATGGTTGACAGTGTCAAAGGCAGAAGAGAGATCGAGTAGGATGAGGACAGAGGGAATTTTAGAGTCAAGGTTGGAGAGTCATCAATGTAATGCACAATTTGTACATGCGGTTTGCACAGAAATGTGTTCAAGTGTTCTGCCACCAACTGGTGACAGATTGTCAGACTATGCATGTAGCCCATTGGTAAACGTTGAAACGTATATTGCCTCCCATTCCAAGAAAATGCGAACTGTTCCTGACATTCATCAGCAATAGGTACAGTTAAAAAGGCATTAGCCAAGTCCATCACTGCATACCAAGTTCCCTCAAATTTCTGTACATTTTCTACCAAGGTTACTGCATCCATTACTGCCGGTACTAGCGCAGGAGTGTGTTTATCCAACTTGCTATAATCAACAGTCATTCTGTAGCTACCGTCTGGTTTTTTGACGGGCCAGATCGGATTGTTCCAAGCCGTGGTTACTGGACGTAACACTCCGGCTTCAACATACCCTTTGATGGTTTCTGAAATGTACTTCTGCCCCCCCACCCCCTAGGAATTCGATATTGTTTCACGGACACTCTTTTAGTGGCTGTTGGAACCTGCACTGGGGGCATCTTCAATTGTCCAACAATAACGGTTGTACAAGTGAAAGCACTCACCCCGAACTGATAAAGTTTACCTCCTAATCCGAGGGTCAACCCTTCTCAAATATCAAATCTAATAATATATTCGGGAAGGGGAACAATTAATACTTGATATGTCTCTTTTCAAGTGACCAATTTTCATATCAATTTTCGTTTGGACTGCAGAGGTCTCTTTGCCCCCTAGTCCAATGATCATAAAATGTCTTCCCTTAAATCTTGAAGTATTTCCATGTATCAATGAGGCCTCCTCCCCAGTATCAATTAAGGCTCGAACCTTTTGTGTATTTCCTGATTGCCAAAATAATTTCACTTTTACATGAGGCCGTCTGTCTACCTTAACGTGGGCTGTTGTTTCCAGAGATTGAACCTTATCCTATTCGTATTTGGAGTGCGTGTATTTGGATTCCTTTTCCACCATTGCACTCACCATCTTCCTTAAGTCTGCATAGGTTGGCTGGGAGGGCACGGACCTATTGGGAGACTCATCGTCTCCCCCCTCTGGAGGTGGTCCAAAAGGATCCTCCTCCTTCTTCAGCTTATGTACTTCCTGCCATTTCACTTGTTTGTAACGCTCCTTCCCATCTAGGCCCTGTTTTTTATACAGTTGATCCATTTCCCGCGTTTCAATCCCATCAATATCTTCCCGCAGCACTCCATCTTTCAGTAAAGCTAGAAACATATTGCATAGCCTCTTTCAGTGTGTACCATTTTTTTCCCTCGATCGGCCAATCTGACGTAATCTGGTACTTGTGATTACACCCCTGGGCCGCTAACTGTAAGAGAGACATTTGGCCCTCGTTCCCGTTACCATCACAAGGAGGGCCTGCATGTAGGGTCTCTTTTATCTGGACTTCCCGTGTTAGGGGTAGGAACCTAGCGGAATCCGGCGCATCTACCAGGAGACACGCTGCTCCTCCGTCCAATAATCTGACCATTCAGGCTAGTAAAGAGTTGCTGGCCCTCTGTTTCAATCAGTAAATTATTTCCCCAATCTCCTGTTGTGAGTAATCCTCAAGTGCGGTCATATCCACCACTCCTCCTCCCGGATTCATTGGTTGATGACCCATCCTCCTACGTACTACAGGTTTAACAGTTACCTCTTTACGGCCAGGTTCCGGCTTGGGTACAACCTCTGGCTCTGAACCACTTTCAGTACTAGTTCTATCGAATACATTTCCATCCCACTGATCGGCGTCCCAATCCATTCCTGCAGAAGCAATCACAGTTGCTACCTTACGAGAGTTTACCCTTCCTTGTCTTTTCCGATATTTGTAGCGAACAACCCACACCGCAGCTCGCTCGGCTACTGCTTGATATTTGTCTGCCTTATGGTGATACAATTTATTTTTTTTATTTTTATTTTTTTTTTACTTTTTTTATTCAGGAGATCCCTGATAAATGTATCGAAAGCTTCAGTGCTTTTCTAGTTTAGCGAACGTCGCTTTTCTACATTTCGTGCTTCCCAGGTGTGCTATGTTTTTGACTTCCGCGTGACAGATGACAGATCTGGGATCATCAAGACTTTGCCTCTGTCCCTATAGTCTGGACTCTCTTGATTTTCTGCGTGGGTGAGGTTCTGTCGCCGATCTGTCTGAAAGTTGCCTCAATTAGATTCACCATTGCCACCGACCACCTAGTGGATTCCCCCGATATTAATCTCTTCCACAGCTCGTTTTCTTGGAACATCCATGGATTCTACATCAACGGTAGTAGGTGTGTTGTTCTGTTATGTTTGTTGTTTTGACAGTAGTATTAAATGCTTCAAAGTTTCTTTCACGTCCGGTTTTTTGCATAGTCGACATTCGAAGTTGTCAGAGGTGGCTCTGATGGTTTTTATTTCCTGAGTCGGAAGTAGGTTTAGTCTTGCTTTCATGAGCAGCTTTTTTTTCTTTTGTCGGGAAATTTTTTACAGTACTTGATTGGGGATTTTACTTTGTTGAAAGTCAGAGGGAGATGAGTAAGGAGTTTGTTATTTGTTGCAAGATCGAGAGTTCGTATCCAATCCGTCGTTACGATTTTTTGCTTGATTCTGTCAGGGTTTTCTTTGAGCTCTTTAACTGAGCACGCTATTTCCTGCAGTTTCTCTCTCCTTTTATTCGTCCATTTTTCCAGGGCTGCGCATTTTGTGTTGTCCATCTCATCTTTGATAATGTTGAAGGCTGGCAGGGACTCTTCTAAAATAGATTTCCTAAAGCAATTCATGGAGGCTTGGTCAACCATGGATTCGAGAGATACTAGGCCTAGCTCCCTTCTGATTGCCGCCATTGAAGTTGATTTGGGAACTCCCAACACTGCTTTCCAAATTAGGCCGCCTAATCTGGTCCAAATTTTGGCTGGGATGGAGAGCGAGACTTCCATTCCTTAGATCAGGGCAGGGGCCACTTTACCCTTGTAGACGTTTATGGCAGGGGTCAGGGAAAACTTGCCAAACTTTTTATCGATGAGACGCATTTGTGCTGTTAGTCTTTTTGCTTTGTCCCATAGGGTCTTTTGCATCGTCAAGGATGAATTTGAACTGTCCAGATCAACTCCCAAATATCTGATGGATTTTACTGATTCGATTTTGACGTTTTCCAAGAACCATGCTGGTTTCTTCGATTTTTTTTTTTTTTTTTTTTTTTTTGGCGCTTTCTCGATCGTCAAAACTTTGGTTTTGTTTTTGTTGATGACAAAGCAGTTCTGGGCGATGTAATTGGCCAAGTTGTTCAGTTTTCGCTGTAGACCAATTATGGTCTGGTCGATTTAAAATGATATCATCTGCGTATAGGAGTCTCTGTATGGTTGAATTGCCTATTTTAGGCGGGAAGCACGTGACTTCAGTTTCGGAGTATTGGAAGTCGCCTAGGAAAGAGATGAAAAGGGCTGGTGCCAGGGGGCAGCCTTGTTTGACCCCACAGGTTACCTTAATCTCTTCAGATAGAGTTCCTTGTTGGCTTGAGTTTCACTCTTACAGTGTTTTCTGAGTGAAGTGCTTTAATCGGATCCAAAACTGGTTGAGGGCAGTTCCAACCCTGTAATTTGGCCCACAGAGTGTTGCGGTCAATTTTGTTGAAAACCTTGGATAGGTCAATAAAGGCTAGGTGGATCTTTGGAGCCCCTTCCTTTACCTTGGCCTTTAGGATATTAATAATCATGATGTTAAGCGAGGTGGATCCGTTTCTTTGAAAACCCGTTTGGAGATTGTCTTTCGATGGGCCGCTTTTTTCCCACACTTTGAAATGATCCAGGAGAAGGGAAGCATAAATCTTACCGATGACGTCCACTAAGGCGCTAGGCCTGTAGTTGGCCGGATCTTCACGGCAACCCTTTTTGTAAATTGGCACGATTACTGCTTTCAGCCATGACTCTAGAATTTGCTTTTTGTTCTCGCATTCGGCAATGATTTTGCTAATCACCGCGGACCATTGGTCGGGAAATTGCTTCAGTGTTACGTTTGTCAGGCCATCGGGGCCAGGTGCTCTGGAAGACTTTAATTTCTTGATTTTTGCTTCTATGTCTTCTTGATTAGTTAAATTTACCCAGCTTAAGTTCGTGTTTGTTTTGGCGGTGATGGTTTTTTGGCCTCTTTGAATTCCAACGTTATGTAGGATATCCATTTCTTCTCATCAACTGCGTTACACAATTGAGAGGTCTGTGAATGAGCCGACTTTATTAATGACCAGAATTCACTTGATTTTTTCAATGCAGGTCTTTTCATCATATCCTCTGCGTCTTGTTGGTATTGGAGTGCCTTATGTTGTCTTAGCCAGTTGCGGTACCTTTTCATCTCCCGCTGCCAGATCTCCCAGTCCTCTATGCTGTTCGATTTTTTTGCTCTTCATTTCAGACGGCGACTCATTTTTCTTTGTTTGACCACTTCTTCGTTAAAGACGTGGGATGGCTGGGCTATTTTATGGTTTTTTCCCCAAGGTTTTTTGTATGGCAATAGGAGCGGTGTGTAGTCCGGTCTTTCTCTTATGTTTTTCTGCTTGTCGGACCAAACTTTCTTCTCCCATGCAAGCCTGATTTTCAGAATGTCGTTTTCCGTTAGCCTTAGTCGAGAACTCTGGCTGCTAACTTCTGTTTCTAAAGGGTATATCGGTTGGTCTCGATCCCTTCCAAGAGCATGTGATCAGATTGTGGTCCCTATTGTTGGTTCTTTCAACTCGGAACCTTGTTATGAATTCAATTAGACCCGACGAGATACAGATGTGGTCTAGTGTACCGCTTGACATTCCGCGCTCCCAGGTTGGGATATTTATTTGGTTCGGGAACAGGATGTCAATGTTTTGAATATCTCTTCCTGCAATTAGCTCCTGCCAAGCTTTCCCTCTGTTCCTGGTGGGGTCTGATATTGTAGATTGTTTATCAGTAGGGGGATTTGCCTTTTGGAGGTTGCTGTAGTTTGCGTTAAGGTCTCCGCAGATTATGATTTCAATGTCTTCGAAGTCCTCATAGAGCTGGTCAATCATGTTGCCCATGTTTGAGCAAAACGTTTCGGTTGACATACGCTGCGGATTCCAGTAACAGTTGATGATGGCTAACTTTTTTGCGAGACCTCCGCCGTGTTTGATGTCCTGTCAGGACCAAGTGGTCAAAGACACCAGCATTTCATATGCTTCCTTCCACTTCCTCGGTTCTTCCAGGCCCAAACCTATTTTGAATGCCGTCAATAGGCCTGCTGATGGTCTTCCCAACAGACCTTTCACTGCTGGCGAGATTTGTGCTGTGAAGCCGTCGAGTGTTGGTTTAGCCATCAACCATGTCTCTTGTAAGCATATTATGTCAAAACTGCCAAGGTTCACGTCGCTCAGCTGAGTAAGGTGTGCGTGGCCTCGGGTGTTCCACGATCCCAGGCAGAAAACTTCTTTTGTGGGCCATTCCTCTTTAACGTTTGAGACGTGGCAGTCTGAGAGGGCTGGCCCGGGTCGTTGCTATTTTTTGCTGTTCATGTTCCACGTTGATCTCAGCCAATTCCAGGGACCTTGTGGTTTGCCCAATTCAAATGGTTTTTTTGTACGTTTACTCTCGTCTGGCTTTACTGATGAGTCCTCTCGTGAATGGTAATGGTGCTCGTCTTTTCTCAGGCTTTTGTCTTGAAGCTGGACAGGATGGTTGAGGATTGTTTCCTGACCATTTGTGAGGGCCGGATGCTTTTCGTCTTTATTTCTTCCCTGTTTCTTTATTTCTGTCAGATAGAAGCCCATGTCTTTTAGTTCTTGAAAAGCGTGGTGATTGACGTTTTTCCCGCTTTCTGATTCTATATGGATAAAAGCTTTGGCTCTTTTGTTGCTGTGGTATGGTTCTACTAGTTTTATATCTTCTGATTTCAAGTGCCTTAACGTTTCAGATCTGTTCATTATCTGAAGTATCGTCGGGCGGTTGAGAGGAACGTGGTCCTTCTTTGGGTCTAGTTGTTCTAGTTTAAGTAGACCGGATCATGTATTTCCTGGGTGGCTGTCTTCGCCTGTTTCTGCCAGTTTTCTTGTTTTCCTTCGTGTTTCTGAGTGTCCAGGTAATACTTTGTGTTTGTGCTCCTGCTGTTCATGTCGTTTAGTTGGGATTGAGTGACTCGTGTGATAGTCTTGGTAACTCATCGTGTTGGTGGAGTTATACCTTTTATTTGGCGAGGTTATATACCTTGTTTTTTCTTGTGATCCCCAGTTTGGTTTTTCTCTCTTTTCTTTTTTTATCTGAGGATTTTAATTCCGTTAAGAGGAAGCCCATCTGTTTGATTTCTTTGAAAGCTAGGTAGTCGATGTTTTCAATGGCTTCAGCTTTAACGTGTAAATATGCTTTGGCTAAATTTCCACTGTGGTAAGGTTCAACACGTTTTAAGTCTTCTGTTCCGATATTCCTTAGGGATTTCGTTTTTCTCATTAGTTGAATTACGGTCGAACGGCTTAGGATGAGATAATCTTTTTCTCTTTCTTGTTCAAGTTTAAAGAGACGGTCGCTCCCTTTATGTTTTGATGATGGACATCGGTCCTACTTCTCCATCTAGTCTTTGATTTTTCTTGTTCCTTATGTGCATCTTGTTTTTTTTTCCCTAGGCGTCTTAGCATGATGCTGTTCTTGACGTTCGCCTCTGTTTGTTTCGAGGTGGGGGATCTCTTTCAGTTTTTTGGTGAGATTGTCCCTCTTGGGCGTCCCTTCGGTTGTTCTCTGTGGGGTAAAATCGTCTTCTGTATTGATTGAAACATTCATATGTTGAGATAAGTTCATTAGGACTTTGTCTAACATAAAATCTTCTGTGGTTCGTGGGGAGCTTATAATGATTATTTCTTCTGTTTGGGTTTCGGTCGGAAGTACTATCGGTTCTTTGGGTGTTGATACCGAGTGTGCCGTTTTAGTCCTTGTTTTTTCCAAGTCTATGTTTTTGTTCTGAACCGCTTTGGTTTGGGTTTGTTCCGACGCTAAATTCGGGCAGGATATATTAGTTTTATCTAACGGCTGTTCGTGAACCAACTGGGTCGTTGATGGCCTGTCCAGTAGAATGTGTTGAACATTGGAAAGCCGTTCCAAGTTGGCAATCTTTTTCTCCAATTCTTCGATTCTTGTATTTCGCGTTTGGGTTTGTCCGTTTTTCTGATCTTCAATCACCGTGAGGTAACTCTCAACGTGGGCAATTTTCGTAATCATGTTGGTCAAGATTGCCGTATTGTCTCGAATATCTTCTTTTATTGCCTCGTACAATTTGCAGAAGGGTGCTAGTACTGCTGACATGATTGTGATCATGTCCGGCTTGTTGTTCGGGGTGGCTTTCTGCATTCCTGCTGCTATGTCGCTGAGGCGGCGGTTTTTTGGCGTAGAATAAGTATTGTCGAACCTTTTTTGTGGAATTAAAGGATCTTGGTTTGGGTGGTCGGTTGAAGCACTTTGATCGTGGTCTGCTGTTTTTAGGCTTTTGGAGAGTCTTTGTTTAGGTAATTCAAAGCCATGTTGGCGCGCCTCGCCTTCCGTAGTCGTTGCTGGCGGCGTCTTTAGTAAACCTATCTCTAAATGTGGTTTGGTCCATGCATATCCTTGCTCTTTCACTCCTGTTGATGGGTTTAGGTCTTGATCGTCTTTAGAGCTTTGCAGTTGGGTGATCGTGTTCGTTACTTGTTCTTTCTCTGGGAAGTTTTCAAGTAGAGGTTATGCTGTAATTTGTGGTTGAGTTAAATCTAAGTTGTCGTTTGTTTTTTCCAGAGTTGCCTGAGGGGCGGCGGTTTTTCGGGCTGATTCACTTTTTTGGGTCCAAATTGAGTCAGTAGTTTTCTGCTTGCTGCCTGGGGGCAGATTGTGTGCTATTTCCAGCATCTCCGCGTCGGAGACTTTGAGCTCTGAGGTTAGTTTCCTTTTGTATTGTTGTGTGAAGAAGGCCTTTAAGGGGCATGAAAGAAGGGGGTTTGGTAGAGTGTTGTTAAGCTTTCTCCTTCTTTTGATAACTTTGACAAGTTCGTACTCCTTTGTGACCTGTTTGGTTCGTTTGCAAGCTTTCCGACCCTTTTTTGGGTACTAGTTTTTTTTGTAGTGTTTGTTTTACGTCTTTTTTTGTTTTCGTTTTCTTATTGTTTTTTTTCTTTGAAGCTTTTAGTGTTGACTTTGGCTGTCCTTCCTCAAAATTGTTTGCAGAGATTTCCGAATCGTAGGCTGACTCTCGGTCGGAAATTTCTTCTATCGTCGGGCTTGTGGCCACGCAGTTATTGGGTGTGATAGAGACCTGCTCATTAGCACTCGTCGTTGGATTAATCTGCGTGGTGGTCGAAGGCTTCTGTTGCTGTGCAGGAGGTATGGAGGCGTCTTTTGGCTTTTTCCGGCCGGTGCATCAGTGTCTTTGTTGTTGTGCCCTTTCGAGGCTGGTCGATGTTGTTGAGTTTCAGGACTGGGTTAACAGTTTTTTCCCTCTTTTTGCCGGCCGCTATGACCTCTAAGGGTCTCTGTGGGCTTGAGATCGTTCCCCCTCCTTCCTCTCTGGCTTGTTTTGCCGGAGGAGGGGCGCTGTGGGGTGGGCTGTTCCCCCACAGCCTCCCATGGGGAGTGACCCCTGTTCCCCGGCTTCTTTTGTGGACTCCGGACTGTTCTCACCATTTTGCGAGAGCAGTCCTTTTGTGGGTTCACTTTTCCCCGCTCCGCCTACGGCGTTCTGATCCGACTCGGACAGGGGCCGTCCTCCGACAGCTCGTGCGTCGAGTCGCTCGCCAAGGAGGCGGGTGGAGAATTGCTCGCGGTTACGGGCGGGGGAAAGAGAGGCTCTTCTGTCAGTTTGACAAACTCAGTGGGGATCTGCTCCTGGATTACGCCCGCAATGGTTCCTCGAGGTCGCTCCGGCTCAGACCCGACTGCACGGGAGTCGTCAGACGTCGCGACTGGTGTTACTGGCGCCGGGCGAGAGATCTCGCTGGTATCAGTAAGGTTTCGTGCACTGTTTCTTATTCTCTTATCTTCATAGACTCAACTGGCTTGTGCACTTGATTCACCGTTGTTGTTGACATAGGGTGAATTGTTTTGGACTTTGTTGGGATTATCCCGTCTTGAATGGTCGGCGTAGTAGGCGTATTTTGAGATTCCTCGCACCACTTCACAGGGTCATTGTTCATTATGCTGGATTGTGCGGGGTGTACGGAAGCCGTACTAGGTTTTCTAGCGGATTTCGTTCTGGGGTGCACTTCGGGTTCCATTTGGGTTCTACTACGCGTCTGCAGCGGACTGCTGCAGACTGCTCCACGAACTCAGCTCCCGAACTCCGCTCCATCATTCATTTGGAGCTGGTGCATCAACGCAATCTGTTTTTCAGCAGCCAACTCATTTTCCAATCTTTCAACATTCGCCTGTAATTCCATATTCTGTTGGTTCATCTTCCCAAAAGCATGCGACAGAATCCAACCCCTTCTTCCTAGAGCCAAACACTCTTTCCCCTTCTCTACAGACACCTGTTGCAGGCATTTCACCACTTCGTCCAGGCTCGCCTCTCCTATACTTGTTTCTCACTGAACCGTGCACCACATTCCCAAGTTTGTGCGACATTATCATACAGACTTTTAGTCCATCCTGGGATAGTTACCTCAGGACAGTCTCTGCGTGCGCAGCTTACTTTTATCCTAAATAGGGAACTCATTTTATCAAATGGATATTTCTCTTCCCTATAGTTAATATCTCAATATACACACACACTTTTTTCTTTTTTTCAACCAAAAAAAGAAATGTTGCTGTTCAGAGTCCAAAACTTTAAATTCAGTTATTAGCAGGATCCTTTGGCATCAATATCAGCATAAAGACCCTGCACACAGCACCAACATGTTTTTCTTTTGCCTGGCCACTTGGGGAGAACCTTAGACGTAAGTCTTCCCCTGACAAAAAAAAGTTATTGGACTCAGACAGTCAAGGAATCACACTTAGACCCTTAGTTATGGTAAAAATGTAAATGGCTCGTTATAGGCCCTTTATTCACTCCTTATATATGAACACATCATACACAAAATAAACATAGTTAGTTATACATATAGAAAAAGAGAGCATCACCGTTATCAATGTAGCAGAAGACACTTTCATCTTGGCCTCTTTGACACTGCTTAGTCCCAGAGCAGGTAGGCAAAGAGATCACTTGTAATAACGGGGTCTGGTGCGAAGCGTCCTCCCTCTCAGCGAGACTGCATCACCCGGGGGTCCGGATTCTAAATGCTGACCACAGAGGGAAAAACCTCTTCTCTTTTTGGGGGCATGTCCCCGCCCTTCTCAGTTATGACTCCCCTCAGCCGAACAGCAGATCACAAGTAGAAGGGGCAAAGAGTGGAAAAAACCAGCCAGAAGTGGAAACACACAGCTTCCCTCTCCTCTCATTCATTCCCAGAACCCCTTATCACTTCAGCTGCAGAGCGCTCCTACTCCCTCTCAGGCTCGTCCTTCAGCGGACAATACAACAACTATCTTCCACAGTAGGTCTACACAGCAGCAATATTTATGTGACCTTGCCTTTCCTTTGATGCAAAAATACACGTTTTTTTCTTACTGAGCCCACGTAGATGCAGGCTTTCATTACGGTGATGGGAGATGAACGTCCAAGATGGCTGCGCACCGGCGCCATGTTGGAGAGTGTTTACAGGACTCTGCCCAGCATCGCCGGCCATCATGGTTGTGGGTAGGATTTTAGGTACTGACATGCACTCTGAAGCTGGAACGGGACCGGCCATCTGCATTGGGAGCTAACTCGTCTAGCTACGAGGTCACTATGGCCCAGGGCGGAAGAGGCAAAAATCTGCAAACACCCCAGTGGTCTGTCCACAGTATGAACACACAATAGCAGTGTTAGAACTGATGACCTACAAATTGATGTCAGCTTTCTTCATGTAAGAGGTGGCGTGTACCCCAGCCCTTAGCACCGTGAGGCTCGAATTTTCACCAGCAACAGAGCAAAAATGGCATCTGGGAAGGTTAGGAGAAAGGAAAAGACGGCGGAGGCAGACTTTTTTGCACCAAAGAGTAGGCAGCCAAGTCAAGAGGAACCCCGATTGGTTTTGCCATATTGGGATCCAGCGATGAGTTGGACCAACTATGTTCCCAAATAAACGCAATGGTGACACGGAAGCAAAAATAGATTGAGTCTGTTATCAAGGGGGATACATTCTGGCAACTAGGCTTGAATAATATGTGGAAAATGCAGTGCAAGCTACACAAGTCTGAATCATTGGCCTCCCATCGGGCGTAGAAGGGTAGGCTCCGATCTCCCTTGAGTCCACATGGCTTCCGGATCTACTTGAGCTAGAGATGGAGCAGACCCCATCTACATTATAAAGTGTTATAGAATCAAAATGTGCCCTCATTCAAAGTATGTTGAATATGCACCCGGGCCAACACTCCTCGTTTAACTGTCAGAGGTTAGGGACAAAGAGAGGATCCTGGCGGCAGCCTCAACGAGAGATAATCTCACATTTCATCAGCACCAAATTCACGTCTTTCCAGGCCTGGCGCCGGAGACTGAACAGAGAAGGAAGAAACTTAACTTGCTTAAAAAAGCTTTTCTGGCACGGGGAGTAAAAGTGGGATTGCTTAGGCCAGCCAAGTTAAAGGTTATGGAATATCTTTTTTGGGACATTAAGAGGGCATAAAGTCTGTTATCATCGATTCCTGGGAAAACCGTCAGGGAAGAGGACAAGGGGAGAGGGGATACATGAACTGTAGCTGTTCACTGCAAATGGGGTCTGTTGGTTGTAGAGTTATATGGCCCTTGTGTTTTCAAGTTTGTGTAGGCCTTTTCTGCGGCAGGGGAACATAGTTTTACGGGTGTGTAGGCCTGCGGGTTAGACACAGTATTGGGTTTAGCTGTATATCTTTTATGCATAGAGAGAGAAATTCTAGGGTGGTCACTGGATTTGGGAGTGGCTTCTGCAGTGGTGAACTACGATATTAGTGTTATGTACCATTATTACTTTTCTTTCCACCAACATTAAGGAGGACTATCAGGGAGACTGCAAAGGAACAGGGACTCCTAACATGTGATTTTCATGTGTTCAATTTGGTAGCCTCTCATGTGAAGGGCATCGCTCTTGTTTGGTCTTGCAATTAAAAGTGCAATAAGTTGTTTACAAATAAGAACATTTGGCATAGAGAGAATAAGGAATATATAGAGGGTTTGGGAATAGTTAAGTGAGGGCGTAGAGAAAGGGGAGCTCAATAGAGAAACCGTGGAGCCGTAGAGAAAAAGCGGCCAAAGAGAGGAGGGATCGTAGTAGAGAAGAGACCTTCCGAGTGAGAGGTCATAAAAGGTGAGTAGAACATACCAGTTGTTTGTCGGGGACAAGTTTATCCCCTGGCTTGTCTCTTGGATCTATCAGCCTGATAACAGATATGTTCTGTTACCTAACTAATTAGTACTAATTTTAATGATCTTGGAAGGATCAGGGTCTGAGTGGATCTGCCAGAATTCTAACCTGTGACCAGGAGGTCAAGCGCTTCCATGTAGTGCATGAAATAGTCCACCAAGCCAGAGACTTGAGGTAGGAGGTATAAATAGTTGTGATACAGAGGCATAGAGATTGGGATGAGTGTAGTGATGCCACATTGATCCAGCTTGTTTTTCTACTCCTTGTCACCCACATCCTCAACCATGGACCTTGCAAGTCTCTCCTTACTTCCTACATGGAAACCAGTGTTCTTACATCATCTCTTCCGCGTGCTAGCTATCCATTACCATCCAATGGTCTCCCCTCAACTCTACTCTTTATCCTCCTCACTCACTCTCAACTAATGATTTTGCCAGGTATGTGTTCTCTAAAATCTCTTAAGATACCACACACCCTCTCTGCCATATTCTCTCTCCCTCCTTATTCCTTCTCTCCACCACCCCCTCACGTGCCTCACTATCCAACTGCCCACTAACCACCTTAGCTGAGCCGATACCCATCCTTTGGTCTGCCAGCGGTTTAGTGCTCTTGATGAACACATTGCACCACAAACAATCAAGGAATTGACATCCCTGATTTGCTCTGATTTTCTTTTTTTCTAGTATCTTCTCAGCCTGTTCCAAGCTGGCCCCATTCAACTCATTCAGAAGAAACCCACTGGTGACTGTGACAATGCAGCCAACCTTTGATCCCGCTCTCTCCTTCCTCAATATTTCAATAAACATGGAGTCTTTAACAGCATTACTGACTAACTAGAGGCCAACAGACTAAGTAACCACCTTCAATCTAGGTACTGCTACAGATATTTAACACACAGCACCTTCCCAAGTCTCTTATATCCCTCTCTATGGCTTACATTGCCATCCTTCATCTATCATTCTCCATTCTCCTTCCCTCCTCTCCTGCTGCATTTGATACAGCTGACCATCCCAATCTCCACCGGACTCCCTCACATCCTGGCTTTCAGGAACACCACCTTGCTTCGGCTGCCTCCTACTTAGTTGACCTTTCCTTTTCCATGTCCTGTGATCCTTCCAGACCCTACTGAAAGGTGTCCAGCAAGAAGTTCTACACCTTTTCTCAGCAAACTAATTTCCTCCTTTTATTCCCATGCCATAGAATTCCTGATGATACTCCAAGGTTATCCTCTATCCCCTCAGCTGTCTTCGTGCATCACTAACTGCCTATCTACCATATGTTACTGGATGGCACTGCATTGCCTGATGTTCAGCACCTCTAAACCTGAAACACTCTTTCTCCTGGCCTCCAATGTTACAAACTTTATTCCATCCTCCTATGTTGCCTCCTTACTGCATGTTCCAAGGCTCCCAGTGTAGGGCTTCTCTTAGAAAGTGACCAGGAACTTCTTTGGTTCATCACCTCTACTGCTGCACTCTTGAACAGCCATAAAATCCATACCAATCTCACCTTGCCCTCTACCAAAGTACACTACGCCATCCTGGTCCTCAGCAGGCTAATTGTTGCAGCCTCCTCCCAGGACTCCCTTTCTTTTCCTTTGCCACTCTGAACAAGTTATTGGACTTGCCTACCTGTACATTCTACAACCTCACACTATACTTGTGCACTTTCGTGCACTGCCTTTATGTAGGTTTACTATCTATGTAAAATTGCTCCCTTTTCAATGTCCATGTTCTTGTGTTTGAATGAATCCCTGGGCTAGTAGTCACCCTACCTGCCTGAATATATGTACCAATACTCACCGCCTCATACTCTGCACCCATATGTTCTCCTTAATCAAACAGTTCCCCATCCACCCTGCGTTGTTGCCTGCTTTTTGCTTCTTCACTCACCTGGCACCCCGCTACTCCATGTCATTAAATACATCCCAACAGTGACTTGCTTAAAGATTGCCCTTAAGAACCACCCTCTCTCCCGGGACAGTGCCCCGGAATCTTAGCATGCAATTATACCCACAACTACTTTGACCTCAGCCGTAAGAAAACCGCATGGGCCTGAGGATCTTCAAAGATGGCTGACGTTGTTTCATCCTGCCAGCAGACCGACGACGCATCTCAGCACAGCTGATTGGTGCTCCCTGCACCTATTGAGCCAATCCGAGGCGACCGGTAGGCGAAGCTGTAAGGCCAGCGTAGAAGGCTCCTGTCCCGAGCCTGGACAGAGAGCTGCCAGAGGCCAAAGTCAGGACCCCTGCCATTTTTACCAACTTTCCTCCTGTTAACTAACGGCCTAAACACCCGAACATACTTGATCAACGTGTCTCTGAACAGTCGGTAAGCATCAAATGATGTATTTGCATTTCCCCATCTGCCGATTACACTAACTCTAGGTGCTTATGGACTAGTGTCAGTCATTGTACACCGTATCCCAGCATACACCGTAATATTTGCCTACTGTACCGCCGATGTGTGTTACTGGAACATGTAAGATGTATCGGGCATCCCAATCCTACTTGGCGACTGCCTAAGTATCTATACTCTATTGTGTCCCGAGCCGTATAGATCTGTTATTAATCACCTCACATTGTCCCAACATTGCCCTAGTCTGGTGCCCGCGATATCGTGAGCCTCTGCACCCGCCCCCAAGTAACCAACGTTGCACTCATCTACCTTCTTGAGCTAATATCACAACCTTGGTCACTCATCACCTATTCGGGGATGCCCACTGGAAATGTATCCTCACATATACTATGTGTGCTTCCCACCTCGAGATGCCTACTAAATAATTGCTGCCCATTCTGAATGTATACTGTCCACAAGCTGCCCACCCATATGCTGCCCAACTTTGAGGTGCCCACTGCCCCTCTCCCAAACTGCTGCTCCCTTTGAACTGTGTGTTGCTCTCTCGGAATTGCCTTCTGACCACCTTTTGAAATGGCTGCCTGTTTTGTAATATATGCCGCCCACTTGCACGTTGTACATTCAGAAATGTACACGGCCCACTTTTGAAGTGCACTCTCGGCATCATTCCCAAACTTGCCCTTTTTGATCTGTATGTTGCCACCCCCGAACTGCCTACTGCCCACCTTTTCAAAATTGCTGCCTGTTTGAAATGTTTGTTGCCCACTTCTCCAGCATGGGGTCTGGCATGGATTCACATGCTCATGAATATTCCCCGTCGTCAGGCTGGGAATCCTCGGTAAAGAAAAAACCAGTATCAGTTTCGTTTCTGATCTGTCTTTCGTAGTAATAACCAATCACTGGTCTCTGCGTCATACTGACCACAGCCAATGACTGCCCTCTACCTAAGCACCGCCTCTGGCAGCCATCTTCAGATTTTTACCGCACGTTCATGTGTTGGGATCCTCGTGCTATTGCTCTCGAGCGTTAGTGCTATTTTTTCACGTTTTTTCTCAAAAACTTCGTTTTTTCGGTCAGAAGAGCCTCAAGCTCCACCGATTCTCCATCCGATCAACGGGGACCCGTGTCGGATTCGCCTGCGCCCCTCAAGGGTGAAGATTTCGTCGAGCTACGCTTTTGGAGGACTCCAGAAGTTTCTCAGGCCCGGTCATGGCCCAGGAGAAGGGGAGCTCGACGCCCGGAAAGCTGTTCAGGGTCTGCCCTGGATGTCAGCTGCAGAACGTCTTCAAGGAGGACGAACACTCTTTTTGTCTTTACTGCCTACATGAGGACAAGACGCACGTGGAGAAGGACTGTGCGTGTTGCGGCAACATATCGGAGCGGACCATGAAGGACCGCCATTAACGTCTCGCCAACTGGCTGGAAGGGAAGAGCCCGTCCGGCGAGAAGAAGAGGAAGAAAGCCGAGCGGTCTTCTAAGACCTTTGAGGACGCCCCGGCGACGGGGGTCCAACATAAGGCCAAGCACCGCGAGTCCGCTGGCACCGGGAGCGCCGAACGGTCGGGCTCTACGGGCGCCAGGCAGGGCGCACCCTCCCCGGCACCATCAACCACGAGCCAACGCTCTGGGTCGGGTAAGAGGAAGGCCGAGCACCCGGCGAAGCTCCTGGAGAGGCCCCGGTCGAGCTCGAAGGCGGAGGGGGAGCGAGGCAGTGTCCCCCCCCCTCAAGGATAAGGCGGTGAGCGCACCTAGGGTGGTGAAGGCCTTAATCCATCCGGCCAAGCCCTCTATCGAAACTGTCGCGGCAGCCCTGGCTCAGCCTGTGGAGGCTACACCAGTGGTGGCGACCTCGGGGCTCAGAGTCTCCCTGCCACCTCGGAGGGAGTCCTCTTTTGTGCCCATCGATAGGACCCCCGTGAAATCCCCCGTGGGGAAGAAAAAGGGGGGGGGGCAGGGCGTCGTCGTAGATTCGGCCTCAACCTCGGAGGAGGAGCTGGTCGAAGTCTTAAGCCACGGCCTCGGCGTGGAAGAAGACCGGCCCGTCGGGATGGTCGAGGGTACCGACGGGGCCCCTGATCGCCCGTCGGATTCCCCTCTGCCAGCGCCGCGAGACAACTCGGCGGCCATTTTGTTGGCTATACAGTCCTTATGCTCAGAGATAAGGACGAGACTACCATTGCTGACGGAACCTCTCCCGTCGGGGGACCCAGAACCGGGACCTTCTGGTGTTCCCCCTACCAAGAAAAGAAGGATCCACCCTCCGCCTCCTTTTCAGCCGTCGCGCCCCTTCCAGCCCTCCTCCCCGTCCACCCGAGGGGATGATACGGGGACTGACACGGCAGCGACGGGTACGGACGACGAGGTATACGACGAGGATGTACCGTCGTCGCCTCCCACCAGGGCTTTTCCGCCCGACGAGATTGGATCGTTCCACTCCATGATCACCAGGGCATCCGAGCTTTTCCAACTCTGCCCTGAGGAGAAGAAGAAGGAAGGTTTCCTTTATCAGCGGCGCGAGGCCAAGAGGAAGACGGTCCTCTCAGTGCCTCTATTGGACGACATTTGGGATGAGGGCCTCACCCTCCTCAAGAACCCTTCCACGACGCCAGCTAGAAGAGACCGGTACGAGAAGAAGTACCGGGTCCCGGACACGGCCCCCCTGTGCCTCCGGGCGCAGCCTACCCCGGACTCCGTCGTCTCCGCGGCGGCCAGGAAAAAAGCGCGGGGGGGGGTGCGGCCTCCACATCGACTTCCCCACCGGACGGCGAGGGAAAGAAATTGGACGCTATGGGACGCAGAGTCATCTCGTCTGCGGCGACGACGATTAAAGCAGCCAACGCCTTGGCTATCGTGGCCCGCTACGACAGGGAGCTCTGGTACAAACTGGCTCCCCTACTGGACTTCTTGCCGGACGACAAGAGGGCAGAGGCCCTGGAGATCCTGCAGGAAGGTGAGGTGGCTTCGGACCACGCTATTACCGTTGCGACGGACATCGCCGACACTGGGTTCCGCCAGTTGGGCAACGAAGTTTGCCTTAGGCGGCGTGGATGGCTCAAGGCTACGGACTTCCGTCAAGACGTTCAGACCAGAGTCCTGGACATGCCCTTCGATGGGAACAACCTGTTTGGGAAAACAGTGGACGATTCCCTTCAGGCCATTAAAGCGGACACCGAGACGGCCCGGGCCCTTGGAGTTCTGCAACAACGACAGACGCCCTTTCGGAGCAGCGGAGGCAAGGGCGCCTCCAAAAGTTCCGGCGGCGGTTTCTCCACCTACCGTCAAGCGGCCCGCTCGTCGGCTCAGGAGGCCTACAGAGGACGAGGCAAGTCTGGCGGACCCCGCCGTCGTCGCCAAGGAGGTCAAGGCGGCAAAGCCTCGTCGAAGCAGGATTGAACCGACCGTGGGGTCGGCCCCCACCGAAGCACCCCGGTGGGAGGCCGGCTGGCGAGCTTCGTCAGCGTGTGGGAGTCCATCTCCACCGACCGTTGGGTGTTGGACGCCTTGGCCCGGGGCCACGCGCTCGAGTTTCAAAGAAGGTGTCCGCGCGTCCCCCCGTGGCCAGGAAAGAACTTCACGTCCCTCAACTTCTCCTGGAGGTAAAGGCGATGCTCAGGAAGGGCGCCATCGAACTCGTCCCAAAGAGGCTTCGGGGCTCCGGAGTTTACTCGAGATACTTCCTCGTGAAGAAGAAGACGGGGGGATGGCGCCCCATCCTGGACCTGCGACATCTGAACAAGTTCATCAAGGCGCAAAAGTTCCGGATGGTCACCCTCCAGCACGTCCTGGGTCAGCTGGAGGAAGGAGACTTCCTGTCGTCGTTGGATTTGGATGATGCCTACTTCCATATTCCCATCCTAAAGGGGCACCGAAAATCCCTCAGGTTTGTGGTCCAAGGGCGTCACTACCAGTTCAAAGCCCTCCCCTTCGGACTACGGTCGGCACCCAGGGTATTCACCAAGTGCCTTGCACCGGTGGCGGCGCAGCTGCGCCGCGAGGGGATCCACGTCTACCCCTACCTGGACGACTGGCTCATCCGAGCCAAGACGAGGGAGCTCGCCGTGGATCACACGGCAAGGACCGTCCGACTTCTCACGGACCTGGGATTCTCCGTGAACTACGCCAAGTCTCACCTGGTACCCGCGCAAAACGCACTGTTTCTGGGAGCGAAGCTCGACACAGTGTCTCTTCTGGCCTCCCCGTCGGAGGAAAGGACCAGGTCCATCCTGGGCAAGGTACAGCGGATGTTGGTTTCCGACGCGGCCAAGGTGAGGTCCATCAAGTCCCTCCTCGGAATGATGTCTTCCTGCATCTACCTCATTCCCATGTGCAGGCTCCGGATGCGCCCGTTGCAGGAGTTCCTGGACGCGCGCTGGATCCAGACGACGGGCAGCTTCGAGGAGAGGATCACACTCGACGAGAGTTTCCGCCGAGCGGTCCGGTGGTGGGGCAACCGCACGCATCTGACGGCGGGCATGGACTTCCAGACCCCAGACCACCAGGAGACAGTGACCACCGATGCCTCCCTGGAAGGGTGGGGAGCGCACACCGAAAATCTGCACGCGAGAGGCCTTTGGCTCCCGACGGAGAAGTCCCTCCATATCAACGTCCTGGAGCTCCGTGCAGTGTTCTGGGCCCTCAGGTCCTTCCTTCCGTCCCTCAAGGGCAAGGTGGTGAGGATCTTCACCGACAACACCACCACCATGTTTTACATCAGGAAACAGGGCGGAACCAGGTCCCCAGCGCTGTCCAAGGAGGCGCAGGACCTGTGGCATTGGGCCATCGCCCAAAGGATGTTTCTGGTGCCGTTTCATCTGGCAGGGATAAAAAACACCATCGCCGACTCACTCAGCAGGGAGCTGCGCTCGTGCCACGAGTGGGAACTACGGCAGGATCTAGTGGATCGCCTCTTCCGACGGTGGGGCACACCCCAGATCGACCTGTTCGCGACGGCGACGAACTCCAAGTGCCGGAGGTTCGCCAGCAGGTTTCCCCAGGCGAGGAGCATGGGCGATGCTTTCTCGTTCCCCTGGGAGGGCCTGTTCCTCTACGCGTTCCCTCCTTTGCCGCTGCTAATCCGGCTCGTCAACCAGCTCAAGAGGTCACGGTGCAGGATGATCCTCGTCGCACCTGCGTGGCCGAGGCAGATATGGTTCCCGGACCTTCTGGACTTGTCAGCGTCCCCGCCGATCAAGCTGTCGGTGGACGCGGATCTACTCTCCAGGGAAGGAGGCGCCATCCTCCACCACGACCCGAAATCGCTGAACTTGCAGGCCTGGCTCCTGCAGCGCTAGAGTTTGGAGGATACGACATACCGGCCGACTGCAGAGAGGTTCTTGCAAAGGCCAGGGCGTCCTCGACTCTTAAATGCTACGGACACAAATGGAAGAGGTTCTCTGTCTGGTGTCACGCACAGAAGATTAACCCTCTACGGATTACGGCTCCCCAGGTACTGCCGTACCTGCTGACGCTGGCCAAAGCTGGATGGCACACGCGTCCATCAAGATTCATCTTGCTGCGATCTCCCGATACACCAGAACCACGGGCCGGACGTCCTTGTGGTCTCATCGTCTGGTGAAAGAGTTCATGAAGGGACTGTTCAGATCGTTCCCGCCGGTGAAGGCTCCGGCCCCGGCGTGGGAGCTCAACGTGGTGCTGACCAAGCTCATGGGACCTCCGTTCGAGCCTCTGCACTCGGCCCCGTTGAAGTTTCTGTCGTGGAAAACAGCGTTTCTTGTGGCCATCACCTCCGCACGACGGGTGGGAGAGATCCAGGCCCTTTCATGCAAGGCCCCGTACTTGACTTTTCACGACACGAGGGTAGTGCTAAGGACGCACCCCTCCTTCATGCCCAAGGTACCGTCGGACTTCCATCTCAACGAACCCTTGGTGTTGCCTGTGTTCTTCCCGTCGCCTTCGTCGCCGGCTGAGAGGACTTTGCACTCGCTGGATGTGGCTAGAGCGCTGAAGTTCTACGTGGACCGCACAAAGTGTTTTCAGAAGACGTCACAACTCTTTGTGAACTTTGGACCTGTCAATCAGGGGAAGGCTCTCTCGAAGGCTTCCATTTCCAGATGGCTCTCCGGCTGTATCATGTACTGTCATCGGTTGGCAAACCGACCGCTGCCTGGCCGTCCGAGAGCCCATTCCACCAGAGCGATCGCAGCTACCACGGCGTTCCTTTCTGGTGTGCCCCTGCTGGACATATGCAGGGCTGCTACGTGGAGGTCGACGCACACCTTCACGAAATTCTACTGCGTCGATCGGGATTCCAGGGAGGAGTCCAGGGTCGGCCAAGCAGTGCTGCGCAACCTGTTCGCCTGAGGTGAGCCTGGTGAGGAGGTAAGATGCTTAATGTTGAGTTTGATGTACTGCTTAATGTTGAGCCGTTGCCACCTCCCGTGGTTGTGCATGTGTGTACTGCTATGTATTCTTTATTCATGAGCATGTGAATCCATGCCAGACCCCATGCTGGAGAAGGAACAAGTTACTTACCTGTAACTGTTGTTCTCCAGCATGGGTCTGGCATGGATTCACATGCGAACCCTCCCGCCTACCCCTCTGCGGCTCTTCACTTGGTCATACTGCCACTTCACGTGCTTCCAAATCTGAAGATGGCTGCCAGAGGCGGTGCTTAGGTAGAGGGCAGTCATTGGCTGTGGTCAGTATGACGCAGAGACCAGTGATTGGTTATTACTACGAAAGACAGATCAGAAACGAAACTGATACTGGTTTTTTCTTTACCGAGGATTCCCAGCCTGACGACGGGGAATATTCATGAGCATGTGAATCCATGCCAGACCCATGCTGGAGAACAACAGTTACAAGTAAGTAACTTGTTCCTTCTATGCCCACCATCCTGAACTGTGTGCCACCCACTTTGCTTTGTACACTGCCCACCTTTTCTAAACTGCTACCCATTTTTGAATTGTGTACTGCCTTCTCTGAGCTGCCTAGCGACCTCCTATTTTAGAACTGTTGCCTGTTTTAAACACCTGTTGCACACTTCTATGCTGCCCACCGCAAACTGTGTGCTACCACTTTGAATTGCCCACTGCCCACCTTTTCTAAACTGCTACTACGCTGCCCACTTATGTGCTGCCCACTTTGAACTGCGTGCTACCCATGAATGCAAAACTGCCAGCCCATTTAAACACAAATTATAATAGACTAAAGTGGCCCCAACCTTTCAGTATCACCCTTCTGAAACATGTCATCCAGACTCCCACTCTCCCACAACGTACCACCGACACCATTCCTACCTGCACTACCCACAGGCACTCCTACCTTAAAAACTATGCATGTCTTCCCAGCTCCCACGCTGAATCGTACCACCACCGTACCGAATCCACACCACAGTACACAAGCTAACTCTTACCCCACACCCCTCCACCTTAGAAATCTAAGGTTAGGCTCCTGATCCGTCTGCCTCTCAGCCATGCATAAAGCACACCCATCTAAGCAGCCATCACTGACGCCTACCCCAATGCCTAAAACGCTCAGTAAAACTGCCACTCCGATAAGCATCCCCACTAAGAACAAATCCGAGAACTATCAGAAACACAACTCCAATGTGCACTAATCAATGCATGCTGGCAACCAGCGCACACCACAGAGATCCACAACCTCATTACTGATCTGAACCTAGACATCCTAGCTATCACCGACACTTGGCTACATGAAGCCTCCGGTCCAGCCATCTGCCAAACTTTACCACCAGGCTACATTATCCTCCACCAAGACAGAACCTCTGGTAAAGGGGGGGGGTCGCCTTAATTCTCAGGGAAACACTTAACGGCAGGCAATTAAAAACCGCTGATGCTGACAACTTTGACATGCTATCAGTTAAAATATCCCCCTCACCAAACAACACTATAACGATACATAGTGTCTACCGGCTGCCAGGCACTACTCCCGATTTCCAATCTGACATCACCCATATCTTAGGAGACAACCTCAAAACGAACACAAGAGATATCCTCCTAGGTGACCTCAACCTGGGCTTCAAAGACCCCAAAGACAAGAAAGGCAAAGCCCTTGCTAAAGCGCTCCATGACTTAGGTTTCACCCAATTAGTCAACGACCCGACCCACACCAAAGGTCGTATATTAGACTGGATAGCGGACCACATTTGTGCAGCCGACAACAGCTCTAACACCCCACGACCATGGACAGACCACCATTTACTGCACTTCTTCATACCTGCAAAAACAGGAGGGAAACCAAACCCCCCGGCACCAGAAACTATGGCTAGGTCAAAGAAAATACGTACCTTTGAAATAATCCTTCCTCTCCTCGAAACATCAGCACTTGCCCATTGCAGCTCCAACAACCCCACAGAGCTAGTATACCACTCTCAAAGAGGTATTAGATGCTATAGCTCCACTTGAAAAGAAAAAAGCCAAGCATATACTTCATGCAAACTCCTGGTACACAAAAGAACTCCTGGATGCCCGAACCATTAAAAGAGCAGCACTAACCGTATGGCAAAACAACCCTTCCTCTACCACAAAGGAGACCTAACTTACAGTAGCTAAACAGTACAAGCAGGCCATATCTAAAGCTAAAGCCACCACTTACAACTCCAAAATTGAGAAGGCTAACTCCCAATCCAAAGAGTTATTTGCCATCTATAATGAGCTGACTATCCCCCCAACCTCCACAAATACTACGAGAAAAACAAAACTTGGTGTAACAACATTCAACACGCCATGTTAAACCAAATAAAAACACTCCCGAACAAAATGAAGACTCAATTTGACAAACTGCCCAAAGCCACTCAACACACACCTAAGCTCTCGGCCACCTCGCCAGTCGCAGACTCTCCACATTACCCAAACAAACCCACACCCTTTGCATTCAGGAAAGTTACCATCCCGGAAGTCCTGTTGATCATGAAGTGCACCAAACCATCGCTATGTAAGGGGACACATGCCCAGCCAACCTAGTCAAAGAATGTGCAACAGCTCTGGCCCCATTTGTCACTAGCTTCATCAATGCCTCTTTCGCCAACAGCACCGTCCCGCTCGCCCTTAAGGAAGCTTGGGTTCGGCCATTATTAAAGCCGCCCTCAGCATCCCCAGGAGAGAGCACCTCTCCCAGGCTAGAAAAGATGCCCACTGGCTCCCTATCAAAGAACGCATAACATTCAAGGCTCTCACGATCACACACAAATGCCTCACCCAGATCGCCCCAGCTTACCTAGCAGAAAGAATACACCAGGCTCCGGCCTACAGACCAAAACGTAACCAATACTCCCACTTTCTCTTCAACAGAGCCAAAGCAGGCGGCACCAGCTTTGAAGTACTAGCGCCAAAGGCTTGGAACAAATTAGCTTAAGAAACGAAGAATCCCTCACAGCTTTCAGAAAGGTGCTAAAAGCAAAACTATTCAACTAGATCACCTCCCAAGTGTTCAGTTTACTACATTGTTCCTCTGTAACCATGGAACACCAACTGTCATTAACATGTAAATACTGCCTATGTAATATCAATGCTATTTTGTATCACTGATTCTGTCATATCTGACATCTTGTATTAAGTGAATATTCTGTAACAGCTCCACGAAGCCCCAGGGCCGCTGGGCGCTTTATAAATTCAAATAAATAAATAAACAGGCTCGAGGAACGAAAAACCCACACTCTGTAGTGTATGGTAAACATATATGTGCTGCTACAATCTTTTTTATCTCAATGCCTCATGTGAGGTTGGTATGGCCTACATTAACACTTTGCGTGACCTGTCCATTGCTACATGTGTATCTTTATCTACTGATAAGAAAGTGCAGTACTATATATGCTCATAGAAATTGGTTTATTGCGATGATATTGTGCTAGAAAACTATATTTCTGATGTTTGTTAATCTGCTTAGAATCACATGCTGTGCATAGGTCCGACATCCAGTGGTCACTGCGGAGTATTGCATTTTGTTTTTCGTAGTCGAAAAGGGGACGTCGACAAGGCGTGTCTGTAACACTATCCCTATAGTGACGTGCGTTGTACCCACAATCCCTCACGCGTCGAGGTCCCTCAGATTGTTTTTTTCCGCCCAGCTTATGCGGAGCTCCTAGAGAGACATTGCTAAACAATTACTACGGACCTCGGTCCATAATATATACTTATTGTTAAAGATCCCTCTCCTCGACGTTAGCTGTGAAGCTGTTTCTCCGCCGAGCAAGTTTTCGACGGAGGAGAAGAGACGGAGGAGATCCTTCGGCGCTGCCGAACACGTGGCCAGGCCTCGCCGGCCAACATACAGTAGGGAGAGTGGGGGTTTCAAACGTTTACCTTCTCGTCGAGAATGTCTTTCTTTCTCCCCTATCTTTCCCTTGGGGTTATTATCACCAGTTTTTATTGCCTCAGCTATGGAGAGGACACCTTTTAAGTTTTGCCCACGCTGTAGGGGCAAATACACTTGGAAGGACAAACACAAGCTCTGTAATCGTTGCTTGCCCCTCGATCATAAGGAGGACAGCTGCGCGGCCTGTAAACTCTTGAAACCAAGAACTCTTAAAGAACGGAAAGTTAAGAGGTGGGCGGACTACGCTATGTCGAAGTCAATTTCCTCACCCGCCGCCGCTGTTACAGAAAGTGACGAGGAGGGTGATAACTCGACGTCCGTTACGGAAGTCATTAACCCCCAGAAGGAGCGCTCGCGCTCCTCGACGTCCGTCCCCGGCCCCGACGGGCTCGGCTCACGCCCTGCTTATGGGGATGAACACCCCGGCGACAAGGACGCACACAGACCCCATAGGCCTAAGCACACAACCCACGGCTCTTCTTCGTCCAGGACGAAGGATCCACCAGCGCCGAAGGGGACGCAGGGCACTCCGGCGTCGACCTCAGACCGCAAGGGTCTCAAGCCCCACCCGCAAACGCAGCCGCGACCAGCGATTGGGCTTTCATCTAATACGGGCGCTACCTCAAAAACATCCGACGTAACGCTCCATAGAGCGGCCGACGAAAAACAACGCGCAACGCAGGCAACGCCGACTCCAGAACCCTCGACTGACTAACTCGTCGTCGAGAGTCTGGCGAGAATTGTTTCCGAGGACAAACGTAAGCGGACGACGAAACAGACGTCGAATACCGCACCCAAGGAAATAGAAACGCCGAAAAAGCACAAGAATAGCCAGGAAATGCCCCATCCATCTAAAGGCACTTCTGAACTACCGGAGGGCTTTTCTGAGGGCGACGGAAACCTTTCGTCGACGTTGTGGGAGTGTTCGAAGCGTTTTGAAGATGAAAACAAACACTGATTTCCCCCCTCTAGACTATTCAGGGGTTCCCCATGAGACCCTGGAAAGACTCCATTCTTGTATGGAAAAGATGGAGAGGTTTTTGGGTAGCCAAAACCCACCCACACCCAAAAGACCAAGAGAATGGACCCAGGATGACCCTAGGGTCAAGATTCCTAGACTGCTTCCCCCTTCTATAGATGCAGATGCATATGACCTCACTGAAGAGGAGCAATACCTCCAGGAAGATGAGGAGTGTTTAGGTGGAGATAGAGAACATGAGGAGGAGAGGTTTGAGGAAGACCCTTACACTAGCACAGGAGCTTTTGAGGAAGATACAGCTACCTCACAGCCCTGGCACTCCCCATCAGTGCAGCCTTGGCAATCCCCATCAGTGCACTCAGACCCTGATGTCTTTCACCCTTCTCCTCCCAAGGACTCACCTATTGGGAACACCTCCCCCATAGATGACCAGCCTTCACTTAATGCACTATTGCGCAAGGCAGCAGCGCATTTTGAAATAGACACAGGGGAGACTCTTCCGGACATAGACGTTGTAGAAAAAGTTATTAAAGAAAAAGCCCCGGTCAGCCAGTCCATTCCGCTCCTGGCTTCTATAAAGAGAAGAATAACTCCTTCCCTTTCCAATCCGGCCTTAGTCAGAGGGGTCAACCCTCGGATAGAAAAGCTCTTCAGCCCTTCGTCTTCTGACCCTTTGTACATCAGGGGACATTCTATTCCGGACTCTCTGGTAGTGACAAACACAAGAAAGAGAGCGGGGGTACCACTATCTACTAGTGAGGCACCACCTGACAAAGAGGGCAAGAAGCTCTATGCACTTGGGAAGAGAATCACGACCTCCGCCGCCTTCTCAACCAGGATCGCGAATAACAATTCCCTACTAGCTAGCTACGCAGATGCACAGTGGAGCAAGCTGCGCAACGAAGCAGAGGACGCACCAGAACCCCTGCGTTCACGCCTGTTGGCTACTATATCAGAGGGAACTCTTGTAAACCAGGGCATCGTAAAGAACTCCTTAGATGCCGCAGAGACAGCTGGCCGCTCCCTGGTTCAGGGAATACTTCTCAAACGCCATGTCTGGCTGCGCAATTCGGGATTTAAGCCAGAAACTCGGGCTTCCCTAATAAATAAGCCCATAGAGCAAACACATCTGTTTGGGAAAGCAGTTGATGAGGCACTAGAACATGCGAAGAAGGAGTTTGATACCATCAAGACTCTTGACCAAATTTCTAGGCCACCTAACAGACGCAGCTATGGCAATAGACGCTCCTTTCGTGGCCAACGCCAGCAGCAAAGCCAACAACAATTTTACTCTGCTACCAACTGGCCCTCTAACCAGGGTAGCAACACCCAGTTCAGTCAAAGAGGCCAACGGCGTGGCAAAGGAAGAGGGCGCGGCTCCAGTCCAAAAGGCCCCACGCCCAATACCAACAAATGACCCAAAGATTCGGGTCCCCTCCCATGCATCACCGGTCGGGGGCCGGCTAACATCGTTCCTTTCAGCATGGGAGGGAATAACGTCAGACCGCTGGGTATTATCCACCATAGCCCACGGATACTGCATCGAATTCAACGGTTCCCCGAAATACAGACCCCCACGGAACCGACGCATGACACCGGAACACCTCACCATTCTTCTTCAAGAAGTAGAAGAGCTACTGAAAAAAGAAGCTATAGAGGCTGTCCCCCTATCTCAGGTAACAGAAGGTATTTATTCAGTGTACTTCCTTGTACCCAAAAAGGACTTAACCATGCGCCCTGTATTAGATCTGCGCCCAGCGAACAACTTTGTCAAACCCCAAAAGTTTCGTATGGTGACCCTGCAGGAAGTAATCCCACTGTTATCACAGGGGGATTACATGACAACACTAGACATGAAAGATGCATACTTTCATATTTTAATGTTGCCAGCGCACAGAAAATACCTCAGGTTCAAGATAGAGAACAAACACTATCAGTTCAGAGTACTACCCTTCGGGATAGCATCTGCACCAAGGGTATTTACGAAAGTACTGGCAGTGGCAGCGGCCCACCTGCGCAGATTATCCATCCCGGTTTACCCGTACCTTGACGACTGGCTCATAACAGGGGATTCTTACGAAACATGCTTCTCCAATACCCAAAGGACCGTAGACCTTTTGTCCCAACTGGGCTTCTCCATCAACGAAAAGAAGTCCAGCTTAGACCCCAGCCAAATCAAACAATTCCTAGGGGCTCTAATTCGAACAAAGGACGGCCTCGTCTTCCCCTCCAACGAGAGGGTCCAAAACATGCTGTTTCAGATCCCCCAATATGTGGCAGGTCGAGAGGTGACGGTACGCAAAGCAATGCGCTTGCTAGGGATGATGGCGTCATGTATTTATTTGGTACCTCACGCGCGCCTGCGCATGCGCCCAATGCAAGAGTGGCTCTACAGCCAGTGGTGTCAGGCCAGCGGACAATGGGACGATCTGGTGGTGGTCTCGCAGGCCTTGGTTCTCTCGCTACGGTGGTGGACAAAGGAAAACCTGTTATTACGGAAAACTTTTGCCACACCCGCAGTGGAAGCCACTCTAACCACAGACGCATCCCTTACAGGATGGGGGGCTCGCCTATCCCATCAGACTGCTCACGGAGTGTGGACTCCGAGCTTAGCATCCAAGCATATAAACCTGCTGGAACTATTAGCAGTGTTCAAAGCACTGAAAGCCTTTCAGGAACACTTACAAGGAAAGACAGTGATGGTCCTCACAGACAGCACCACAGCCATGTACTACATCAACAAGCAGGGGGGCACCCACTCTCCAGGACTGTCCAAACTGGCCCAAAATATATGGAAGTGGGCTCTCAAACAAAACATGTTCCTACTGTCACAACATGTACCAGGGGAACTCAATCTGCTGGCAGACAAACTCAGCAGAGATTTCCCCCTGCCCGAAGAGTACGAATGGCGACTGCACGAAGACATCGTCTTTGACGTCTTCACACAATAGGGATTCCCAGAAATAGACCTATTCGCAACCCTGGAGAACTCACAATGCCTAAGTTACGCCTCCAGGTACCCCCAGAACCAATCCAAGGGGAACGGTCTGTCGATGCAATGGTCAGGGAAATTTGTTTACGCTTTTCCCCGACTCCCCTTCTCAACAAGGTGGTGCACAAGATGCACCAGGAACAAGTGACCATGATACTGGTGGCCCCAATGTGGGCCCGACAGCCATGGTTCGCTCACTTGATGGAGATGTCTCTATCTCCCCCAGTGAAACTCCCCTGCCCGTACAACATGCTGTCACAAGACAAAGGCAGGACTCTGCATCCATGCCCCCAGAACATGAACTTAGCAGCTTGGCTCCTGAGATCATAGAATTCGGACATCTACAGCTCCCGCAGAGATGCATGGACATCCTCAGGGAAGCCAGAAAACCTAACACTCGCCAGTGCTATTCTAGCAAGTGGAAGAGATTTATCATCTGGTGCAGAGGAAAAAGCATCAACCCGATTGACTGCTCTCCCACACATATTGTTCTATACCTGACCCACTTATTGGATTCAGGTCTAGTGTTCAATTCCATTAAAGTCCACCTAGCGGCACTTTCGGCATACACCACTTCCCAACTCAAGGTGTCGTGGTGGAAGATCCCTGTTATAAAGGCCTTCATAGAGGGAATAAAGAGAATACACCCCCCGATAGCTGACCCAGCTCCCGGATGGGACCTTAACGTGGTACTTACCAGACTCATGGGCTCACCTTTCGAACCCATGCACAAAGCATCTCTTAAAGACCTCACTCTTAAGACTGCTTTTTTAATAGCTATCACCTCCATCAGGAGAGTAAGTGAACTACAGGCTCTTTCTGTTCTAGACCCCTTTGTTACAGTTCACAGAGATAAGGTGGTTCTACGCACGCACCCAAGGTTTGCTCCGAAATTCATCTCGAAATTCCACGTAAACCAGTCTATAGAACTGCCAACGTTCTTTCAAAATCCTTCCAACTTGGGAGAAAAAACTCTGCACACACTAGATGTGCGCAGAGCGGTCATGTTCTACATGGAAAGAACCAGACCACTGAGGAAGACTAATCAGTTCTTCGTCTCGGTGGCAGCAGGAAGAGAAGGGGATGCAGTTTCAAAGTCCACTATTTCTAGATGGATTGTTCAATGCATCACTCTGCTACACTCTTGCTAAGAGAGAACTGCCCTTTAAGCCAAGAGCACACTCCACTCGAGGCACGGGGGCGTCCATAGCATTCATTGCAAATGTTCCCCTTGAGTCCATCTGCAAAACGGCTACCTGGAGTTCTGTGCACACCTTTACAAAACACTACTGTCTAGATGCACACTCGAGATCTGACTCCCAGGTGGGACAGGCAGTATTAAGACATCTTTTCTCTACTGTTCCTTCTCATAACCCACCGCCAACTCCGGGTACTGCTCGCTAGTCTATGCACAGCATGTGATTCTAAGCAGATTAACAAACATCAGAAGACAATGCATTACTTACCGTAAAAGCATTTCTGATGGTTGTATCTGCTTAGATTCACATGCGCCCACCCTTCCTCCCCGCTCGGATGGAAGGAACATAGACTTCCTTTTATATCTCTCTTTTCTGTACTCACTCACGTCTAGAAGGCTCCCTCAGGGCAGAAAAATACAAACAGAGGGACCTCGACGCGTGAGGGATTGTGGTACAAAGCACGTCACTATAGGGATAGTATTTCAGACACGCCTTGTCGACGTCCCATTTTCGACTACGAAAAACAAAATGCAATACTCCGCAGTGACCACTGGATGTCGGACCTATGCACAGCATGTGAATCTAAGCAGATACAACCATCAGAAATGCTTTTACGGTAAGTAATGCATTGTCATATATATATATATATATATATATATATATATATATATATATATATATATACGATTCATTCAGACTCTTATTCTTGTCTTTCACTCACACTTCATTTCACTTCAAAATGTATAAAACTATACATACAAAACATTGTGCAAAAATGAGTCTAAAAGTTATAAAGTGCCACTGGAATGGAACTATATAGACATTAAATTCTACATTAGTTTATGTTGTGATCTATGTGCTTGGGAGGGTATGGAATCCTGGGGTAGAATGTGGAGTGGCCAGCTTCTGATATGGAATGTTATTCTTTGGTTACAAGCAGTTGGCTTGCTGTTTTGCTTGGTATAGGTTGGTGGTCTTTATTGCTTATGTATTTTCCTAAATAAACTACTTTGACTTCAATCAAGATATGTGTGGAGGCCATCTTTACATTGGCGACGAGGGTTGAAGACCTTGGCAGACCCCCGCTGCCCCAGCACATGCAGAGGAAGAGAAAAGGGTGATGGGAGCCACTGAAGTCTGCTGAGGTCATTGAAATCTGCTGAAAAGCTGCAGCTCCAGAGATGTGCTGCCGTGAGGATTAAAATCTGGAAAGCAATTATGCGTTGCAGTGCCTGAAAGGAGGGAGAGCAGCATGGAGCCTGGGATGCACTTATAGCACTATGCGCTGCGGTGCCCGAAAGGAGGGAGAGGAGCACGGATGAGGTGACGCCGGTTCACGAAACAAATGAGAAGCTGGATGAGATGAGCCCGGGCCACGAAATTAAAGAGAAGCAGCCCTGTTGCGGTTGCCTATGGTGTGCCAGTGTTTATCGCATTTGTGAAACAGTTTGAACTGGCAGTATAGGCCATTGCCGACAACAGCGCTGCAGCTGAAATAGCGAGAAAGGATTTATATGTAAAAGCTTGTGTGCGTGACATCTGAGAGCAATGGACTTTTGAATTAGGCGCGTGCAGTGCTGGGAGGTGGAGTCGTTTAAAGCAAGCGCGTATAATTACAGCGTGCACCAGCTGATCAGGTAATTCGAGAGGCGCTTGCCAGCTGGCACCACGAGCATGAACGGCTTTGTGGCAACACGCACGCGCCCATAGCAACAGGCTACGTGGATCAGATGACTGACACAGTGAATCCTTCGACGAGCGGCGTGAGAAGTTTGAGAGATATACGTGTGCACTAAGTACGTGCTATAAGTAGCGCTGTTTGCTGTCGTGTCCTGCTGCTCTACGAGGTCTACATCCCCTGCAGAAGCCTGGATTGCCTGACTTTGCCTGGACATTGCTGGCTCCGCCCCCTACACACAGGAAGTGTATTTAAACTGCTTCCCGTGTGCATTTGCGTGCGCGCATTAAGTACGCGCTATAAGTAGCGCTGTTTGCTGTCGTGTCCTGCTGCCCTATGAGGTCAACATCCCCTGCAGAAGCCTGGATTGTCTGACTTTGCCTGGACATTGGTATATACTTATCCACGGCTACTATTGACTTTTAATATGTTAATATAAGTATATACTACTTATATACTTTTCCTTGCTCTCATCACTCTAGCTGGCTCCGCCCCTACACACAGGAAGTGTATTTAAACTGCTTCCTGCTTGCATTTGCGTGCGTGCATCAAGTACGCGCTATAAGTAGCGCTGTTTGCTGTTAGCTGGTAGCTTGTCGCTGTCGCCCCAATTTATCGAACACCAGGTAAAAGCAGCCTAAATAACTAATGCTCATACGGTTCGTTATTATACAGCCATAACCACTTAATCACTGCTATTTTGGAACCCTCTTGGCGAGCTTGTATAAATAATTAATATAAGCTGATTACCTGGAACAACTTTCGTCACTAATCCCAAATTCATTAATCATTTTGTAATTCTATTGCTGCAGAATCAACTGTACTGCTTTTTTGCTAAAGAAAAAATGGCAAGCGGTTAAAGAAGTATTAAACCTAGTTTGATCATTCCTACTCCACTTTCCTCTACGAACATCGACTCTCTCATATGTCATGGAAAAACCTCCTATGAAGAGCCGGTTGTTCCTGAGGATCATGCTTTGAAACTTCCTAAAGAGGAAACGTTCATTCCTCGTCACGTCTCTCATGCCGCTCAAATCCATGTTCAAGGAAATCCCCCTGTATCTAATCATACTCTTTCACTTAAACTTCTGGACTCATCTGTTTCCAACGGTACCATTAGTCCCGAAGTGTGTAAAGCTATTGATGATTCTAGAAGTTGCTCGGAATCTCCCTTGGCCTATGAAAGTGACAGAAAACAATTCGATTTAACCATGGAGAAAATGGCAGCGCTCGACCAAGCTGTCTGTCGTTCTATTCGCACCTTGACGCCGGTAGTATTTAACTCCGTAAAAAAGCGCATGTCTTTTCACTCACATCTGCCTAACTATCCTAAAAACTTTTGGATACGAGCACTGAAATTGCTGACAACATAAACAAAGAGCCTCTGCCACCACAAACTCCCTACTCTCCGGAACCTGAGGAAATCTATGTTAAAAACTCTCAGCCACCACTATCTTCAGATCTAAGTAAACTACACCATTCCCCCGGCATCTTTCCGGTAATTATTCGAATATTAGATCTTCTCGACAAAGGTCACGACTTAACCCACCTCGAATTAAGAGATTAAAACAATGCTTCTACATATGTCCTCAAAAATGGACCGCATTGAAGGGTTTATTGTTGCAGCTGAGACATTAAAAAACCTTAGTGATGAGCCAAGACCTTTTCAGCCACCTGTGCCCCAACCAATTCTATTAAACAAAAATACTTAATGCAGTCTCGGAATAACTACAATTCCTCATTCAACCCTTCCAGAGGCTCCCTTGAACCTTCCTTTATCTAACTGTAAACATGATCCAAGTGAACTAAGAACAGCGATTGAAAAAATGAACATCATCATAGCGCTACATAATCCTAAAACTTCACAGTCTAGTGACTGCACTGACAGCCCAACGGAATTGCTCAAAGTCCTTGAACAAATGAAGCCAGACTCACCTGAGGAGCCACCAACGAAAGAGATGACTGGCTTCATGTCTCGGAGAGCCAAGAAGCTACATCAAAGAGCTGTCAAAAGGCACACTAAAAGACGCAACGATGCATTGTCAAAAGGCCTTAATCATCATACTGATATAAATAAATTGCCATTATCTAATACCACCGCTTACCCATCACGATATCTTAGATATTCTCAGAAAATAACTCTACGAAAAAACTATGAAAGTCGATTTGGGGAATAAATCTTTGAGCCCAAATCCGACTGATTGTAAAAATCATGTCCTCTCTAGAACAAATTCCATTGACACTCACATAAAATCTTTCAATCGATCCTCTGATAAAAAACAACATACCAACATGGAAAAATTCCACCTCTTAGGATTCGAAGGAAACCATGAGTTCCTTGGAAAAAATCGCATTAATCGAGCTTTCCTTCTAACGCTCTTCAGTCAAATTCCTCAACTGCTCATGTTTAAATCAGAGGATATTCTGAGAGTATCATTATCAATCGAAAACAACTATCGTGTTATTTGTTATTTAACCTCCGAAGCTGTCATGAAATATTTATGGTTCAACAGAGAAGGAATAAAAGAGGAAGGTCTTTCGTTAAGTTCTATGGAAAACGAACAGGAAGCGGAGCATTTCATCTAGCACAAATGCCCACAGGACATAATTCCTCAATCGCAACTTAGTCTGCCATCCAGTATCAACGACGATGAAAATGGAGCTATTAATGAATTATTGAATAGAGTGGGCAACGTTCAGGGTTTACCATGGTTAGCTCCGATGCTTAGTGCTATTCTAAAACCTAAGGAAGCACCTCCTAGACTGTAGCTGACCACAAAAACCTTCCTAACTTTACTTTTCAATCTTGGAACTCATGTGGCCATCTCAATCTTATGAAATGGCACGCAACAATGGACTCTAATAATCGTCCCTCAATACTGATGATTCAAGAAACAATGAAAACTAGTTTCTTTTCGCTACCTGATTATACCACCCATTCTATTCCTGCTACACGATCCCTAGTGGGTCGTCCGTCTGGAGGTGTCCTTCCTGATGGCAGTAGATAATGCCCTAATGTTCGGTTCTAAAATTATTTGGAAACCCAATAATCTGATTGCGATATTACTAACCACAAATATGCAAAAATATTGCAACATTGCTGTAATCACAATCTATTGGAATCCGACGCATATCCCGATTGAAGAAATGATGAACATTGTTGAGACCTGCCTTGAATATATAACTCAAGAACATCAAAATGCTGAAATGATTCTCGGTGGAGATTTTAATTGTGATTGTAGATCAAACGAGGACCTCAGAGGCTCAAAAGCCAATCCTTTATCTAAGCAAAGAGGTATGACATGGAGGAATTTTCTAAGAGACTGGGATTTAGATATCATTATACCAAATCAAAACACTCAGTGGACTACATGGGCAAGAGATGCAAAATCTTCTACGATTGACTTCATATTCGTTACCCATAACTTGCTCTCAGCTTCAACCCCGCTGATAATTAATCAAATGAATTATGGAGATCACGCACAAATACTGAGCAAGATAAAAACTCATTACTCTTTATTGCCAGTTGATTACTCCACAGCTTTAGTGGAAATTGATCGCCCTCAAACGTCTCTGAGATGGAGCCAATCGCTATGCAAACAATTCGTTCAACATGTAACTATGTCTATTACAAACTACAACTTCAGTGAGAGAATTTCCTTTACTGCAATGGAGACAATTTACGCAGAATTGATTCAAGCGGCCTTAAGGCATTTAAGTAAGAAAACATCTACTCCAGACCACCTTCATTCATTTGATCCTTCTTGCAAAGTTCAAAAACGCCTAAAAAACAAGGCTCTTAGAAAGTTGGATAAATCTCAACTCCCTCGTGAAATATATCAAACTCAGCGGAATAGAATTCTGGCCACATATAAACAACAATTGAAACATATAAGAATACTAAGATATAATGAACAGAATTGTAAATTTATCAGAGCAATATCTGAACATGATACACGAACTATATGGCGAACAATTAAGAGCAACCAGAACCAAGTACTATCTTCAACTCCTAATTCCATATCTAAGTCTACTTGGAACATCTACATCACAAACAAATTCCAGATTCCTCATAAATTTACCAAGGCATATTTCGAACCTCTATTATATCAAGACCTTCCTCGTTTGAATTGGACTATCACAGATGTCAAGTGGGCTATTTCTAAACTTAGTTATTCTAAATCAGCTGGACCAGATGGTTTCCCTCCCTGCTTGTATAAGACGGATCCTGATTTATGGGCCATAATATTGCAAACGAAATATCAGGCCATTTTCGATTCGGGGACTATCCCTACTTCCTGGCTATCGGCTAATATTATACCAATATTTAAAAAGGGGGACCCTTCTTTGCCCCAGAGTTACCAGCCCATTGCCCTAATTGATACTGAGGCAAAACCTTTTGCGAAACTTCTCCTTTATGACCTTGAAAAATGCATCCAAGAAAATGAACTTTATTCTAAATACCAAACAGGGTTCAGAAAAGGGATGAGCACATCGCTTAACGCTATGACAACAGTGTTTACCATTGCAGGAGCAAAACAAATCTCTGCAAACCCGGTTTATATTGCTCTTATCGACATGTCATCAGCCTTCGACAACGTGATACGGAATTTACTATGGACCAAACTAATGCTAATGGGGGTACCGTTGGTGCTAATATACTGGTTCATGGCATTACATACCAATACCTCTTACAAAATCAAAATTACTTCTGAAGGACGAACAACAAAACCGATTAGGACCGAAATAGGGCTGAAACAGGGATGCAACTTAGCTGCTACCTTTTTCAATCTGTACTTGGCGGACCTTGGCAAAAATTGGGATGATGAAAACCTGTTTTCCGTAAGGATTGGCCTTACAAACTAAAATGGATGGCCTTCGCGGATGATATTATTCTATTCGATCCAACTCCTGCAGGTCTACAAGCTAAACTAAGGTTGTTTGAAGAATTTGCAAGGGCTCACAATTTAGCACCTAATCCAGCCAAAACAGCAGTTATGAAATTTGGAGTCCGGAAAAAAACTGGTAAATTCCAATGGCACATTATGGGAATTACCATCCCCTGTATTGCAGATCCGATTTATCTAGGATACCATCTATCAGGGAAAAACTCCATTAAAATGTGGACGTACTTATTAAAGAATAAGATTAGACCGTTTACTTTACAATTAAAACTAATTCATGCGAAATACTGCAAATTCTCACTAACTCCTGTTATCGAGTTTTTAATGCTAAAAATCGAAAGCGTTATTTTATACTCGCTGGATATATGCTTAGCTGAAATGGGTTTGATACTGGACCAACTCCAAGGAACACTGTTGAAAACTGCCATGCATCTCCCAATGTCACTGCCTAATGCAGTTTTAAGCCGTGAGCTAGGTCTAATAGCACTATCCACTCGTTGGAAATGGCAACTCCTCACAAATTTTGCAAAAATAATTTATTCGCGGACAAATTCGTTATTTGTAGACATGAGGAAAACTATGGAATCAATGCTGACGACCTCTTTGGCCGATTTCCAGGCCAGAGCTCAAGCCATTTTGAATGAGGCCAATATCACAGAGGATGGATGTTCATATTAGACCTGCCTATGCCATTGGTGTACAACGATTGATGAAATAGGCAGATATAAACTCTACAAAGAATACTATCTATTTACTAAAAAACGTCTACCTAGATATGATCATGTCACGCTTTTTCCTTGTAATCGTACGCGAAAAGTATACCTTTGGTTCAAATTCAATCTGTTTTATACTAAAGAAAGGATCTGGAATTGGGATGGGAATAACAACCAAGTCGTGACTAAGAATTGTAGATTTCCTTTATGTACTGAAACTGTTGAAACACTAAAGCCTTTAATTCTATACTGTCCACATTTTAAACATACCAGATCCATTTTACTCATGGAATTTGTGGCTATTCATTATTGTCTAACATTTTTATGGGCCAGAATGATGCAAGGCACCGATAAACCTCTTATCTATGCATTAATGAGATTCTGCAAAATAATAGAAAAGGAACTAATCAACTATGCTAATCTTACCGCCTGATAAAATGTGTATGTTAACAACTGAACATTAGTGACTCAGTATACCATGATTATGTCTTCACCCTAAGTATATCTTTATGGCACCTTGCTTAACAATTATTGAAGCAAAACAAATCATATTAGGTGCTACATAGCTATACTTTTTCTAGCCTATTTCATATGAATGTTTTTAAAATGTGCAAATAATTAAGTCTTAAGATAATAAGCACTTCTTATGAACTTTCACTGAACAATGAATGATATTTATTTTCATATGATATCTTATAATGTAACTGCTAAATGACACTATGTTTTTGTAAAGGTTCTATTATGTTATAATGGAATCAAGAACAAATAAAAAAAAAAAAAAAAAAAATATACGTGTGCACCCTGGGCCCCGAGGGGAAGGGCGCGCACACAAGCTGTTTCTTTTCCCTCCATTTCCTGTTAGCATTGGATCGCAGGCACTGTAGCACACAAATTAAAAGTGAGGGCGTCTGCATCAAGAACAGTGCAATAAACCATCTTGGTTAAGATAACGTACCATTTACATTACGATGGTGCCAAAGAAGGTTCTGCACTACACAGGTCCCCAGTAGAAAAGGGGGTCAATGGGCACTATCACCACAAAGGAGGGGTGGACAAAGAGAGAAGAGAATATCTACTATGGCTGTGGCAGGGGTTCCGGGCCCACCTGTGTTTATGGCTAGCCCTGGCCCAGTGAAAGTGAAGTGGGTGCCCTGGAAGAAAGGCTTTTTACATTATATAAGGGCGGCCTGTGGCAACAATATCTCTGCCGAGCGCAAAGTCTCCTTTCTTATGCATTTCCTTGGATATGAAGTGCAGAGAATATATTAAACCTTACCAGAAATTCCAGATTTGGATCAGGAAAGCGGCGTCAGTGAATTTGACAATGCACTAATGTTAGGAAGACTTCTCCGAAATGTGCTAATTCCCTTCTACCTTCGAGACCCCCAACACTTTTTGCTGGACTTTAGGACTTTTTTCATTTTTATCCTGGAGAGAGTGAGACCTTTTTCGCACTCTCATGTATCTTTCTTTAATCTGATCTCTGTTTGACAAACTCCATAGGCATCATCTTTTTACATTGTGTCACACAGCACCCTCAGTGCAGTGGCACAGGGAAGGCTTTCAGATTTTCCAAAGGTTTAAATACCTTCTCTTGGTTTAACTACAGTTACCAAGAGCAGTGAAGTGAAATTGACTTTACTTACATTGTAACTTTCTGCACCCAGCACACACTATATTACAATAGAGGGCTGGCGGGTTTACTTAGTCTAGTTTCTCTTGGTAACATTTTATGTTACCCTTTCTACAAGCAATGGCTGGTGGCAGTGGTTTACTTTTTACTACCATTGTGTATTTTTTGCAGCCCCAGTAAAGCACCCATGGGTGCCCATTTTGTCAAAATGCCCCCAGTCTTCATTTTTCACTATTTCTTGTTAAAAAAGGTCCTTCTTGAGATTTACTGTGCGCATCAAACCAGGTTTGGTCCCTTTGTTTGTTTTGTCTATGGTGGGTTTCACTGCTGAAGCCCGCCTCTTGCTCCAGTGTATCTGGCAGGGGCAGGAAGTGAGGGAGGTACCTGAAACTCCCTTTGGTTAATCTCCTAGGTGACAGGAATCCACTCTTAGGTGATTGGCCGGCTGGCTGTCCTTGGAAGACATCCACCCTGCTGTGTCAGTGACAGCTAGGCTGTAAAGGAATGGGAGAAAACTGCATAAATGTCGAGGCTTTTGGCTTGGAAGGCAGAGTCGACCACTGGAACGAAAGAATCTGAAGAAGAGCTTGAAGAGAGGTCTGCTGCAACTCCTGGACCATTGGTTTGCCCGGTGAAGCCCTACTGCTGGGCTGAAACTCCAAATTCATCTCGACTAGAGAAGCCCTGCAAGGACGACTTCTCCCCTTAGGTTGGTGGGACCAATCCCAAAGCAAACTCATCTGGACATCCACTCGGAGCTGGCTGTACTTCCACTGCTGCTGCAGGAACCGATCGCCAGGGATAGGAACACCAGGTTACAGTGTCTCGTTTTTAAGTTGGCCTAGAGCTCAAGGAAGATCCTCTGGACTCCCAGGAAGCAGGATTGACAGAGCCTTAGCCACCTCAACAGAGTGCTGGACCCCAGATGCAAGGAAAGCCCATCTCAACTGCCAAGAACCGCAGTGGTGCTATTTGCTAGAGACGCGAAGTGCCGCTGATCTGAAGTTTGCTCATTGCTGCCGCTGACTTTCCATTCGTAGTGCGGGAGTCCCCAGACGTCCTCCCTCTTGTCCCCACGACTGAGGCCCAGGAACAAAGTATCTGCAGATCTACACAGGAATTGAAGTGCAGCTGGATCCAGTTTTCCTCTAACCAAAGGTACTGTAAACCTAAGAGGACTTACCTTTTGTAGTGTAGCCGTGCTAGTCTCAGTTGAGACGTGTCTTGGTTGCCCTTTTGCCGATGTTGCTTGCAGCTCTGCCCCTCACAAGCCTGAACAGCTTGTGGCCCTTCTGTGATTCTATATCTACAAACTTTTCTTTAAAAAAACATTGTGCACAACTTTTACTCACCTGCAAGAAGATCTTCAGCTCCTCTAGACATTGCTCAACTAACATTGGCTGTCCTGGCTCCCTGAGTGACTCCTCTTACCTCTGACTTTGTGCCTTTGCCTTTCCCCCAGGAAAGGGTTAATTTACTTTGCATTGGAGGGTTTTAAAAGTACGTACCAGTTTATGAATTATTTGTTAACCTTTGTTTTATTCCCATATCTGATCTTTTGCACCAAACTCAGTGTTGGTCTAAATGTACCAGTGATAAATCAATGTCCACAGTGTCCTAAGTCACCTGAGGGTATGGAAGTTTCTGTGTGCCAGCCCCAATGGGTATCATCTGATTTAGAGAAACTAAGAGTGTGTTTAGAAGTGTATTTTAAAGTTACATGTGTTGCTCCCTTCTGAAGAAGGCTTAGATATCTGATTGATAAATAAATTAATAATAGTTTAATCAAGAAACCTTGTGTATAAGTGTTTATTTAAATAACTGTCATTATGAAACTCAGTGTTACAAACTTATAGCTCGCATTGATCCATCTTGAGATAAGCCTGGCTGCTCAGTTACGCTACCAACGTGTGTATACATGCTTATTCCAAAGGTTGGGTTAACTATTGCCACAAGGACAAGGCTGGTGCAGTCTCGCACAGGGTACGGCATACAATCTTGCCTAACAACTAACGGATCTTGATCGTCATTTTTATGTCAAGACCAGCACTGTACTAGAGAGATATAACTTTGGAGTAAGGGAGCCGCGAGAGAGGGAAAATGTGGAAGAGTACATCACAGCACTACGCCATCTTGCATTGAATTGTAAATTTGGAGAGAAACTGGATGAGCACATACGTGATCAATTCATGATTCATTGCTCAAATGACAAAATAACAGAGGAGATATGGTTGAGAGACGAGCCAGACCTACAGGAGGTGGTGGCAATTGCAAAAAGGGTTGAACATACAATAAAATGTGTAGCGAAATTAGCAAGGAAGGAAGTTAGACCCATCTCAAGTGAAATATTAGGAGTGGATGATCATGCTAGGGAGTATAGGAATGTGCATAAAAAAGCGGAAGGAGAGGGCGCAGAAGGGATTTGAAGCAGGGGATGAGAGAAATAACAGTACAAAGGGTACCAAAAGAGAGGAGAGGTTATGTTTCCATTGAACCAGTGCAAATCATTTTGCAAATTCACCTGTATGTCCTGGTAGAAGGGTTTTGTGCAATAAGTGTATGAGATGGGGTAATTACGCAAATTGCTGCAAGAACTATGCATTGGGAGGTGAAAAGAAGGTGTTTTATGTGGGTGAGGACATGCCCCCTGCTGAGGAGGAGGATGAACGGGTAGAGGTTGTGACTGTGAACATGCTAATGTGCAGTGGCGAGGATAGTTGTGATAGTCCTTTCGACAATATTTGTGTGAATGGAAAGAGTTTACGTATGAGGGCGGATTCAGGAGCGAAATTGTCACTTATGTCACGTGAAGTGTATGAAGATGTTTTGGGTGGCAAGGTAATGGATCTAGCAGGTCTGATAAGAGACGTGGCGGCTATCATTGTGGGAAAATTGATGTTATATGATACTTCATGGCATGTTTGCAATTCAAAGGGAGGGAAACACAGCAAAGATATATGTCCCGAAGATTGGTGGGACGCTACTGGGATGGAGGGAGCAGAAAGGTTTAAGGATAAGACTTGATCCCAACCCTCGTGAACAAGTGTTACACATGACGGAAGGCATGAATGTGGTTGATGGTTTCCCTAACATGTTTTAAAAGAGAATTGGGTGTCTGAGGGGAATGGTACACAAAATTGTCCTAAAAGAGGGGAGTAAGTCGGTGGCGGCAAAACTCTGTCCTGTTCCGATGGCTCTCAGGGATGAGATACACCAGATACAACTTGATCAGTCATCGAAAGAATTAACGGCGTTTATTACTCACAAAGGTATTTTTCAATTTTGCAGGATGCCGTTTGGTTTGGTGTCCGAGTCCTCTGTCTTTCAAAAGGCGATGGACAAATTGTTGAGGGGCATAGAAGGTGTATGGTGTTTTCAAGATTACATCTTGGTGTGTGGTGGTACCAGGCATAACATTGAGGGTGTGTACGTTTGGGAAGGACGTTGTGGAGTATTTAGGTCACGAGATATCTGTAGAAGGGCTGCGGCCAAGGAGGGAGTTGGTGGATGGCATTAAGAAAGTGAGATCACCCAAAGGGGAAGGGGAGTTGCACTCTTTTCTTGGCATGATAGAGTTCTATCATAAGTTTGTAAATACTTTTGCTGAAAAGGTTACCAAAATTAGAGGTTTGCTCAAGAAACGAGTGGAATTAGAGTATGACGCTGAATGTGAAGAGGAATTTCAGAGAATAAAAAGAGAAATTGACATGGCTAGTGCTTTGGCGATGTTTGACACTGGAAAGAAATGTACCATCTCAGTAGATGCCAGCGAGGCAGGGATTGGTGCTGTATTGACCCATGTTGGGAAGGATGGCCAGGACATGGTGATTACTCATGCTTCACGAATGCTTAGGGGAGCGGAAAGGAATTGCTCTGTCTTAGAGAAAGAGGCGCTGGCCTGCCATTGGGGGGTTGAGAAATTCCACAATTTTGTGTGGGGTATGGAGTTCACCATAAGGACTGACCACAGGCCGCTCCAGTCTATATTTGAGAAGAAGGGGCTGGAAAAAGTATCAAGGAGAGTAGCATGTTGGGTGGCTAAGTCACAGGGGCACAAATCTGATGTGGATGTTATTTCAGGAAAAGACAATGAGAGGGCAGATCATGTGTCACGACTGTGAGAGGATGAATGTGACACCCAGGATGTGGTGATGGAGGATGGCATCACGGATGTGGTTTTTGTGTCACATGATGGAGTGATCACTCAAGAGGAGTGGGTAGATGCGTTGAGGGCGGATGAGAATTGGATGCACATTGTTCGCTTTGTTCAGTGTTTAATTTCAATCTATGAGGACAAAGAACATTCAGACGATAATACACCACCATTTAGTTTACAATATGGCACCCCAAATGTGCCAGAGGAGTTGATTTCTGAGTTATTTCCCCAAAGATATATAAATATATATATAAGTTCAGTCCACACTAATATGGCATAGTTGCCCATTCCAGCTCATTCTATATCGGGGGCATGTATTCTCATAGAGCTACTAATGGTGAAAAAATAGGTCATCCAGGAGCGAACTTAAAATTACGTTGCTTCACTGAAGGAAACCACTAAAACCATAGAAAGATGGCCGCCATGTTAGCAACTGCAACCATAGAGAGTATGGACATTCACAGGCAGCTATCCCTCCATGCCTACACTCGAACATAGAGTCGGCGCGCATTGAACGCGGAAAAGCAACGGCTGCAGGCAGACGGGAAAGCAGTAACAATGCTGAACTCGCTCCGACATGACTCTGACTGACCTGAGGTAAGAGCGCAGAGCGAGTCACCGAAGGGCCCGTTTAAACCAGGGAAAGCTTAATAATCGCGGCACGCGAAGTTCACAATACATGTTGTATATACAGGCTTTACAGCATCGCGCTGGGCGCTGCGCCCATTCCCCACTGTGGCCATCTACCACTGCATTTACTGACATTTGGAGGTGAAATCCAGTACAAATGATTCGAGACAAAGCACCATAAGAAGACAGTTAACTTTTTCTTTAGATATATTCAAACATATATTGGTAATATCATGAAGAAGACATGGACATAGAACATAGTACATCCAACATAACAGTACCCCATGTATTGCAAATATTAAGGCGATGAGGCCGTTCGAGGGATGAACACATATGGTAAAAAAAGAGGCCATCATAAGGCCCCCTAATTCAATGGTATAGGGTGTAGCGCAGTTTAGTTAACTGCATTTACATTAGCAACGTAGTACCACAATAGGCAACTCCCGATTTTCTGAATGATATACTCTCTCAACAGAGTGCATAACTTGGTTCCAGGAAGGGAGAAACACATGCAAGTGGTCTACCCAGTGAAAGGCAGTGCACAGACACGTCCTGCAACCTGCCAGGCAATGTGCCCCCGAAGAGCACCCAAATTTCAAGGTTCTAATTTGAGGGTCATGCTTTTTCTAAAACAGTAATTCCCTGCTCATGTTGTCATGCGCCAGGGCAACTGGCACGTCTGGAATCGATGGAGGATTCGCCTCCATTGATTTGTGCCACCACATTGCCTCGCTCGCTTTCCAAGCAGTGTAGTTGTTGTACATCATGGCCTCCGCCGCGAGGTTCTTAATCCCTCCTCTCCCGGCGGCTGGCACGTTGCAACCCAGTTGCTTTCTCCTCTGTTTGGGTCTGACGTTAGTTTTCTCTTCCTCGTTCTACACCGTAACGCTTTGCTCCCTTGTCTTTCCCTTCCGCGGCAGCAGTCTTGTCATGCCCTCCCCTGTGAGGCTTCTCCCCTCGCTGGCCGCGGTTCCTGGTTCTCTCTCTCTGCTGTCCCCTGCCAGCGAGAATCTCTCCTCGCCCTTCTGCTCTCTGATCTTTTGCCTTTTCCTGTCCTTTGGTCTTGCCTCCCTCCGACTTTGCCCTTTCGCCCTCCTGTGGCTCTGTGTTCTCCCAAGTACGACACACTTTAGACTCCTGATCTTCCTTCTGTGCGTTTCAGGTTGTCTTGGCAACCGCTGCTACCTCTTTCCATGGGGCTCATCTCCAGGTTCTCTAGGGTCCCGTTCAGGACTCTCTCTCGCTGTTCTTCCTCTCAGCCTTCGCCCTCCCCTCCAGTCTTGAACCGGCCTTCCTGTTCGGATTCCACCATTGTCAAGGGACTTCACCTGGACAGTAGCGAGCGTGCATCGTTCTACTCCAGTCCCAAACATCAGGGGGTTTTTATGCCTGCTGTGTCTTTTTCCCATTTTTTGGTTTTCGAGAGAGAGAGAGAGAGAGAGAGAGGGGCCACAGGCCTGCTAACCGGGCAAGCAGTCACTGTGGCTTCCTACCGGGGTAGACCCTACCTACACAAAGAAAGGACTACCGATCCAACGGAAGTAGGAAGAAGGCACACCTTGATTCCAGCAGTGCGGGTGAGAGGGAAGAAGTAATCTCTGATTCAGGGGAAGGTTCCAGGGATTCTGACACATGTGCATCTATGTTGCACATTACTGTATACACTCACCTTGTATGTTTGTTTGAATTGCAGTACCCATCAATATTTCGCCCTAAAGAAGACATAGCCCGCGTCGAAACTAGCGCTAGTCTAGATGTTGAGACTTGCTCCACTCTGGAAGTAGCCTTGGAATACAGATATATGGTTTTAGCTATTAGGCATGGTATATTTGAGTGGCCTGGAGCACTTTAGTATAACACGGACAATGTGATAAATTGAGTCTGTAGACCAGTTAATAAAGAGGCAAATGATTTGGCACTTTCAAAGGGAAAATATCCATGTTTATGAAAACCTACATAGAGTGATCATTCTCATCAAGACCTAGAGAATTTTAGAATAATAATGTGGAATGTAAACTAATGCAGAATTGAATGTCTATATAGTTCCATTCCATTCAAGTTGCACTTTATAACTTTTAAACTAATTTTTGCACAATGTTTTGTATGTATAGTTTTATACATTTTGGAGTGAAATGAAGTGCGAAAGACAAGAATGAGTCGGAATGAATCGTAGAAGTAATATATATGTTTTGTTTTTTAACACAATATGGCAATAAATCCATTTCTACGAGCATATATAGTATAGCAGTTTTTATCAGTAGATAAAAATACACATGTAGCAGTGGACAGGTCACTGTAAGGACGGCATGGCATCAAAGTAAGACAGACACAAGTGATCACAGTTCAAGGGTGTTTATTAAACTGTATAATGGGTGAGATAAACGCCTAATCTAAACCTGAATCTAAGATGGGAGCAGGCTACAACCATCAAATAATAATACAGTCATAGTGGAGTCAAATAAAAAGGGCCTATACTAAAACCTATTGCCAATCCTTACAGCTATGCTACAAAATAATGTGGGATAATGTTCACAAGAAAAGAAAGAAGTGTTCACAAAATGATAAATCAGGATGTTATGGCCGGGGTCTCCCTTGCCCACGTTTTTAGCACGGGACAAGGTGGGACTCTTGAGCACAGGACACACTTGTGCTTCTCTGGCACAAGTTCACATTTCCTTTTCTCTATATCAGGGCCTTCTGTGCCCAAGTCACTTCTCATGCAAAGTCTCTTGCTTCAGAGGGCCTGATATGCCAAACCAACAAAACAAAAATTCCTTCTGTTAACCTTCACAACGGGTGATTACCCTTCACCCTTGGATCCACTTCAGCTGGGCTCCAATACTTCTTTAAGCGTCAACCTCCCAAAGCACTTGCCAATTGAAACGGATACTTCCGAAGGGCAATCTTGTCTCGCTGGGTCACTCTGTTCGCCCATGGCAAGTGCGGGTTTCACAAAATCACAGTTCACACAGCGTTCCCCGCGGCCGGGCACAAATGCCTATTTCATAATTCCCTCAGTCGGGTTCACAATTTCACAATCTTCAAAACCTCCTCTGTATTACCACTTTGACACCTCACGTCGGCCTTCCCTATGGCCTCTTGGTACTTGGAGTTTCAATACTTTTCCAGCTCAACACATTCTCTTTGTTCAGGAGAGAGGTACCAGCCTGAGATCTCCGAACGTGCGCCTATGTGGCGCCAGACCACTCAATCTCTGGTACCAGGTTTGTTCACAAAAGAATTCTATGTCTTAATCTTCTTAATGTTGCCACTGCATCCTTGAGTCTAACACAGTCTGACCTACTATCAGGTTCGTCCGACATGCCGGCTTTGCTGAACTCGTTGGCGTTTCTCTTGCCGCTGGAGTCAAGGACGCTGCCACGATGGCAGCCGCGTCTCCCCGCCCTGGCTATCAGTGTGAGAGGGTTCCATGTACCGGTGTCATCCGTCACACAATTCGCCAGCTGCGATTCCCGGTCTTATGTTTTTTTGTCGGAGGCTTTGCGGGTCTGAATGGAAAAGGGCAAGGACAACTCCCTCCTTGACGTCCTTTCAGGTCTCGCCACCTTTCCCTTCCGTTTGAACTGCCATCCTGGAATAGCTGTTTCCTCATGTGTTCAGCCTTGCTCAGAGTGTGTTCTCATGCTCTGCCTTTTATCCCTGTGGGGTAGGGAAAGGGCAGTCGGGTGTGTGTAGTTGTCGGCAATTGCCTGACTCAGCCTGACTCTTGTGTTGGGATATGTCAGATAAACGGCTCTGGTATTAGTCTGTTGTCGCCCACGGTGTGACGAAGTGTTTGTGTTGGAAAAGGAGAGGGGTATAGTTTCTAAATATCCTACTGGGTAGGATGGGGAAAAGGTGTCATAAGGAAGGGGATACAGCGTCTCACCCTTTGGTGTCCTACTTCAACTCCCGAACACCCCCCCCATCCAGGTGATCCTCCCACACTGGTCCACCCCCAGGCCACCTGGATGACAGATCCCCAGGGACTAGCAGGTGAGACACCTGAAGGAAGGTGTCTCACATCACACAAAGTTTTAACATAGGCCATACTGACCTCACATGAGGCACTGAGATGATTGTAGCAGCACGTAGAAGTTTCCCATACACTACAGAATGTGGGGTTTTCGTTCAATGTCCCTGCCAGTGTATGGGCATACAGGGACTCCCTAAGTAGGTAATCTAAAAGCTGTGAGGAAGGCATTGTATCAATAGTAGACACAGATGCAATAGATGCAAGTTCCAAAAACCTTTATTTACACTTTTGATTGGGATGGTAGAATTCCTAACTGCCCTAACTCTAAAATTGGAGTAATCTTGACCATTCAACAATAACAAATTACGTCCAAGTCAATCTGGTCAAAATAAAAAAGCCTATACTAAGAAATACTAAGAAAACCTAACAAAATGGCTTCAGCACCAACTCCCTACCCCACGTTCAACCCCACTGGGTCTAGAGAGTCTCTCAAAAAAAACAAAGGATGGGTGGATGGCATAGTTCTGTCAGTCCCGCACACTTTGGCTTACTGGTTCATTTCAACAGTTCAATTTAGGGTTTCAACTTCTGGTATTTCAATCACTTCTTTCGACTTCGCCTCCTTGCCATCAATACTCAGGTCATATATTCTAATTTTCTTACAGTTCTGCACAGGCTTCCCTCTGCCAGGCTTGAACCTGTCTCTCCTTCGTGGGGGTTCCCTTTCCCACATTTTATCTCGTACATCTTTTCACTGTTAAAGACATTCAAGACTGTAAGGAATTTACATAGACCTTGCATGACCACTCCGACCTCTCTTTCAACAATCCTTCAGTTCACAATCTTCTCTTGTAGCACCAATGCCTCTTGGTACTTGTAGTTCCTATTCTCTTTCACTTGCCTTCTTGGGCTTTTTCCAAAGTTCTTATATTTCACTTTTGCCTTCTTGGCATATTTCATAGTTCACAAATGTCACTTTCCTCTTATTTAACTTTCTTTCCTTATTGCGGTTTCCTTTGCTCTCCGCTTGTAATATCTTTCAAAATTCATAACATTTCACAGAAACTTTCGAATGTGCGACTTCATCTCGCAGGATCACTCGGCTACTTTGTATCCTTGTCTTTCAACAATTGTTCTCTTCATCCACGTTTTATCTGTATACGCGCAACCTTCAACGTTCAAATTACATTCACTTTCCCTTTAACATCAACCAGACATTTGTTTCCCTCGATAACTCACCGGTCATGTTAATTGGATTTCTTTCATCCTTTTCTTGCAGCTCAAGGCTGTTACCAACACCCCTTCTGCTCCTCCCCAACCCCGCCGCTCACCCGGCAGGGTCCCGGGCTGCTTTCTGGCAACTTGAAGGTCTCTTTCCTCTGCTCGCTCGGGTTTGCTCTTTGGACGCTCACGGCCTCCCAAAAGCATGGAAATCTTGCCTGGCTTTCTCTTGATCCTCTCAACTGTCGATCAGTCCGTTGGCCTTCCACCTTCCACAGTCTGGTTCGCATCAGCCACAGAAGAGCTGTTCCTTCTCGTACTGAGCCTCGCTGAAAGTGTACCTGTGCACGCCACCTTTTATCTTCACAGTGAGTGTTAATAAGTGCCAGGAGTACATTGTTAGAGCTACGTGCCTGACTCTGCCTGGCCTCATTACTGTCATGACCCTTGCCCCTGGCCCTCACTGGCAACTCAGCCTTCCAGTTAGGGCCAGGTCAAAGGCCGTAAACCTCATCCAAGACTCTCTTGGAGTCAGTCCTGGCGCCTTTGGTGCCAGGCTCATAACCATCATGAAGACCAACATTAGAATGGGACTATTTACTTGGGACTATTTAACTTGGGGGGGGTTCAGCCAACATGGAGGCACACACATAGCTCAGTTACAAGGAACTGAGCTATGCGGTCTAGTCTTGGGTGTGGCAGGCCTGGGACTACTTTACCTGGACTACTTTGGGTGTGGCAGGCCTGGGACTATTTTACCTGGACTACTTTACCTGAGACTATTTAAACCACAAGGTAATTCCAAAATAGGTGCACAACCTAGTATGCTAAATGTTTAAGAGTTGTAAGGAGTACTATTATTTAAATTTTAAGGTGCGGGGGAGGAACTGAGATCCTGGCACAAGACCTCTACAAATAACAAAAAAAGGAGAAGATTCAAACTTTGAACCCTCCCGTCCCCTGCACACTGTAAGTGTGTTGGATATACCAACTACTATAACCTAGAGGTAATGATTACTGTAGGTAAATGAAAAATATTCAAACAAAGATGGTTTTTTGTAAAACAAGTAAGTGCATATATTTTGTTTTAAAATTTTTAAAGTGCAACTTTAAGTACAAAGACGAATGGAAAAACAATCTCAGTATTATTGCAGAGCGCGAACGACAGATGAAGAAATGTTGCCATTATTCTGCTTTTGAGTGGCGACGCGTTTCGAGGATGGACACCTCTTCTTCTTAGGCCTAAACAGACTATAAACAAAATGTGTATATTAAAAAAAGGGGATTTGTCAACATATATTTGTGCAGTAATACCTAGAAGTTCAAGGAAGTTACATAAAAAGAGTCACTATTACTGTGGTTTCAACATTAACAGTGCTGGTGTATTCACATCCAAATTTCTTTTTTTTGTGTTTTTTTGTTCACATCGAATTAATTCACTGAAATGCCATGATCAAAGATAGCCCAATATTTACATTATTTGAAATAATTTGGAAATTGCTAAGGGCCCACGTGGAGTAAAGAAACTACCTGGCATTGCCCGTAAACCTGAATAAACATAATTACCTGGTAATGGAAGGTTGAGAAATATGGATTCAATGACTAGCATCCCTGAGACAGAAGGGGATGATGCATGTGATCGATGCCGGGATTGACTTCAAAAGTGAAGATGCTGGTGATTACTCAAGATGTTTCTCGAATGAGCAAGCCGATAGGGGCTAGTTCGATCTTTAAGATATATAGGTAGAGGAAAAAGACTCTTGTAAAAAAAAAAAAAAAAAGGGTTAAAGGCATGGTCTAGTAAAAATGTTTATTGTCCCTACGGGTCGGCCATGTTTTTTTTAAGCCTAAGTGGCTCGATTTTAGAAAACTTTCCTATGGACCTTACCCGAGTTTTCGTCCATTAAACGCACGCAAAAACAAGCACCAGGGAGCCGCCATTTTCGGATAATCCTATCATTTCCCCCATCGCCCTGGCTGACCTGCTTTTGCGGCACTAAATCAAATCCCCGGCCCCTGAGCCTGTCATCAGCAGACTCGTACCGCCCATTTCCCAACGCCAAAGCACGTCTTGTGTCAACATTCGCTGCGCTTCAGCTAATGACGTGTCGCCATGGAAATGGCAGGACGCCTCTTTCCTCAATAAGTATAAACAGACTGTTTCACAACACACAGCAGCAGATGTTTGATTCCATTCCTCTCTCTGTGTTACTTTGAGTATTCTGTGACTCGTTTCAGTGCTCTGGTCAGCTACCTTCGCCGCTTGTAGCCCGTGTGAACAGATACCAGTACCACCGCTATAAATTATTTTAGTTTGTTTAACAAACAATGGCTACAATAATGCCCTACATGTACGAGCCCGAGTATACTGAGGAGGAACTACTGGAAAGGGAAGCATGCGAAAACGATGGGGATTCGGATGGCAGTTGGCAGGACGAATCAACAGATGAGGAGCCTGGGCCTAGTCGAATGGACGGCATCTCCACCTGGTGCACATGCAATCGGTGCGAGCTAATGCCAACTGAGGACGAGAACTGCTGCTGCCGAGAAAACTCGGGATGCCTGGCCTACATTTCGGAAGGCGAGCCACGACCGCAATGCATAACCAAGCTGCCTGACTTCAGGGCAGCCTGCCTCACACGGGCCGTGTTGAGAATAATGATGGTGCTTATGCACGAACTTCACGCAACTGTTCGTCCTCGTAATCCGAGTAACGAGTAAGTATACTCTGCTTGTCATGCCACTCCTATTTCATGTTCTTCTACTATATCCAAAATTACATCTACATATCATTGTAACGCATGTAAGTCGTTCAATAGTGTGCATTGTCTAGATAGCATTTGTCCGTGCAGAATGCCATTGTCATTGACAACAAACGTTTATTAAACTTATCTTGGTCATTTAAAAACAGTTTGTTTCATTCCTTTTCACAGGTGGTACAGGCTGATGGCCTATCGTTCCTTTACATGGTGGCTCCACGGGAGGCTTGGACACCGCGTTCGAAGAGTGATACCCGCCTGTGCCGTTCGTGCCATTAGAGAAACGTTCCTGAGTGACAGCGGTCAGTACAGGGGATTTTCTCTCGCTGTGCTGCAACCTGACCTGTATAAACTTTAAAGTCTTGTATTTTTGTGTCATGAAAATAAGATACAAAATAAAACACCACATATTTTTTAACAACGGTTGTTTCGATTTTTTAAAGGAATCAAGTGTGTCTCCATTCAAGGATGGACGTCAGACATCAGTGCTCCGAATGGGTGAAGGTCTGGTCGCTGTCAAGCAGGGTGGTCACTATCTATCTAAGCTAACATTACATATTCTCGATAATTCATACACTAAACACTTGTTCAAAGTCTTTCAGTGGGTTATGTCTCTATAAAAGTCACACATATATCTATACTAACAATTACCATTGGATTATACAGGCCTTAGGGTCTTGACCACTATAATATACCGTTGAAGTGTGGGTCTGTGCTCACAAGAATCTCCGGTATGTGGCATTTGTTATTGATAAGCAACGATATACTATCATTGATATAAAGACGATATACTATATATTGATATAAAGGCGGTTCGCGCCAGTGGATGAGCGCTGGCATGGGGGGCTGCCAGGGGCGCGAAAGGCCAAGGTGCCAAACTACATGTACACTTCAAAAGGTATCCCACGCCAAGGGGCCATCGGTCACATGGCCTCCTCAGACCCCGTGTCTCCAGCCAGGCCTCCCCTTGAAGCAGGCCGCCCCCATAAGACCACGACATACATACGTCATTCATTCACAAACACACCCCTGTTTCTAATACTTTATAAACCACTTGATATGTCTCATGAGAACATCTTTGTGCTTTGCAAGTCAACTCCTGAACGTGTTACTTGCAACCACTGAGATCTACGCTAATCTGCTCGTCGTCGTGCTATCCGTGAACTTCTGTGACCGCTTAGAGCAAACCCATCAGTGTGCTACCTGTGGCCACCCACCTATTCTCCTGCAACATATTGCTCTGCTTGCTGAATCCAACTGTTTGTTGGTCAAGGTAAGGCCATGTATCCTAGTCATATTTCGCAGATTTTTAAATTTCTATCTATTTGCGAGTTGAGTACACAATAGTGCTAGGTTCATTGGTCTCATTGCTATTGACTTGAGTTTCCATTGCTATGCTATCAATAGATCTATTTATTTTCATCTGTGTCTATTGTCATCGAATTGCATCCTTCGGGGGTCCAGTCTATAATGTAAGCATGTTTCCTTCTCGTGCAATACAGAACATCCAAGGGATTACTCACATGTTCAGTTTTTAGTCGCATCATTTATACATTTCTGCAACTTATGCAAATACTAAGCCGCACATAATGAACTGGTATAGTTCCTGCGACCAAAACAAACCTTGCATTGATCATTGTATGATTAATTTACTTTTGTATCAAATCTTTATTCTTGAAGATTGTATAATAATGTCGATATTTACTTTTCAGATTTATCAACAATGCCTGCCTGTTCGATTAGCGGTTGCCCTTCGAAGACCCATGCAAAATCTGAAGGCACTAAAATGCATGTATTCCCGAAAACTGTTGATCGAATAAGAGAATGGGTCAGACATTGCGGATATCCACTGGATGAGCTGGAAAGTAGAGTCCAACAAGTCTTACAGGACAAGAGGGGTGATTGATACCGCATCTGCAGCCGGCACTTTTCCTTGGACATGTACACAACATCTTGGGTAACAAAGAAGAATAAACGGCGAACGACACGGAAATTGCTCAAACGCTATTCCCACTCTATTCGTCCACATTCCGCCACCGGTGAGTCAAGTGTCCGGATTTAGCTTTAGGCCTTGCGGTAGGGTGTAGGTATCCGAACGGATTAATTGATATTGTAGGTGTTCTATCCCTTGTAATATTCGATATTGATATGAGTGTATAGTTTTTTGAATAATGACATTTATCAATATATTCTTTTTCGATTTCATAACCCACAAACGCAATGTATATATATGGGAACAGGGAACTGTGCTGTATTGAGCATTTTTTCAAGTATCCTGTCGCCTTACATGGCTATTTTTAATATTGGCATTTCATTATCAATCATTAATTTACCTTTACAACTTCTTGACTATCCCTTGAATCTGAAGCAAGAACATTCTACATCCTTGACGTGGTCGCAGTTATCAACCACTTCTAGCGTGTATCAGGTAATCTTACTAGGCTAATCCGCTACAGACTTGTTTTATGCATGTCAAGTAATAGTTTTATTTTATCGTGTAATTATTTTACTGAATGTTTGGTTAGTGCTTTCCAATTGATATACACCTTAGTTATCGTCCACTGGTGTTTGTTTTCAGTTATAATTAGTGTTATCCATACTAATGCAAGTACTGTCTTTCAGGGAGATGCTGAAGCGTCCGCTACATCTACAACATTTCTAGATGTTCTTCACCAGCAGGAGGTATGGATACTGACAGCTCCATCGGGCGTCATCATGAGAGCTGGAATTCTTGTCGTTTGATTGTTCTACATAATGTTTCATTCGTGGTTAGCCGTTGATATGTACCTGTGCTGTCGACCCCAGGTGTGTGTTAAGTTTTCCCTAATGTAATCCTCACTAATGCAAGTACTATGTTTCAGGCAGTTGATGGAGCATCAACCCCTGCACTTGATGCAGAGCCTGACATTCAAGTAATTCCAGGGGAAGTGGAAGCGGGACCATGCTTATACGAATCGGCGCAACAGCTTTCGGAAGTGCGCGCTACATTTGCAACATCCATAGATATTCTTCAGCAGCACGAGGTATGGATAATGACAGCTCCATAATGCGTGATCATATAACGTGATTCCATTTGCTATACTTTCTTCCCTATTAACGCAAGTGCTGTGTTTCAGTGAGACGACGAAGCTTCCACTACAATCACAACATCCAATTTAGATGATGCAGATGTAAATAAATCGGAGAAATAAGTCGATGAAATGTGATCATATTTAGATTTTCCTTGATTCTATTGGACAATGCATCATTTGCGGTTATCTCTTTATATGTACCTGTGCGTTCGACCCCAAGTGTGTGTTATGTTTCCAATATTGAAAACCATACTAACCCAAGTACTGTGTTTAAGGGAGACGACGGAGCTTCCACCACAATCACAACATCTCATTTAGATGATGCAGGTGTAAAGGAATCGGAGAAATAAGTCGATGAAATGTGATCATATTTAGATTTTCCTTGATTCTTTTGGACAATGCATCATTTGTGGTTATCTCTTTATATGTACCTGTGCCGTCGACCACAAGTGTGTGTTGTGTTTCCAATATTGAAAAGCATACTAATGCAAGTACTGTGTTTCAGGGAGATGCGGATGCCTCATCTCCAATACAACCATTTATGGCAGTCCATGCAGAGCTAGAGGTAGGATACTGACAGTTCCATCGAAATAGATCATCACTGGTCGAATACTTGTCGTTTGATTGTTGCACACAATGTTTAAATCGTGTTTGGCTATTGAGATGTACCTGTGTGTTCGTCCTCACGTGTGTTTTATGCTAACAATATTTTGATACATAATAATGAAAGTACTATGTTTTAGGGAGACGATGGAGTCTCATTCCGTGCTGTCTATGCGGATACAGAAAATATAGTTGTTGCAGCGCAAGAGGAAGGGAGGACATGCGGAAACGAATCGGAGCTACAGCGCGCAGATGTTGAAGGACGAGTCAAAAAAGTTGCAAAGAAAAAAAACCAAAAAAGGTTAGTTACAAACAGTTCATAACTTTAAAAAAATGTTTGTGCTGGGGACTATTTTATGTTTTTTTCCAGTCAATTCTACCACACTCCATCTTGTGTTTAAACTGAACATCCCTTTTCCAATCTCTCCTCCAGTTACCCGTGGGTGTCAGAACTATACATACACAGACAGTGAAGCGAATGAGAGATGTGGCTTGCCAGACCGTGTACACTATGGAGGAACTATTAATTGAGGCGAGGCGTGTTCAGGCTCGAGATGCTCATGTCCAATGGCCAGAACATGAATTAACTGTGTTTGGAGACTACAGCAAAGTTGCATTGGACCATAGCTACAGTTGCGACCGCACCACCACAAGAAGATGTTATTGAATGTATTGAAGATAGCTCTGAAGTAGTTGCAGATCAATTCACACAATCTACACCCGCCAAAAATTTGTCACCAAAAAACCTGTCGACATTGTCGTGTTCTCCCATCAATGTTGAAGTAATAGAGGTCGAAATGACAGAGAATGAACCAGCCGCAACATCCATAAAACGCATCAGAACTTGATATCAGCGATATTACTTTCCAATGTGTTGAAATCTCTACAACGTCACAGGCCGAAACAACGTTGACGCAGGATGACAGTCTAATGAAAGAGAGCAAATACATTGTATTCGACAGTTGTGTGATGGAAATTATAAGTATGCTGAAATGTGTGCATTCCATTAGAGGGAAAGTATGTGGGAAGCCATTGATTAATGTGACTCGTCAAATAAAAGACAGTAACGTCAAAATAAATGCCGCCTGTAGATTAAATCATAGGTTCTCATGGTCCGCACAACCGATGCTGGGGAAACTGCCAGCAGGCAATCTACTGTGTGCAGCTGCATCACTTTTTAGTGGCTCCAGTTTTAGAAAGTTAGAGGCTTTCTTTCAGTTTGTGGGACTCCATTTCATTTCTAAAGCGCTGTACTACATATACCAACGTGATTATCTGTTTCCGGCCATTAGTAATGCTTGGAAAATTGAACAATTGTCTCTAGCAAGTACATTCGAAGGCAAACGATTCAGGCTACCCGGCGATGGACAGTGCGACAGCCCTGGATTTTCTGCCAAGTACTGCACCTACCACTTTCAAGACATGGATAGTAAGAAAATTGTGAGTTCGGTGGTCGTGCAGGTAACACAATGTACATCGTTAGTGGCCATGGAGAAACTAGGATTTATAAAATCAGTGGAATATCTACAATCAAGGGGAATGCACATCGACCTCATAGCCACGGATAGACACGTTTCAATTGCCAAGACAATGAGAGAGCAGTTCCCACATATTAAACCTCAATTTGACGTATGGCATCTTGCTAAATCAATCAATAAGAAAATCTCGGCTGCAGGGAAAAAAAAAGGTTTTGAAAGTATTTTGCAGTGGTCACATTCTATCACCAACCATCTTTGGTGGAGCTCAAAAACTTGTGAAGGGTCAGTGGAAATACTACTTGAAAAATGGCGGTCACTGATGTACCACTGTACCAACGTTCACCGTTGGACAGCAAATCAACATTTCCACCAATGTGAACATGGCCCTTTGTCCACAGAGGAGGCACGGAAGAAGAAGTGGTTGATTCCATCTTCACCGACACACAAAGCCATTGAGAAGATTGTTTTCGACAAAACTCTATCAAGAGATTTGAGAGGACTGACAGAATTCTGTCACACAGGAGATTTGGAGGTGTTCCACAATATGTGCCTAAAGTACAGGCCAAAGCGCTTGCATTTTAGCTTTCGGGGCATGAAACCTCGCACTCTACTAGCGGTCTTGGCCCATAACACCAATGTCGGACGTGAACAATCTAGGACTAGGGGTAAAGTAAGGATGCCTCGCTACACTAAGGTGTTTTCAAAACGAAGTAAGCAATGGGTGATCAAACCAGTCTATGATGAAATGCGGTTCGACTTTGTGAAAGGCCTTATTGTTGCTGTGTTAGAGAAGCACAGATATGGAATTTTGGACGTTTCTGTGCAGAGCAGTGATCCACTGCCACCGAACATTGCGACTGTGCCATGCCCACCCGAAGCACAGCTGATTGTGAAGTACAAATCCCGGTTTAAATAATTGCAATACGATTGTCTTTTTGTAAATAAATGTTATTGTACAGTGTACCTGTAAACCTAACCCCCTACCTTCACCATCATGGGTGGCGAACAAGCTGGGTGTCATCTTTGAATTCTCTCTATTCACCTCATATATGTGTATGTATATATTTTTCTCATCTCTCATCGCATGTAAATGTAAATGCTGCGCACGGTTAACGGAGGGGAGGCTTGCGTATTGCAAATAATAAAACAAACAAACAATAAATCTCACTTTTAACTCAACTCCTGTGGTACTTTATACTTTCCCTGACCTTCCGCCAAAAATTAAATGTCTCAATTTGGGCTGCAAAGCTCGCAGACAACAGGGACAAAATTGGGGCACTTAGAACGCGCCAGCCAAGCGGGCCGTGGCATTTGAGAGAGAAGCCAGTTCGCATTTGCACATTGAGGCGCACTACATAGACGGATTCTAAACTTCAAGTTCTCACAGATGCCTATACTACGTGATGTTGCAAATAAAGAATGCGAAGGACAGCGGCTTTGATTTTCAGCTCGCGCCCAGATGAGGCCCACAAGTCGCACCGGAAGTATAAGGGTCTATTGTTTTTTGACCTTGAGACAGGGACCATGCCGAAAGAACTACATTTGAAGGGGGTGCGCAATAATGTAAGAGACGATAAGGCAGAATATTCAGAAAGCACGGTCCGTTTTACAGACTGCATTACGAAGAGACACAATGGAAATTTCAAATATAATGTAAGTAAATCTTTACACGCTTTTATACCGGAATGAAGATTTAATGAATGGATGCATGAATAAATGAATGAATGAAGAGCTAGGAAAAGCAAGGAAAACGTGTTCGTAGTGGGCACATGGGCATGCAGGTCCACTGGTCTCACCGATCTCGGTCCTTGGCCCAGCCACTTTTCCCTGCACTGTCTACCTGCACTACGGGACTGTCTCTGTATCCTTCAGCCCCTTCTCCCGGCATTTACCTTGCACTTGCCACCAGCTGGCCCTATTATTTAATTTGTATTCAACTAACCATGTACAGCACTTTTCCCCCTTCCCCTTTCCCCATGCGCGATCAGAAAGACACCTGGCCTAGTAGGATCGTTGTCTGTCTGCCCTTGTTCCCCACCTGCCTCATCGCAGAATGAGCGTAGAGGCATCGGCGATCGTTACCATGGTAACTAGTCCGCCATTTTAGAAAGGGAAATCCGGATTACACGTGAGCCGTATAATCCAATGAGGATGCTTAGATTACTATAACTCAAGAAAGGACTAATTCTGTCCACAGGGAACAGTGATGCGTCCTCATTGGATTATACGGCTAGTATTAACCCTTTTTTTGACATGAGTCTTTTTCCTCTACCTATATATCTTACAGATCGAACTAGCCCCTATAGGCTGGCTCATTTGAGACACATCTTGAGTAATCACCAGCATCTTCACTTTTGAAGTCAATCCCGGCATTGATCACATGCATCATCCCCTCCTGTCTCAGGGATGCTAGACATTGAATCCATATTTCTCAACCTTCCATTACCAGGTAACTATGTTTATTCAGGTTTACCGGCAATGCCAGGTAGTTTCTTTACTCCACTTGGGCCCTTAGCAATTTCCAAATGATTTCAAATAATGTAAATATTGGGCTATCTTTGATCATGGCATTTCAGTGAATTAATTTGATGTGAACAAAAAAACACAAAAAAAAGAAATTTGGATGTGAATACACCAGCACTGTTAATGTTGAAACCACAGTAATAGTGACTCTTTTTATGGAACTTCCTTGAACTTCTAGGTATTACTGCACAAATATATGTTGACAAATCCCCTTTTTTTAATATACACATTTTGTTTATAGTCTGTTTAGGCCTAAGAAGAAGAGGTGTCCATCCTCGAAACGCGTCGCCACTCAAAAGCAGACTACTGGCAACATTTCTTCATCTGTCGTTCGCTCTCTGCAATAATACTGAGATTGTTTTTGCATTTGTCTTTGTACTTAAAGTTGCACTTTGAAAATTTAAAAACAAAATATATGCACTTACGTGTTTTACAAAAAAAATCTTTGTTTGAATATTTTTCATTTACCTATAGTAATCATTACCTCTAGGTTATAGTAGTTGGTATATCCAACACACTTGCAGTGTGCAGGGGACGGGAGGGTTCATAGTTTGAATCTTCTCCTTCACTATTTAAACCACACCCAGACAGCAGAACATGCTTTGCGTTATTCTGCTGTGGGCAGCGTAACGCTCACCGTGTCCAGTTCTTTGATGCCCGCTTGCCTGAAACCAAGGACCTGCAGAGAGAGAAAGAACACTACGAAACTTACCTGGAACAGTATCCTGTCTTCAATCCATCGCCGACTTCAGTTCCACTCACCTGAAGGTACGAACTCCATTATCCGGCACTGCATGCATCCTGGAATACCATAACCTGGAAAGAGGAGAAAGAAAGACATCATTAGTAAGCGTTTACTCACGGTTCCTCACGAATGAAGACAGCCACACAATTCCTACCTGGGTAGTCATCTCCTGGTCAGTATCATTGCTGGAACATTACGGCGCTCGGCGAGGAACATCGCAACCTGCAAGGAGAGAAAAGACACAGGTTAGCAATATAAAAGACGAAACAGCGCCGCGCATCGCGCATTACTCACCGGACAGCATCGCGCACACCGCGCTTTCGCCTACTGGCCCATGCCCATCTTTAAACTGCATGACAACACCAAAATACCTTTCCATACCTAAAAGGAAAGAAGCAAGACATTATTATTCGAACTAAGAGGAACATAAGAACTGCATATAAAGACTGTAAAGCAGCAAACCTACGGAGTCGCAGCAGGCCTAGATTCTCACAGGGGGCTTGCACCAGTGAAGTAACTTGGTCGCTGCTCGCCCCCCACATCTACGTGCCCCTGCCACAAGGAGCAGGATGGAGAATCCACCTTTTACAATATTAGGGTGAGGAAAAGGCCCAAGAGGGAGGAAGGAGTTGAGGCCAAGGGAGGTGGGAAAACATAAAGACAATCTGGTATTGAATCCAGCTCTCCTATATTGCAGACCCATCTTTAACCAGAGGCCTCACCAAGGGACCGGGAGAGGGTTCGAAAGTGCAAATCATCCAACCAGGGCTGGGTGGCGTCTCCGTGGATACCAGGTGAGCGTAACAATTACAGGGACAGGGCCAATGCAAGTCACGTGAGGTAATCCTTCTAACCTCATTCCACATCTTCCTTGGTGGAGTACTATTGTCAAGGTTAAGTGGGGAGGAATTATGGGAGTTGTAGTTTCCCATAAAATAAGCAAGGATAGGGGTTAGATGGGTTGTGGAAAAAGAGTGGTATCCATGAATCACTATTGGGTGCTTCTCCCCGAGGACCCCTATCCAGGTGATCCTCCCTCGCTTGTCCACCCCCAGGGACAGGATCCAAAAGCAATGGCCTTTCCCTGGCCACCTGAGTATGGGATCCCTGGGGACTAGGTTGTGAAACACCCTCTGGCTTTTCACAGAGCCCTGCACTATTTTAAAAGACCTATTTTTAGCATTATATTTTTAAATGCAAAGAACGCATCCACAATGCACCACCTTCTTTGAGACTTCCATGTGTGTACCTACAGGACATTCATTGCCAATCACCCCCTAGCCTTCTGTGAGCAGTCTCAAAGGGCACCATTGTGAAGATCATCGACTAAAGTCCTCCTCTGCTACAGTCACTTGCCTGCAATGTAAAAACATGTAAAAGTGGCAGGTCTGTCTGCTTCCCTCATGTCCATGCAATTCCCTCAGGAGCCGGAGCATGTCAGCATAATTCCAGTTGCTAGATAAATCAATGCAAAGCTTAGACCATGAGTGCTTTGCAAACTGAATGGCCTTCTGTCTTTTTTGGGGGAGGTGGGATCTGAATTCAAACTCATGAACAGTCAAGATGAACTGCTTTGAAGAAACCGTTCCGAAGTGTGTTCAAGCCCTTCCTATCAAACTGCAACCTGCAGTTCTAATGGTCACTCTTCCTGTCAGAAGCCACTAATGTCTCCTGCAGACTACCACAAGGTTTTGTGTTCTCACAGTCCCTTTTTAAATAGTACATGACAAGGTTGTTGTAATGTCCACTATCATGTGTTTACTGACAATGCATAGATACACATCAGAATATCTGATGTTCATGGGGGTTGCTGGCATATCATAAACCTTCTCATAACATCACGGAATGGATGTAGCATAAGTGGCTCTGCCTAAATTCTGCAAAAATGGAGGTCATGCTTCTCGTGTCTTGGCTCCCTGCTCAGATTTGACTGTCCCGCTTCCGTGGGCAATTCGTCTTTTCCTTCGGCTTGTTTTCAACTTTGGAATTACTTTTGACAATGAGTTAATATGTTTTCAACAGCTAAACAATGTGATCAAAACTTGTTCTACCACCTATACATTTCTGAGCGAGATCATGCCACTGCTATTGCTGGCCTCTCTCTGGTATCCTCTATTGCAGTGGTGTGCATTAAGGTGTATTATCTAAATTGATGGCCAAGAAAGTATGGAAGTACGCAGCCTGGACTTATCCACAGATCGAAGCTGATGGACCACGTTGAGGCACTGCATTCTGCTCTTCTGCATTCCAAAAAGCAAGTGTTAACTTCAAAATCCTCCACCTTGTGCAAACATGTATGTCAAACACCTGAACACTTAACAAAGCCTTCCAAACAGACGCAACATGGGGCTTTATAGAACCGAGTAGTGCTCCATCTTGTGCATTACAAACCTTAGATTTGCCTGCAGGCAGGGAGTGGCTGACCCCTGGGGAACTCCTTCCCACTCTTCCTCAATTTCAGGCAAACCTTTGAATGTACCTGAAGCCCTTAAAACACTCACGTCCATCAGGCAATCTCATTTGACTCACCCTTCCTTTAACCTGTCCCATCAGCAATCTCTTGCTAGCAACCCCTCTTTGCCCCCTCCTCACTGTCATTGTAAAGTGATTTGCAGCAGCCGTCATGCAGCGGTCAAGGCATAGATGCATGAAAACGTACTCTGCCTGCCCAACTCGCAGTTCTGTGAAAACAGTCACAGCCGATGAATAAAACGCAAGACGGATAACTTTATATAATGACCTATTAGCCCATGCACCTGCTTTTTGTTCTGCCCACATTGTGTTCCTGTCTCAGTCTCTTCCTTCAATATCACCTCTTCTTTCTCTAGTCTGAAAGGCTACCTTCCATTTGGCATCTGGCTCAATGAAGTCCTTTAAGGTCTACGTCAGGCGTGTAGCATCTTATGTCGCCACAGCTAAGGTTAATGCACTGCATTTAATTGATGCCAAAATGAGAGGTGAAAAAGCAAGGGGGAGTCTTCTAAATGTGCCCATGCACTGCCATGAGTTTGGAAAATGACTTTGCAGTTCTTCTTTACAGAAAAACAACCACTTACTCAAGCACACTCATAATTTAGCAACCAACTCTATCTACTCCTTAATGAAGCAAAATGGAGAACGTTTGGCAGTTGCCATTGACCTTCCAAGTTAGGCAGGGACTGCTTCGACATGAATCTTTAGCAAGTACAAGCACAATGATGGACAACAGCCATATCTTGATATTGAGGAGAACAGAAGTGTAGAGTTTAAACACCCTGTTCTATCTATCCCTGCCTTCCTAAGAAGAGGGCTCTTCTCAGTATAGGATGAGCCTGCAATCCATGAACCCCATCAATTTAAATAAAGGTGATTCCACCTGCTGCTAAACAAATAAAGAGAATCCTATCTTTTACCAGGTCAACTTATTGGGCAACACCTAAAAAACAAAGTGGTTCTGAACTCGAGGGATTGGATTGATATCTCAAGTCACCAAGTGAACACTACAGCCTTGTTACAGACAGACACCTTTAAATTGTTTGTTAAAAAAAACAATCGAGCTCCATTAAACCCATGTGCTTCCGAAGATAACCCAAAGAAATGTGAGAACCACTCCATTTATAGATGAGTTTGCACTTATGAAAGGTGGACGAAAGCTACAGTGTAGAAGGGGTCAACCTACTACCCACATTAATACGAAAAGGGATCGAAGATTGAGTGGGCTTTTAGAATGCTGAAATACAAACCAGCCCTTGAGAGGAGTTTCACCTCACTGCCTCAGCTTGTACAGTTCATTTATTCAAAGTTTACCTTCAGCCCCATCAACAGATGTACAACTAAGGAGTCAGACACTTCAGATGCCATACAAAATACAAGCCGTTTTCATGCCACAGTAATGTCTGTTTCTCACACAAAGGGCACTACTAACGGATCAAACTATCGTTCTCCTACAGCTTCATATGCAGAGATCACATTAGCATTAAAAAAAACGCAGAGACACTATTTGTCCAGGCTTCTCAGTTCTCAATGTTTCATCAGCTCCTCCTTCACAAGCATTCAGCAGTCCTTTCAGAGAAGCTGGAAAGATATTTTCCTACTGTTGGGTGTCTGAGCATTTGATAGCTTTTCTGAGGGTGCCAACCATTCCTCTGCGCACGTTTTATCCTCCCATTGTAATTATGCAGCATCGGAAGCATCCCTTGCTCAGCCAATCAGCATTAGTCCCATCTCCCCTGTTTATTTTAGGAGAAACATGTACCATGGCTGAGTGTGAATAAGCATTCTATAGTGGTAGTGATTTCCCAGTGAAACAGTGTCTAGTGAATTGAAAGCAACCTGTGACTCCACCTGTTTGGTGTTTTCTTCAAGTTTACTCACCTGCTATTCTGTACAGAAAATTACTTTCAAACACAGAAAATGTACTTGCCTTAACGCTTGGGTGGACCATGCCTGATTCAAAGTTATAAAGTGTTGCCATGTATCCTTGTACATCCTCCAACCCACTAATAATTGACAGTGGTATAACTCCCATTTCCCTTACCAGAGATCAGAACGGCGGCTTGGATGCACAATCCATCCCCTTCATGGGTCCGCCCACGGTGTGGTATGTGTATTTTTGCGCAGTTGTCCTCTCAGATCCCCATCACTTGCTGGCGGATCAGAGAAGATTTCTCAATTCTACTCTGTCTGGAGCTTGGTAAAATTGAGTTTGGGGGATATCGAAACCTCTTGGCTTGCTATGCGGATGTTCTTAGTCCTGATTACTCAGCTTCTGCTACCACTCAATGATCCAAGTCAGCCCAAGCATGCCCTTGTCCTTCCCAGATTAGTTGCCAACTTGGAAACTAAACGAAGTCTTCAGGGAAAGCCTCTGACAGGACAAAGGAAGAAGAGAGGTCATGAAAGTGGAGTATTTGAAAAAGAGTATGTGGAGAGGAGGGGCATTGAAGGATTTAGTAGGGGAGAGATGGCATGTAGAGGAGTTTAGAAGAGGTGGATAAGTAAGCAACTTGGGGGCATTGTAGTAAAGTAAATGGCAAAAGGTGTTCAAAGAGAACTCAGGGAGAGCAGATATGAGAGAAATAGAGCAGGCGGCTGGGAGATAGAGAATGGGCTTTTGTTGTGATGCTTTAACTTTTCCACTCCCTTCTTTCATTGCTGTTCTTGTTTTTGGCAGAGGCCCTGCATCAAAGTAATCGCATGCTGCGTCAACGGTACAATGAGTTTGTACACTTCCAGGCCAATCAGAAGGAAGAAAAAGAATTCCTCATGCGCAAGTTTTCTGAAGCACGTCAGGTGGTGGAAAAGATGCATTCAGAGAGAGCCAAACTAAAGAAGCAGGAGCTAGCAGAGTCGTCACTGAAAAACCAACAACAGGTAATGCAGGGAGGTTGCCCAAGCCCTGGAAAGTAGTGGTGAATGAAACAAGCGTCTGTCTTAGGTTTTCCAAAGTAGACTGCATGTTTCACAAAATGCTGCTTCTCTGATTGACTCCCCTATCTCCCATGATTGTAGGTGTGTATTGCGGTAAGGGAGACCACAGGGGTCCCGTGCACAGACGATGAAATGTTAACAGAGCTGCCAGCTGAAGCTTCTGGGGTAAGCTGCAGTAAACACCAAGTTCTGTTGAGTTCTGCTGTTCTACTTGACTGCCCTAAACTACGGTCCTTGATCACAGGGTAAAAAGCTCAACAATTAGGCCTTTGGATACCAGCAAAGGTGTGCCAAACTTCTAAATCTGGCCATGCTGAATTCTAATTTAAATAGTGACTTTGATTTCAGACAGTCCATGACCAGTGAAATAAGCCCTAATCTGTTTTTTTGTAAATGTAAATTATATAGTATGCAATAGACGATACAGGGAGCTGGTTTTGGTTCCGTTAAATCATTGGACCTACTAAAGAGGTAAAACAAACATGCGAGTTACACAAATGGGGTAAAAGTTACATTTTACCCTTGAATAAACTAATATCCCAGTTGATATTCAAGCTTGGTGCCAATTAAGTTGTGGAGGCTGAAACATAGCCATATCTTTTTTTCATCTGTGGTGTTTTCAGTGCAGCTTTTTTAATGTTTATTTTCGTTTTTGCCTTAACTTTTCTTTTTTAAGTGGGAAGCGAAAGAAACTTGCCCATCTTTTTTCTTTTGTTCCCGCCATGCAACTTCCCATGCCCCTTTGCCCCTTTTGCTATCCTTTATTATTTATGTTTTATTTTACTTTCAATTATTTGCAATGAGAAGACACTGCAAAAAGACATGCCTATGACCAACAATGAGCACATGTCAACATTTTGTGAACCTTGTGGCACGTCAGAATCAGGAGACGGACAGGGTGGCATTTTGGGTAAAGTAGTTCTTTATTTGAACACCAAAAACCTAAGCTGTCCCTTTTTCTCATCCCTACACTTAAAGAAAAGAGGCTACAACAAATGCTTGTCAAGATGTCCTACAAATGTTTCAAAGTCCATCGTCCAGAAACCTGTTTTAGACTGATTTCTCTCTCTAACACTTTAAACTAAAAAAGAGCCAAACTTTAACAAGGGTACAATCAGGTCCCAACTAATAGAATGGCAGCTGGTTTCTGACCCCACTGTGATGTCTCTTTATCCGTAAGGGGTTTCTTGTCCCGTTGCACAGTTCAAGTAAAGGCACCAAATGTCTCTTCCACCGTCCCCTCATCGGGTTGCATATCGTTCTTTGGTTAGTCCCTTTCTCCCTGGGTTGCCAAGTACTTTGTCTCAGTCCTGTGTCGTCTTCCAACTTCGGGAACCCCCTGGTTCATAAGTCTACACCAGGAACTCCCCTTGGACTCCCCATGAGGAAATGTGGTGTTTTCTCTGCTCAGTTACCTCCTGGTTTTTACCCCTCGCCAGGGTCTCAGCTGTAACACCCTGCATTAATGTTTTGTTTTTCTAAGCCCACCTTGGGGCCTGGTTTCTTTCACGTCGCCTCGGGTCTGATTTCTCCCTTCCCATATTAGGGTCTGTGTTGCTCTCTCTGCCTGTATCACCCCGCCTTGGGGTCTGGTTTGGCCTTTCTGCCCTCCTCGCAGCTCCCTGGAGCAACCCCCTACCTTCTGTCTCCATGTGGTGCTCCTCCGAGCAGGCGTTCATGTAGGCCGAAGTTGTTTTTTCCTTCCGGCTTCCTCCAGGTGTTCCGTGTCTGATGGAGCTAGCGCTCCCTTCCTTTTGGGCTTCGGGATCGGTTCCGCGTTGCGCCGCTTGTTTGTTGCTCCGGCGTTCTCCACTGCAGGAGACTCTCATGTGATGGGTTCTCCGGTCCTGGCCCCGGCAGGATTACTGAGCGTTCTGCTGGCTCATCCGCCGGTCGATTCACCATGCTACGTGTGTGCTCACTTCTCTCTGCCACACCTCCAAGTAGGAGGTGGTTGCTCCTCTGCAGCTCTGCGGGCTTCTCTCCTCTTTAGGTCTAATACTGACTGTCTTTATCCGCCACTCAACAAGCGAGTGGGTTTATCTCCCATTCTCTGTTCCGAGTTGAGGACGGTGCCTGAAAAGGGTCAGAAACTATACCAGCCGTTGTTGTGCGAGGTGGTAAGTCATTATGCAGTTTAATTCCCATATAACTAACAAAACTATTAGATTCCTGAAATAAGGGAGGGAGACGCATATCCCTGTTTAGGGATTGCCTGTCCTCTAAGGGGTGGGGGTCACCCCCAGTAGGATCCCGCTTTGCTCCAATCTACTCTACCGTGGTGCTTGATTGGAGATAATGATGGTTCCCTTAGGTTTCTCTATCCCAATGAATCACTTATCTTCCCAGGGTATTGGTAACCCTTCTTTCCACGTGTCTCTCTTATCTCTTAGGGGTTTTGATGATTACAATATTCGGGTTTCTTGGGCTCCCTTAACCCTGGAGTTTCTCTGTCTCCATGCCATGCTTATTTCTGTGTGATATGGGTAATCCCTCTTGCCACCGCTTAGGTTTCTTGGGTTTTGTAATGCTTATTATCGTCTGGTTCTTCCTCTCTCTCCAGGTTCCCCTTATCCTTATGTGGGTTTAGGGAAATCATTCCTTCTGCCCTTTTAATCCCCTTCACTCAGAGCAACCCAGGACATTCAATGTGGCACGGTTTGCTCCAGTGGGGAGGTGTCTACTCAGTAGTAGTGGCATTCTCCACGGCTTTTCTAATCTTCCCGCTGATTACAATATTCAAACTTTTTTGTTTCCTGTATCCCTGATTGTTACTTGGTTCTTTCCCTCTCTCTGGGCCTTCATGCTACTAGTATGGGTTTAGGGTATTTCTTACTTCTTCCCATTTCGCTCTATGGTCTCTCTGCTCCCCGCCACTATGAGAAACCCAGGTACCTTCGATGTCGTAGGGTTTACTCCAGTGAGGTGCCATCTGCTCAGTAACGGTGGTGTTCTCCACGACTTTCTGGCCTTCCTGCCTAGACACAAGCAAGTTTTGTGTTTCACTCGTTTCAGCTTTTCTCGGTTCCTCAGCTCTCACATTGCGAAGGGGGAGTCGTTCCTCCCTCGAGTTCTGGATTTGGCGTTGTTACTCTGGTAACGGGCCCACCAAGTCCTCCGGGTGGTTGTACCTCCAGGTAAGGCCGGCTTTACTCTTCCTTGGCCTCGCCAACTTTGTGCGGCTCTGTGCCAGGTCGGCAGCGTCTCTCCTCTCCAGCTTCTCGCCACACCACAGCCGGCTCCGCAGTGTAGCGTGGCTCTGCTCCTCAATGACGTGTTCATGTCATTGGCTTGGCTCTGCAGATTGCTTCTTCTCCTACATTTAAGGGTGATTGCGCCTTTATTCACGTTCTGTGACCAAAAAAGGGGTGGAGTTTGCTTATGCTCAGCTGTCAAGACCATGGAGAGACCAGCATTGTCTTGAGCCAAACACCCAAATGTACTGTCAGTATTATTTTTAGTCCCACAGCTGAATGTGACATCAGTTTCCCTGATTCCCATGAATGCAGATAAGGCCTTAGTTGGAGGGAGTTCCCCATGGGAAATGGGAGTCCTTGTCCCCTTGAAGAGAGCCTCTCCCAGTGAGGTCCTGCTTTCCCAAACCCATAGGGAGGGCGTTGCTGAGCGGGCGCACCGCCCTAGCCTCAAAGGAGGTGGCTCCATCTTCAGATTCATCACATCTCAGAATTCTTCTCTCTGCGGCCCCTCCTATTGCTTCCTGGGATTAGCCTGTATTAGGAACTGATGACTGATTAAGCTTCTATGGATAATCTGTGGCATGTTTTTACTGCTCTTTAGTGTAGAATTGGGCCCTCTATCTAACTTTCTTTAAGCCATGGGGAAAAGGAGGATGAAACTAGCCCATTGTGTGAAACTTGGTTCTTAGTGGGACATGCTGCTGTGTGATAATATGGACTGGTCTGTGGACTAAAATAAAACATTTTCATCCTGATGGGTGAGTGACATGGACACTCAGCAGCAAAAGCATATCTGCTCATTCATGCCCTTCAAGCTAGAAAAGAAACACATTTTCCTGACGGAATACATATTGGGCCCTACCATCCACCATGATGGGACCAACTCCTTCTTTCTTGGAAGAACTGTAGCAGGCTAAAGTCAAATCTGATGTTACGTCATTTTTCTACCTGTGACTCCCAATGGCTAATTTATGCTATAAAATGCCCCCGTGGAAAGTTCTATGTAAGCACATTACACTTAAAGTTTAAATCAGATGGAATGAACACTGCTCAACCACAAGGTAAGTATGATGTGAGCGGGGAGTGCAGCCATTCTGCACTCCATTAAACCCCTATCACTCGTATTGTCGAACATCATATAGCCACTTGCATTGAACCCATCAGTATATTTTCGCCTCTCTTCCATCTAGCCCTCTGGGATTAGTCAGCTACATCTCACATTTAGCCTACTTGGGTAAGTTACCCATATCTCGCATTTAGCGTATTTGTGTATGTTAGCAAAATCTCGCATTTACCTTATTTGTGTAAGTTAGCCCCATCTTGCATTTAGCATATTTGTGTAAATTAGCCACATCTCGCATTTAGCCTTTTTTTGTAAGTTAGCCACACCTCACATTTAACCTACTTGTTTGTTACCCATATCTCGCATTTAGCCTATTTGTGTAAGTTAGCCCCATCTTGCATTTAGCATATTTGTGTAAGTTAGTCACATCTGGCATTTAGCCTATATATGCAAGTGAGCCACATCTCACATTTAGCCTATTTGTGTAAGTTAGCCTTCTTTCGCATTTAGCCTATTTGTGTAAGTTAGCCATATCTCGCCTTTAGCCTATTTGTGTATGTTAGTGTGAGGGGTCAGAAATGAGAGGCAGACACAAAATTGTAATGTTTCCAACATCCGCCATTTTTATTAAAATAAAAAGGGATTCGGATAAATTCCTATCTGTCCCCGTCCTAATGAGTTTCCGTGCCTATGAAACTAAAACTGAAGTAGTCTGACCTTGTGTCCAAAATATATCTCACCGTCACACTAACATAAACAACCAAAAGTGGCAAGGTAAATGCCTCTTTCCAACTGAAGTTCAAATGTGTGATTCCAACAAAGTAATCCTTGTGTCCAGGGGTTGATTCACTTCCCCTGAACTGATTCAGGAAAACTTTTGAAAGTGTTTTGTTCAAACAAAGTTTTATTCAAGTCAATGAAATGGGTTCTTAAAATGCTTTTCTCAGGATGGCAAAAACAAATGCCTTTTCTATAGAACACATTTCTCAACTGAATCTCTAGAAATCCTGGTGTACTCTCCTGCCAGGCATCTTTCAATTTCTCTTTTGCTTTCTTCTACTTTATGGATTCCTGGTGTACTCCCCTGCCAGGAATTGCCCCCTACTGGTTCCCGCAGATCCCCTGGTGTACTCTCCTGATAGGTAGCTCTTTCTAAAAAGGCCTCACTGCCTGATTCGTATCTTTCACCAGGTCTTTTCTACAATGTTCACTTTCCTTTAAAGTATAACACAGTTGCACTTCTTCACTGATTATATCTTGTTGACTCCAGGTATCACTTGCTCTAACTTCCCCCCCTTATTGATATCCCACATATGGGGGTCTGCTCAAGTTCTGTTTGTCAACTTCTTTCTTAATGTCTTTTGGCAATGCTTGTTCCAAGTTTCCCCAAATTGACATCTCATATAAGGAGAATTGTACAGCTTTTGCCCATCAATTTCTTCTTTAGTGTCTCTTGGCTTATGGCAATGCAGGTTCCAAGTTTCCCCAAATTGGCATCTGATATAAGATGTGTACCACTTTTGCCCTTTGTCCTTCAATTCTGCTTGGTCAGTATTCCAAATAATTCCCCAAATGTTCATTAACTTGTTGGCACGTTCCGGGCCCCCCAACTCCTCTGGGTTGACTCACCAGTGTAAAGTGCAGCTGCAGCGAAGGTTTTTTGTCGGGCAGGCTTCCTCGGTCAGGCAGAGTCTCTTTCAGTTCCTGCATCACGTTTTTCACCCTTTTGCCAATGGAACCATTGCCACTCCACAAGACCGCATCTCCTACGCTCCCACGGTGAATGCCTCACTTATAGCAGTCCCTCCAGGGCAGTCGCTATGACTTTCTTGGAGTTCCTTTCCTCCGGTATGATATGCCTACAGGTAGTTGCCTGTAAACCGTTTCTTCTTCCTGCATGGCTCGTCTCCATGAACCTGCCTCTATCTCTGAGTTTGCTTCCCGCTCCGCGCTCTCTGCAGCTCTCCTATCCTTGTTGCTTGCAGGTGATTTCCAAGTTTAATTGTCTCGCGCTGCTGATTGTGAACTAGACCGCACATTGTGCTTGCCATTACTTGCATTCCATATTGCCTCCTTGCTCCTTTCCTTCATCTCAGTACTTGAGGCTTTCTGGGACTTGGCGTCCAAAGGAATTTTAGACTGTTTGGTCTTACAATTAAAGGGTTGTGAATAATTACAGAATACCATTAGAAACTCAGGAATTAGGGGACTTCTTCACAGGGACGGGAAGAATACCACACCTCTCCTGTTGGAGTCCAAACTTCCCCTGGATATTCATCCCCTCCCACATGTTCCACCCTCCTGATACCACCCCGTGGGTCAGGATCATGTAGCGGCTGCCTATCCCTGGTCATGTGGGAGGAGACTAACACTGTGCCATCAGTGATGACTCTGCAGGATTCATCACATAAGCCACATCTTGCATTTAGCCTACTTGTGTACGTGTTAGGGAGATGTATTATTTTTATGCTTCATCCCCTCTCCTAGTGAGACCCCCACACCTTTTGCTGGACTTCTGGACCTTTTTCTTTAATCCTGAATTAGTGGAGCCTTTTTCCACTCATTCGTTCTTATGGGCCCTGTCTTTTGGAGCTCTTTCCTTTGTATTTTTCTGTCCTATGGAGTCTACTTTCCTCCAAATCTCTTTTGAGGCATATGCATTTTTATTACGGCAGCTCACAGCTCCTTATGGGCAGTGTTGCTGGGGACCCGTTGGGTCCTCCTTTGAGATTTTCCTATATCCTAGAGTTACTACAGTTCTTAAGATACTTAGTATCTCTACTAAAACTTTATAGTCTGAGAGAGTGGCACAAACCACCTTATGTCACATAGACAATCTCCTTGTTATGGCTGGTGGCAGTGGACGTGTTGTACCAACTATTTTGCGAATCTTCTACTGCAAGCTATGTCCATAGCCCCGGTTATACACAATAGGGTCACCCAAGTATTAACTTGGGCCTCCTTTCTTTTTTCACCATTAATGGCGTGGTTGTTCTTTGTCAGCCCTTCTTCTACCATACTGGGAGGGGGAGGTCTGTGTGTGTGTGTTTGGTCTTTGGCAGGACCCCTTGGGTGCCCCAGCTAGGCTCCAGTGTGTCTGGGCAGGCAGGAAGTAGGGGAGGAGTTTTTCACTCACTTCCTCTTTGTTTTTCTTAGTGGCTGAATGGAAACAGCTCCCACTGGGGGTCTGGCTGTCCTGATTGGACAGCCACCCGCCCCTTTCTGTAATTTGCTGAGAGAGAATGCATAGGGGTGTGTGCTGGAACTGTATCAAAGGTGAGGCTCCTGAGGTGAAAGGCAAGTCGACGACTGGAAACTGAAGTAACCGAAGAAGATGACAAGAGATGCCTGCAGACCCTTTGCAACACTGTGAAGTGACCACTACTGTCCTAACTCTGTTTTCTGTACTGCGACAGAGTAACTCTGGAGAGGATGACTCCTTCCCTTTGACTGGTGGGAACAACCAGTCCCAAGACGAACTCAGAGAGGCACAGCTTCACCTCACTGATGAGGCCCAACAAGGCTGAAACACGTGTATGGGGTTGCTGTTGGTACTCTTGTTCAGAGAGGAATTGCCATAGCATTTCGGTGCTGGACTGCCCTTGTGGGCGGGACAAAGACTGATATGCAAATGTATATTTCCCATCTGTGACAGGTACAGTGAGCAAAAAGCGTGTGCTGTAAACTCTCATCTCAGAACAGGTTATCATGCCATGTTCTTTCTGGAGAGGAGCGCCTGCTACCTTTTTTGAAATATTTGATTTGGGCAATCTCCCGAGATCCTGTGATTTTCCAGAGCTGCGAAAAGCCAATACCAGGAGACCTGCTGCCTGTTGCGAGTGCTTTGTTGTGGAAAGACCAAACTCGCCCAAATCTTTGCTGAGCCCTCAAGGACACTCCAGAGATCCGATCCAACGCATCCAGACCCCCTCAGCAGAGTGTGGAACTGTAAGAAGTGAAGATTGACCGGGCGTATCGCATCCTTTGTTGGTGGTGCAGAAAAGGCACCAAAACCGCAGAGTCACCAGAGAAGTTGCTGAAAGCCGCGCCAGTGGTCCTCCCTCGAGACTGCTGCTGAGAGATCCCACCCATTATCCTGCCTTTCATCAGACCAAGGAATCTGGAGGTTGGGTCCAGTGCTGCCACATCAAGAAAAATCCAGCCATGATCTTTTCTTCTAACCTAAGGTACTATGGGGAGAAAGGTATTACTTACCTTGATCTGTGAAGTCGCTCCAGAGCGTTGGAGTGCACAGAGCTGTCCAGGGCACCCCCTCTTACCTCTGACTCATGCCTCTGCTTGTGTCCCTTTAGCAAGTCCTTTAACAGGATCTCCAACGTTGATTGTGTCCTCTTGCATCTTAGAGACGAGCGACTGTAGAGTATCCACAGGAACTTTCGTATTCTGCTCCTTGTCAAGACTTTAAGCCCTCTCTGAACTGCCTTCAGCTAGGGTTGCCTTTTGGACCTTAAAAGAAACTTCCTCTAAAACATTAAGAACTTCTAGTGTTGCATTAACCAGCCATTTTCCTTCCCAAATGTCACTATCTTATATGTGTATGCAGAGTAATTGTATTTACTGTATTTCCGCTAAGATTCGCAAGTGCGCATTATTACCGATAATACGATAGAACTGTCATTACTGTCAAAAGCTGTAACAAATGTAACCACTAGCAGCTACAAACTAAGCAGTTGCTTTTGAAAAGTATCCTAAAGTATTCCTAAGAGTTTTGGTTTATTGTGCAAAGTAATTTAAAGTGATTTGTGTGTAAATATAATCTAGATTTTAATATACATTTATGTGTAAGTGTCTTTGATCTGCATTACTAACTAGGTTCAGTGTACTTACCCACAGCTCACATCTTGCTCTTATGATAAGCCTGACTGCGCTGCCACTTTACCATGGTTCCAGCAGTAGTACAGACTGATACTAAGAGTTGGACATCTACAAACCACTGGGGTAGCTTACTAAAGTTTTACCTCCAAGTGGGAGTTTAGGAAAACTCCCCGAACAGTAAGCTAGCTATATCTCGCATTTTAGGCCATTTGTGCAAAGTAGCCTTAACGTGTCTTAGCCCATCGCTGTTAGTCAGCCATATTTGTTCATTCAGCCTACTTGTGAAAGTCAGCCTATATCTTGCGTTAGTCAGTCCTATTCTGCAGCCAGCCCTTTTGTGTAAATTGGCCTTAGCTTGCATTTAGCTTATTGTTTAAGGTAGACACTTGTTGCATTTAGCCTATTGGTATAAGGTAGCCTTCACTTGCTCTAGCACATCAGTGTAAATTGGCCATATGCTGCAGTTAGCCCTTAGCAAAAGTTACCCTCATCTTGCATTAGCGCACCACGTCAACCAGCCACATCTTGCTGTCAACCCATTTAAAGGTTAGCCTTCTTGCATTTAGCCTATTTGTTTTAGGTAGTCACTGGTTGCACCTAGCCTGTTTTGTGTAAGGTAAAATTACTTTGTTTCAGCACATCAGTGTTAGCCGGCCTTTTCTTGCAGTTAGCCTATTTTGTGTAAATTAACCTTAGCCTACTGGTCTAAGGCATACTATTTCTACATTTAGCCTATTTGTGTAAATTAGCTTTATTTTCCATGAGCATATTTGTTTTAAGGTAGACATTCTCTGGACTTAACCTATTTGTGTAAAGTAGCCTTATTTTGCACCCAGCCTATCTCGCCTCTAACCTATTTGAGTAAAGTAGCCAAATTTTGCACTCAGGCTAACTTACACAGATAGACTATCTCACCTCTAGCACTCTTTGTCAGCTAGCCATATCTTACACTTAGCCTAATTGTGCAAGGGAGCCATTTTCGGCATCTAGCCTAATTCTGCAAGGTAGCTGTATTTTTCACATGCATCCCATTTGACCCTGAATCTAGTCTCCTCTCCCGCAACTAACCTAGCTTTCAACCATTCCAAACAGTTCCAAGGTCAGAGGAGTCCTCCCCCGCCTCAGGAACCAGAAGTTCACCGACTCCCACCATTTTCCCCTACCTCCCCTCAACATTCCCCCCCCCCATCTACCTCAACACCTTAAATAGCCCCCTTCTCTCCCCACTCTGTGAGACCTCCTTCACTCTCCAACACTCCCCTCCTTCTCTCAGCACCCTCCCAACCCTGTCCAACCCCCCCACCAGCTCTCTGGTCATCTCCCAGGAAAACCCATTGCACTCTCCCCACTTCGCCCGCACCTGCCCACCTCCCTCCTCTCTTGTCCTGCCCAAACATCTCCTGACCTACACCCAACTTTTCCTTCCCTCACTGCAGCTCGCACTGCCTTGGCCAAAGCTTCCCCTTCAACTGACTCTCTCCCCCCCACCCCCCTCACGCACCCCACCCAACCCTGGCACCTGCCCGCTGGCCCAAGACTACTAGACATTTCTTCCACAACCGCTTCCTCCGCTATCTTCCCCTCCCTCCCACCTCGACTCCACCCCCTCTCCAACGCCTCTACTCCTTCCCCTGCTAACTCCCCACTCCCCATTTTCACTTGCCACCCCTGCCTCCACCACCATCGCCCGACTCCCTCCTAGCCCAATCGCCCCCGCCTAGGCACTCAACCTTCGCTTCATTAAGCGAAGCCCTCTCTGCCTTGGACAAAACGCCAGACCCTCCCACCATCACCCACTCACCTTTTTGGCAGCCCCCATTGGCCCAGGTGCAGAAGACCTTCCACCCTCAGCCATCACCAACCGCATTCCCCCCTCCTATGTCCCTGCAACCCCTTTCCTCCCCTCTCTGCTAGACACCAACTCCCCCCTCCCCCCTTTGCCCAACACTGTCCATCCGCTTGTCCTCTCCCTGCTTTCTCCACACCCCTCTTCTTTCTGCACCCATGCCCCACCCGCCCCCTCGTGGCATCTCCCTCCTTATCCCCACACCTCCCCAGCTCAGGACATTGCCCTCCCCCCCATCTCTTGAATCCTCAACAATGCCAGATCAGTCGCCAGAAACAAACACATGATTTTGACCTTATCTTCGAGGAAAACCCAGACATCCTTTTCATCACTGAAACCTGTTTCTCTGCTGACTTCCACCCCTCTGCACATGAGGCCCTCCCCCAGGCTACTCCCGATCACCCACAATAGAGACATCAGAGCAGGGGGCATAGCCATCCTCCACAAACCCCACCTCACACCCTTACAGGTCGAGAAACAACCCTGCAATGACTTCAAATCCCAATAGTAAAATTACAATCCTCTCCTTCTTTATCCCTAAGCTTCCTCCTCCTTTACAGACCCCCAGACTATGAGAGAACTTTCGCAGACTCACTGAGTGACTCTGTATCGGCCATACTTCTTTCTCACCCAACTCTCACTTTGGTTCGACATCCCCTCCAGCCCCATGACCCACCATCTCATTGACGACATGGAAGCCTTTAACCTGACCCAACTGCTATCGGGCCCCACCCACATTGCATGCCACACACTAGATGTAGTGTTCATCTTGTCCAAATTGATCTCCTACGCCCTCACCCGCCCCCTCATCTGGACTGATCACTCTGTTAATTTCTTCTCAGCCCTGACTCCCGTGATCGCTTGCTCTCCCCGCCTTCCGCCCCAATCCACCGCCACCAGGATCCCACTCTGAAAGAAGGTAACCATCTGCCCTGATCTTTCATCCGCCCTACTCGCCTCCCTGCCCAATCTCCCCCTCCAGGGAGGCTCCCCCCACCCCAGACCTCTTCGACAAATAACTCTCAGATGCTCTGTCAACCCTAACCTCCACAAAACACCATCCAAAGGCACAGGCCCTTACTCCCCAGGTAAATCAACCCTCACCACAAATTCCTCAAAACACTCAACCATCAACCATCGACTAGAAAGACACTGGCGGACCAATCCTTCCGCCCAATACTAAGCCATCCTGGCTAAACAGACGAGAGCCTACAGATTCAAAATCTACACCTCCTGCATCCCCAATGCAAGTAACACTTGCAAAGAACTCCACAAGATTATCTCTGCTCTTCCTCCCTCCGTCCTTGTCTCCTAGGCACTCTGTGACACACTCCTCAACCAATACTTCAACACGGCCATTAATAGGAACCTCGCCATCCATGCCGAACTAGTAACATCGTCCCCTTCAACCCCCCATCCCCTATACTGACAGCCCCAACTCGGACCCTTTTCAAATCCTTCTGTGCCATCTCCCCACCCAAGTTCTCAAAGCTTCTCTCCAACAGCCGCTCCCCAGGAGACCCATGCCCACCAGCCCTCCTCAAAAACATCCTTTTCTCCACCTGTGCAGGCACCCTCTCCAGATCCGTAATCAACCACTCTCTGACAACAGGTATCTTCCCACTGGAATACAAAACCTTGCACCTCAAACCTCTCCTAATAAAGCCCTCTCTTGACCCCCTCTGGCCCTCAACTACCTTCCCATCTCCAACAACCGCTTCATAGCCAAATTACTAAACCACATTACTAGACCGCACGTCCTACGCCCAGCTCAGCCTCTTCACTGAGGCCCACAGCCTTCTGGGCCCTGCTCAGTCTGGCTTCAGACCGCTCCTTGGAACTGAATCCTCTCTGGTCTCCATATCGGACGACCTAAAAAGAACAGCAGACTCTAAGGGCTGCGCCTCTCTCATCCTCCTCGACCTCTGAGCAGCCTCCGACACGAGTAACTACTCCATCCTCTTGAACAGACTCTTATGACCTCAGCATAAGGGACTCCGCCCTCGGATGGTTATCCTCTTTCCTCTCCAATCACTCCCAACTCCTCTATCTCGCTCCTTTCTCCTCTGCCCACTCTCGCATGGAGTCCCCCAGGGAGCCTGCCTCTCCACCCTCCTTTTTAACCTCTTTCGCCCTCCCTCCCCAAGCTCATTGGTTCCCACAATCTCACCTGTTACAACTATGCAGATAACGACCAGATCATCCTCAAGATTCCCAACTCCACCTCCTCACCCCACCCAGACCTTGTATCCTGCCTCTCGGACATTGATCTCTGTATGACGTACAACTACCTGCTCATCAATCCCAGAAAAAAACAAAATCCTAATCTGCAGCAAAGCACCTCTCCTTCCCCAACCTGTCCCTTGGCCGCATCCATTAGGTACCGCCCACACTGCAACCACCCCCTGTCAAAAACCTAGGATCCACGTTTAGCTCAGATCTGACCCTTTCCCGCCACATCAGCACAGACTCCAGATTGTGCACTTTCCACCTCTGCATTCTCAAGCAGATTTTGATTTTTGCCTATCTCTTGTACCCCCATAGAGAATCTGGGCATCATCTTCTCACGCCTAGATTACTCCCTCTACCTAGGCTTATCCACATACCGACTAAGAAAGCTCCAACGGGTACAAAACTCTGCAGCAAGGCTCTTCCACGCACCCCACTGGCTGCCAATCAGTCGGCAAGCCACTTTCAAGGCCATGTGCATTACCCACTGAGCAATCCACAAGAAAGCACTGGAATATCTCCAAAACAAGCTCTCCTTTTACCACCCCACCAGACACCTCTGATCAGGCTCTGCACACCTCCTGGTAGTCCCTCCTTTCAAGTTCACCAGATTAGGAAACACCTGCTTCTCTATCCTCACACCCACATTCTGGAACTCCCTTCCCCCTCATAGAGGATAACCTGGCCTTCAGGAAAGCCCTCAAAACATGCCCCCCCCGACCTCATGATTCCCCCCCTGCCTCCCTCACGGCCATCCTCTACCTAGCGCACACTTGCTTCAGCCAGAAGTCCCCCCGCCTTTCACCACCTCTGCCCCACCCAACCCTGCCCGCTGCACCATCCCCACCTGCCCATCTTGGCCACTAGTCTTTTCTTCCACAAACAGCCTGATTTCCTCCCATCCAACCTTTCTGTGGGGAAGGCCAAACACTCATGGAGGACTCAGGTGGTCACTCCAGCAACCTGCACCTAGAAAGAACCTGACAGTGGACCAGGTAATGCACCAAAATGGGCTTAGAGGGTGACGACGCATTGCACTTAAAATGCACCTTGAACATATCATGCTGATCGTGCCGAAGGAGGACAACTAGGCACCTCATACCAGTCGCTCAGGTTTAGCACGCCAGATAACTCTTAAGGCACAGGATGGTGGGCCAGGCCACCACACGCAATCATGAAACAGGGTCCTGCTCACGCAATAGAAGGAACTAGGGATGGTAATCTCTCTCTCTCTCTCTCTCTAAGACCATGTCGGAGGGCGAGTATTATGCACTCATCAAGCACTTAAATATGCTCCTTTTACAAAGATGGAACCCAGGAATTACTCATTGTTTGTACAATTAACCTATTTCTCCTCTCGCACACCGCACCTTCGCAGCTTAGTTGACGGCACGGCTTCGTTCCATACACCATTCACACACAAATAACACAAACACTCTTGCACATTACCTCTGCCATAAGAATGAAGCTACTTTTAATGACAGAAATTCGAACTGTAGCTTCCCACATAACTCTCTATCGCCTTAAACACAATCCCCCTTTAGTCCATAGTATTCCTCTGCTGCGCCCATACACACTCCATTTAGATATGGGTGACTACCAAGGTTTTGGCCACCCTCACATAACTATAATGGCTGGAATGCACACACACCTATAATAGCACCTCCAAAACCTTTCCCAAATTTCTGGAGCCCGGTCCATCCGAGGGCGTTCAACCAAAAGCGCGTTGGGACCATAATTATGGTGAAAGGCGCTGTAACAAATGGCAAAATGAATTAATGAAAATGAATGAAGTATGTTGAATAATGGGGAATCGACAGCACGTCCTGCCGTGATGATGTCATTATGTTAAACATCTATGACGTCATCACTCTAAAAAAAAAAAAGTGGTAACAAAACATTAGGTATCATAGCTGATCCTATATTTTTCCTTTTTAGCCTGCAAAATGGTTCTGAAGAAGATCATGTGACCAAAACACGTAAAGATTGTAATTTTGTACATAAGGCTGTATTGGCACTACATATTAAACAATAATAATTTAACTGTTAGTGTATTTTTTTCTTTTTACCCAATGGGATTAAAATTCAGTCCTATATATTATTAAAGTGTTGTTCATGAGTGCTAGTACTGGAATATGGTGAGTTCTGTTGAAGGGTCGGTACAGGCGAGGACAGAACAAGCCACCAAGATCGCTAGTGATTCCTGCAGATCACCAACAGACACCTGTCTGCCTGCCTGGAAAGGTCTACGGGTTGGGCAGACGTGTCTTCGATTGTTTTTAGAGGTACCATACAGTTGCGTGTAAGGAAGCAGGAGTCGACACCAAGCTGGGAAAATAAAGGTAAGGGTGAATAGTTGATTGGTGGAATGAATAAGGAGAAGGGGGAGATAGAAATACATCGTCTTGCCTTTGTTGAAGGCAGACAACAATTGTATGGTAAGCAATGGCAGATAACCGCTGCTTGGTTAGCAATGAAGAAGGATAGGTCCTAGGATAGGAGGTAGGACTTCCCAAGATAAAATCCCAGGGTACTAGTTGAGAATACACTTCCTTTAGTGACAAAGTTGTACGTTGGGGAATCATTAAGGGTCTCAACACATATAGGTCATAATACGGGATAAGATATAACACATGAACAAAATAATAAACCTAACTATGAAGACTTAGTCTTCCTAATTTGCCCTAACACTATGGTTACTTACTGTATTAAGAACAGTTGAACTTAGATCCGTGATACACCTCCAGGCATATCAGCCGTTGTAAGGGTGCCAGATAGTTCCTTTCTGGTGTTAATGAGGCAGACCGGAAGTGGATGTAGTGTAGGAAAGCCCCCCAGATGCTCACACCAGATGAAATACAACCCACTAGGGAATAAATGCATAATACACCTCTTGCAGAGATAACAAGGTTTATTTCCATACAAACGGAATAAGCTCCAACAAAGAACTCTGCTGCTGCGGAACGTTCTGCGAGAAACTGCATGAGCAGTACATTCGAAAGATACATCGCGTCATTAGTGACTTCATTACATACAGTAGAAACCCGCGCAGCTGGTTGCTGAGACCCTTTACATAGACCACCTGCTCCATAGGGGGTTCCAGGCCATTGGTCCTAGCCCCGTCCATCCATCTTCTTCCACGTGGGTGATGCTGCACTTGCCATCGGCCACAACTTGATGCAATTAGCAATTTATCCTTAAACTAAACAACTGTCATGTCCTCGGGTAGTTCCTACGACCTTGTCTCGACACCCAGTCCAGTGTCCTACCCCTCCCATTCACCTGTCTCCCGGGGCTCACGTAGGCAACCCCGGTTTGTTCGCGCGCTGGCCAAACAAACGCCATACACCCTGCTGTCACGATTGCGGCCGTTTCTCCATTGGCAGTTGCCTTGGAGATTAGGCCACCGCTCGAGCAGTAACACACTCGCTCGTGCTGTTGTGGCCCGATCACGTGACCCGAGGAAACGGTCACGTGCCCCGGTTTCGCGGTCACGTGACTCCGGTTGACATCATGTGACCAGGAAGTGGACGATATTTAAGCAGTGCAGTGCCGGTATCCTACGCTTCACAGCTGGTTTACCAGGAGTACTCTGTTTGACTTTCTTTCCTGTATTGCTTACCTGGCTTCCTTGGACTTGGCTTATGTTTACTGGACTTCTTGTGGATCACGTTTGGATTTGGCTACATCGGCTTTTCTGCTCATCACGGCTCCTGACCCCGGACTGAACTACGAACTTCCTCTGGATCTCGTTCTTGTTTATCCCTTTGGTGTAGACTGCTCTTCCTGGCTTCAGACCTTCGTCTGCAACGGATCTCTGTTGGGCCTCCCTGATTGCACCTCTACACGGGGAATCTCACTCTCCAGTTGGTGGCTGCCACCTGATTACCTGGGGCCCTCTTCAATACACTCTCCAGGTGGAGACTGGCGAGGTACATCTAGACCTATCCCGCAGGGTGGGTCTTTTGCCTACGTGAGTCCCGGAACCATCCTCCCATTCTGGTTTTCCATCCCTTTCATCAGATCCCCGGTAAGACTCTGACTGTATTCGGATTATTGTATGTAGTGTCCTGACTGCTTGGTATCTAATCATTGCCTTTTTCCACAGCTGCCTTGGGGTTCCTAGTACTTCGGTTCCGGCTTCGGATTATCTCCACCTGTGGCCGCAAAGGTTGCACAGGGAGTGATTTAGTGATTCTCCCTGTGCGGCACTTGGGGACAGAGGTCTTCTATATCTTCACGACTCTCAACACAAGACAGACTGTGAAGCCTTGTCGTGCAAGATATGGAGGGTGCCGCCGAAGACCCCCTGGCTGCTGTCATCCAAGCAATCACGTTACTACGAGCCGATATGGTGGCGGCTAATACCGCGGTCCATCAGCGTCTTGACCTGTTACAAAGCACCCAACACCCCTTACCCTTGGACCCGGAGCTCGGAGACGCCCCTCCAGCATCGGTACCCCTTGTACACCCAATCCCGACTCCCTCGGCTCCTGTTCCGGTGGTTTTGCCTTCACCCTTTCCTTTGGCTGCCCCAGAAAAGTTCCATGGGGACCCAAGAAGGTTTAGGACTTTCCTTAACCAGTGTAAGTTGCACTTCTTGTGTCGACCCCTTGTTTTTCCGGATCCTACCACCAAGGCGGCATTCACTCTCTCTCACCTAGCCGGCACGGCTGCTGCTTGGGCAAACCCGCTGTTAGAAACCAACCATCCTGCCCTCTATGATTTCGATCAGCTAGTATTGGAAATGTCCCGAGTGTTCGACACCAGGTATAAAGCACAATCCCATGATCTAGAACTACTGGACCTGTCCCAGGGGAAGGGCTCTCTTATTGAATACATCACAAGATTTAACCAACTGGCAGCAGAGACCTCCTGGCCTGAAAGTAAGAGATCGGTGGTATTCTATAGAGGACTAAGCAGTCCTATGAAAGACGCCTTGGCTATGGTACCGTCTCTGCCAGTCCAGTTCCCGGCCCTGGTGGACCTGGCTCTCCAAGTAGACGCACGACGCTCCGAACGCAGGGCTGAGGCCGGGTTATCCCAAACGGCCAGCTCTGCTATTCCGTCGTCGTCCTCTGAAGCCACCGGTGAGCCGATGCAAATAGGAGGTGTTAGGAGTCCCATCACCTCGAGAGAGAGGGAGCGCAGAAGGGCTGAGAATGCCTGCTTTTATTGCGGCTTAGGGGGGCATTTTGTGAAGGAGTGTCCCCGGAGACCCAGACCCAAGAAGCAGGTTTTTCCATCCAGCTCGATCCTAGATACGGGGGTAGGATCGAGCTCCCCATGCCCTTCCCCGAAAATCGTTCCATCATTCGGTCAGATTAGGCCCATTCAGGTAGATGCCACCATACAACCTGCCCCTGGGATTATCCACCCCGTGCGGATCATTATCGATTCCGGGGCCTCCGGGAACTATATTGATATCGCTCTGGCTCGGACATTGAACCTACCCCTGATCGATAAACCCCGACCCGAACCGGTTCAAGCAGTTGATGGGACGGAACTCGCTTCTGGTCCCATTAAGCAACAGACCACCCCCCTCGTCCTCACTATCCTGTCAGTCCATAGAGAAACCCTCCATTTTGATCTAATAACCACGCCTCAGTTCGGCGTCATAGTAGGCATACCCTGGTTACGAGAACATAACCCGCATATAGATTGGGGAACGGGACACATCCATTTCGAATCTGAACTCTGTCAGAACTACTGCCTCCGCGTGGACAGTGAAACAGACACACCAGCATTAGCACTCGGTGCTGTCGCCCAACTCACGATACTGGGCGACGACATTCCCCCTGCCTCACACATAGTGGGTTTAGTCACCGCTCCCATCCCTGTGGCTTATCAGGATTACACCTTGCTATTCGATCAGGGCTCCTCTGAAGTACTCCCTCCTCACCGCTCCTATGACTGTCCGATCGACCTTGTGCCTGGGGCCTTGGTACCTTCAGGCCGCATCTATTCTTTGTCCCTATCGGAAGACCTGACTCTTAAGGAGTACATTGATAAGGCGCTGCGTTTGGGTCACATTCGTCCTTCCAAGTCGGCTGCAGCCAGTCCCATATTCTTCGTGCCCAAAAAAGAAGGCGACCTTCGTCCCTGTGTGGATTATCGTCGGCTTAACGCCGTCACGGTGAAGAACCGTTATCCGATTCCACTCATCTCTCCCCTCCTGGACCGGTTAACCCACGCCTCCATTTATACCAAGCTGGATTTGCGGGGGGCATATAACCTCGTCCGCATCCGAAAGGGTGACGAATGGAAGACCGCCTTCTGTACCCGGTATGGCCTTTTTGAATATACGGTCATGCCCTTCGGCCTGTGTAACGCCCCTGCCACCTTCCAACATTTCATGAACGACATCTTCTCGGACATATTAGACACGTTTGTGGTGGTGTATCTTGATGACATTCTCGTCTTCTCTCACACCCTGGAAGAACACATACAACACGTACGAGAAGTATTGTCCCGACTGCAAGAACACTCATTGTTTATCAAACCCGAAAAATGTCTGTTCCATGTGTCTAACGTGGAGTTTCTGGGGTTTAACATCACGCCTGGTGGTCTGGCCATGAATCATGTCAAGGTTCGAGCTATCCTCGATTGGCCAACACCAAAGACCCTAAAGGCTTTGCAATCTTTCTTGGGTTTCGCCAATTTCTATCGGCGCTTTATCTCTGGGTTCTCTTCTCTCGTGTCGCCTCTTACGTCCCTTACCAGTCCTCTTGTTCCTTTTGAATGGCAGGAGATACACCAGCAGGCCTTCGAGGCGTTGAAGAACGCTTTTACCACTGCCCCGGTGCTCCAACACCCCGATCCCGAACAACCATACGTCGTTGAGGCCGATGCCTCTTCCTTTGCGTTGCGGGCGATTCTGTCACAGGTTTGTTCCACTACAGGGCGGTTGCATCCTGTGGCCTTCCATTCGCGTAAGTTCAGCCCCGCAGAGTCCCACTATACCGTAACCGAAAAAGAGCTACTGGCGGTAATGGACGCCTTCCGAATTTGGCGTCACCACCTGTTGGGGGCCAAACATAAGGTTACGGTATACACAGATCACAGGAACCTGCAAGACCTGGCAGCCTTGAAATGTGTAAACAGTAGACAGGTCAGGTGGCATCTGTTCTTCGCCGCTTTCGACTTTCAGATTAAGCACCGCTCTGGCACAGAACATAGCAAGGCGGACGCTTTGTCTCGCTCCCCTGGGGGGGTTTCGTTACCGGTGTTTCCCGACACACTCTTACCCCGGGGACATGTTGTTTGTACTTGCACACCCCCTCTGGCACTACTAGAAGACATTCGTTCCTGGGTTCAAAGGCACCCCGATCAGCTGTCAGAATGGGATCCCACCTATCACAACGGTTTGCCATATGTACAGGACCGTCTAGTACTCCCTACCACTGACACCAGAAACCTATCCCTAGAGTGGTCCCATGACGCCCCGATCAATGGTCACCCGGGCCAGGCCCGCACCTTGGATCTCCTGAAACAATGGTGTTGGTGGCCGTCCATGAGGCACGACGTGGGCTGTTACGTCAACACATGCTCAGTCTGTGCTCAGGGCAAACATCGTAGGGGTCGTCCATTGGGGCTACTGCGACCCTTACCCGTGCCACCAAAACCCTGGCACACCCTGAGTATGGATTTCGTAACCGATTTACCCAAGATCCAGGGTTACGACACCATATGGGTAGTGGTCGATGTCTTCACCAAGATGGCTCAATTCATCCCTTGTCATGGTATCCCGTCTGCCCCTGCCTTGGCCAAGTTATTCTTTGACAACGTTTTCTGCCGCTACGGCCTTCCCTCTGTCCTGGTGTCCGATCGAGGCTCTCAGTTCACGTCCCGTTTTTGGCGTGCATTGACCGCTCTTCTAGGTATCGATGCCCGGTTCTCCTCCGCTTATCACCCGGAAACCGATGGCCAGACCGAGAGAACAAATCAGTCCATGGAACAATATCTGCGTTGTTTGATGCTACAACAACAATCAACCTGGTTCCAGAACATACATTACGCTGAGTTCGCCTACAACAACGCTACTCACTCCTCCACGGGTCTCTCTCCATTTTACGCCATGTATGGCCAGCATCCCAGGGTCCTCCCTATCCCCGACATTTCTCCCACCGAGAACCCTGCAGCAGTAGCCTGCGTTCGAGACATGTCAGCCCTCCATACCCAGGTCCTCGTTCATCTGCAGGAGGCACAGGCATCCATGAAGGCCTCCTCAGACGCTAGGCGTACCATGGCCCCGTTGTATCCCGTTGGGTCCCGGGTTTGGCTGTCCTCCCGTCATCTCCACTTGAAGGGCTGCCGCAAACTCATGCCCCGTTTTGTGGGTCCTTATGTTGTTTCCCATGTCATCAACCCGGTGGCCTATCGCCTGGTTCTCCCCTCCTCTTGGCGGGTACATCCTGTGTTTCACACCTCCCTCCTCAAGCCCTGCCCATCCTCGACGCGTCTTCCCCCTTCTCCTGCCCCCGTGTCCCTGGATGCACCTGATGTTTTCGAGGTCTCGGGCATATTGGGGTCCCGTTTCCTTCGGGGTCGCCTGCAGTACCTTGTTGACTGGTTGGGTTATGGTCCGGAGGAACGCACCTGGGTCCCCGCCTCGGATGTCCATGCCCCTCGATTGATCTCCCGGTTTCATAGGGAACATCCTTCCTGCCCACGGGGTCGTGGGCCTTTGAGGGGGGGCTCTGTCATGTCCTCGGGTAGTTCCTACGACCTTGTCTCGACACCCAGTCCAGTGTCCTACCCCTCCCATTCACCTGTCTCCCGGGGCTCACGTAGGCAACCTCGGTTGGCTCGCGCGCTGGCCAAACAAACGCCATACACCCTGCAGTCACGATTGCGGCCGTTTCTCCATTGGCAGTTGCCTTGGAGATTAGGCCACCGCTCGAGCAGTAACACACTCGCTCGTGCTGTTGTGGCCCGATCACGTGACCCGAGGAAACGGTCACGTGCCCCGGTTTCGCGGTCACGTGACTCCGGTTGACATCATGTGACCAGGAAGTGGACGATATTTAAGCAGTGCAGTGCCGGTATCCTACGCTTCACAGCTGGTTTACCAGGAGTACTCTGTTTGACTTTCTTTCCTGTATTGCTTACCTGGCTTCCTTGGACTTGGCTTATGTTTACTGGACTTCTTGTGGATCACGTTTGGATTTGGCTACATCGGCTTTTCTGCTCATCACGGCTCCTGACCCCGGACTGAACTACGAACTTCCTCTGGATCTCGTTCTTGTTTATCCCTTTGGTGTAGACTGCTCTTCCTGGCTTCAGACCTTCGTCTGCAACGGATCTCTGTTGGGCCTCCCTGATTGCACCTCTACACGGGGAATCTCACTCTCCAGTTGGTGGCTGCCACCTGATTACCTGGGGCCCTCTTCAATACACTCTCCAGGTGGAGACTGGCGAGGTACATCTAGACCTATCCCGCAGGGTGGGTCTTTTGCCTACGTGAGTCCCGGAACCATCCTCCCATTCTGGTTTTCCATCCCTTTCATCAGATCCCCGGTAAGACTCTGACTGTATTCGGATTATTGTATGTAGTGTCCTGACTGCTTGGTATCTAATCATTGCCTTTTTCCACAGCTGCCTTGGGGTTCCTAGTACTTTGGTTCCGGCTTCGGATTATCTCCACCTGTGGCCGCAAAGGTTGCACAGGGAGTGATTTAGTGATTCTCCCTGTGCGGCACTTGGGGACAGAGGTCTTCTATATCTTCACGACTCTCAACACAAGACAACAACACATCTCTATCCATGTAGCAGTGCACCTGGTACAAGCAGACGGGGATCCGTGGGTAAGCCAAAGTCATACTAACACACACACTTCACTTGCTCCCAGACAGGTTGGCACCTCTCCAAGGTTTTCCACCCTTTTTGTGGGCTATAATTTCATCTCTTCCTGCACCTCACAGCACAAATCACGTGACATAAAAGTGAAGGCAGGAAAGCCCTGCTTTCTGATATTTTAATCGATTGGGGGTCTTAACAGGTTACGATCAGTGGTCTGGGCTGGCTCCTACCTTGGAATTGATGGGCCCTAAAGCTAGGGCATTTGGGTGCTATAACTTAGAATTGAGACTGGTGGGAGTCGGGGGCCCACGCCCTCCTTCCCATGGGGATCATGTTGTTCACAAACACTCAGCCCTCCTCCCATGCATGGCCTTGCAGGGCGCATTCTTTCCAGGGCGCAAACATTGGCAACATTTTAGGACAATGAAGGGTTTATGGATCTGCGTAGCTATGGCCTTTCTCATCCTTGCCTGGCATTTAACCTATTCCTTTGCTCATTTGTAGGCCTGGGGACCTGTCTTGTCACGCTATGTTTAAGCGTTGTGCCACAGTATGGCTGCTAATATCTAAGATGGCTGCTATTCTCGTATGTGTTCTGTGCCTATAAAGCATGCAATAATGTAATTGTGCAGAATCCTTAAGGGCACTACCTCCGCCTGGTCTATCACAGTACCCGTGGCAGCTTTTGTCTTATCCTAAAGCGCTTGGGGATGTGGGAGGATCGTGTCTTTCCCAACATTCACATTCTGTCTTTCCCAACATTCCCCCCTTTCGTTAATTCTACATTAACAAACTCTCCAATAAGCCCATCTTTGTGTCCCTCGCCAGCGCTCCTCCTCCACCCTTTCAGCCTCTGCATAAGATGGTGACTCCTCCTTTGGAACCCATGGCCTGCATGCATGATGCAAACTCTGACCAGATTGTGCATACTCCTCAGGGGTGCAACTCATGTATATACATCCCCCATCTTCTGCTAGATCAACCCAATGCCCTGTACATTGCTCAGGGTCAAGTCCAGGTGTGGAGGGTCATGTCGGGGTGTGGCGATAGTGCAGGGAGGGTGTAAGCGCTGCACTTTCAGCAGCATGCGTGGTTTGTTTGGGTCATCTGTTTGGATAGCACCTTCTTTTGTACCACGAGGTGCATTAGATCCCCAGTTGAAACTATCATCATGGCACTGCTAGGTATTGCTTTGGCACAACATTGGTGTCCCCATTGCCATGTGCAAAAAAAGGACCAACACAAACACGATGACGGGCACTAGCATCTTTACGATCGCCCCCATCCAGGATGGCGCACAAGCAAAAACGCTGTCAAACCAATCATCATCTTGCATGCCAGCTTCATTTTGCATGTGCGATCCGATTGTGTACAGTGCTCCTATTATTTGCATCAAGGAGTCGTTCTCTCCGTCGTTTGGAGGCACGAGTGTGCAACAAGAATCGCTGTCTTTTTTTGCATACCCCTCCTTCCATTGTCGTATGCAGGTCCAGCATGTACCTGTTCTGAAGCGTCATCAATTTTATGGCGCGCACCTGGACTTTGATCGCATTGAGACCTTGTTCTGTGTCATTGGCCAGCTGTATTACTTCCCAATGCACAATCTGGACCCACTTGGCTTTTGCTGCTGTCTGAACTCCAGGCAGTAGTAATAACACAAAATAAATCTTTCTTCTTTATTGAACAGTCTATATTCTTTGGTATTTCTTTGAGGAGCTCTGAAGAGTCTTGTGACCGGTAGTTCGATCTTCTTTTCCTGCACAACTTTTCGTTCTTTTCTTTTTCAGGTAAGATACGAAGATGGGGGGGGGGGCTGCAACGTGCTTCTGGTGGGCCCCCCGCTGTTAGAGCTGGGGTCGCGGCAAGCAAGCTCTTTGATCCCACTGCAAGGTGGTCTTCAGGGATCACAAGAAGTGCTGAGTGCAACGTGGCCGTTGAGCAATTGCCCCTCCACGATGACGGGAGGTGCAAGAATGCCTGCTGTCCACACCCCCAGTAGTAGTCCATTACTGCAGCAGTACCTTTTTTGAGATCTGAAATGAGCAGTGTTTTATTGCATCGTTGGTTGGCCCCTACGAAAACAGTTCCTTCATTATAAAAACATAGGTCTCTTGCTTTTGCACTTAAACTCCCTTTTCCATTGCTTCGATCCACGTTAGTTTTGCGATATGTTCGTTCCAGAATGACACACATGCTTTTTTCACTCGGGCCAACCCTTAGTCTCTGTACCCCAGTAGCCCTCCCGCCATGTAGCTCAATGGTGCGTCTTGCCACTTGTTCGCCAAATACTTTACTCCTTGCAATTTCAGGTATGGCCTCTGCAAACACAATTCCGCAATGCCCTTTGGATTCTGAGCGCATTGCAGCTGGTCACGGTCCATTACTTCTAATTGCCCCCTCTGCCCTTGGAAGGTGCCTCGCAGCCTGCACAGTGCCAGATGAACTAAGCATTGAGCCTCTAAAATTGGTAATTCTTCTGGTATTAATACCTTGGGTGCTCCGGACGCATGTGGTATCAATGAACACACATAACAACCTCCATTCACTCTCTTCCTTCCCACCGAGCTCATGTCTGCATACCAACTATTTGATAGTTCTGGATGGTGGACATATTCTATTGTATCCAAACCAAGGCTGCAGTATGTATATTTGTTCAGTTGCCTTTTCCTACACTACGGGCTAAAACTATGTTATATACATTTTCAAAAGAGCTGGAATGTATCTTGTACAAAAGAATGGAATCAGTGGTGTTGTGAACAGTACTGTTACTTCTTGATCATTAACATGGGGATCTGTGGCCACAGTGTCGTGTGTCAAATGAAATGGGAACACTTGCAAGTTTGTACTTTTGGTCAAATTTACATCCTCAAAAGACCCATTGATGGGTAGCCTTTTGCTTGTGTACCCCCCACTTTTATATGCCCACCATAGAAAAGTACAGCTTAGATATATGCCCAAACCAAACCTGAACAGTGCAAACAGCTCAGCAATATAATGTAGTGTGCATAAATACAAATTACGAGAATTTAGACATGGTATCATACACATTACGTTTTCTAACATAAACATAATCAGTATAGTGTGCTGCATCCATCTTGAAAACCAACTGAAAAGGAAGTGCTGTCATAAGATATTGAGGAAAGGAGAAGAGAAGAAAGTAAAGAGAGAGAGAGATAGAGATAGTCCGTGAAAGAAAGTCAGAGAACAAGACAGACGACAAGAGAAAGAGAGTGACAGAGCGAGAGAGATATAATAGGAGAAAGAGAAGGGTATGGGGAACTGCGAGAGTGCAATCCCTGTGCAAATGTAATGCGTAACAGCTTTATGTGGTAGTATTGGAAAGTATACATTTTGTCTTCTGAAAGGGTTGTGCGGGCTGTATTTGGGGGTACTTTTTTGGGTGCTTTGGGCATGGGGCATTTTAATTGCCTGCTGCAGGCTGCGGCAGGGGTGCTTTGCGGACATCAGAGAGGTATACCCAGTACCGTAGCTCCTTTACCTCAACTGCAAGGGGAGTGGCATAAACCACTTGGAAGGGGCAGTTATATCTTGATTGGTTCCAGCGGTGGCGGAAATTCCTTACATAAATGTGGTCACCGGGAAACAGCTGCAAAAGGGGTGATGTTGCCGGTGTGTCTGTTGCAGCGCCGGTTGTTTCCTCTGTCCGGGGAGGCGCAATCTTTTGGGATGCACATTTTATTGCCTTCTTTAGGGAGGACAAATATGTACTAAATTCCTCCCCCAGAACTGACGCCGCTTTATGAGATTCTGACACTCGTCTAACAGGAGAGAGCGGGGCGTGTATGTAATGCCCTGTGACCACTTCATCGGGAGATAGCTGGTGGTCCTTACAGGACTGTGTGCGCAAACTAAACAACGCAAGTGGTAAACAGTTCACCCAATTTTTCTTTAACCTGTGGCACAGTTTCAACAGCTTGCTTTTCAACAGGCGGTTGATGCTCTCCACGCCCCTGTTGGCCTGGTGGTGGTGGTAAATGATGCACATGTGATGCCTTATGCCCAGTAATGCTGAAATGTCTTTGAAAAGGTTGTTAAAGAAATGCATGCCATTGTCTGACCTTCATACATCACACACTCCCCATCAAGGGAATACCTCCCGCACCAAAAGATTTGCTGCGCATTTGGCATCTGGATGTTTACAAGGTTTCGCCTCCACCAATCGTGAGAAGGGACATACAACCACAATGGGTTATCGAGGTCCATTGCACCATTCGCCAATGTCCACATAATCAATGTGCAGTTTGTGGAACGGCCCAGCAGGGCGGGGCAAGGTGCCTCTGATAGTTCTCAATGTAAGCCCTGTATTGTAACTCTGATACGTGGTGCATCGTATAGCCATGTTGGTTAAGTTCTCCTGTAAGTTGGATCCAAGCCAGTCCTCCTGTATGTCTGCCGCAATGTACTGTTTAGAAACGTATGATGGATGATCTAACTGGTCGAATGCGACCAGTAATAACTTGTGTGGCATAACCTCTTTCTCAGATATCTCTTGCCTCCATAACAGATCAGTTGGGGACTGTTTACACCCCCTTTTTACCCAACTGTCTTTTTCCTCTTGTGGCTCCCGCCCCTGCAACTCAATTATCTGTACAATTGGTAATGCATTGTATCATGTGGGCAGCTGCTCAGTGGTGTGTGCCAATACAGGATATTCTGAGACCTGTGGCACTGGAAGGTATGCTGCTGTTTTTGCTGCATTTTACGACTGCCAATACAGATGGTTGTGTTAATGCGTGAATGAGTTTATCCAATAATGCAGCATGTTGAACAGGGGGAAAAAAAACTTGTGTTCCATCGTGCCAGGCCTGCATGCGCTGTGGTGGTGACGTATGCTGAGTCAAGCCGAGTAACTCTTTACATGGCACCCTGGAGACGCTTGCAGTGCTTCAATAAGCTCTATGCTTGTGCTGAAAAATGTATTGGTAATCTTTTCTGCACTGATGTTCTATATTCCCCATCCACCAAGCGGACCACTGCCGCTCTAGTATGTCTCAAGCCTGTGTCCTGGTCAGTTGTTGCTGACCCATCAACGAAGAGGACCCTCCACCCCTATAGTGTTCTATCATGTGCATTTGGAATATCATGTTCCTCTCCATCAAAAGTCACACAGTCGAGGTTTACCAAATCTTCGTCGGAGCACATTTCTGTCAGGAAGGTATCCGGGTTAACTCTTTTGCATTACACAATGTGAATGTTTGAGCTTGATAAAATAATCTGATATGCAGATGCACGCTGCATGGTGTGAGAAACCAACGGGTGTCTCCCCTGCTTGTCCTCGCGGACTAGCCATCCAGGTGTCCAGGACACGCCCATCACTTTTGGATCCAGTACCTTGGGGTGGATCAGTGCGGAACGATCAACTGGGTGAGGGGTCTTCGGGGAGTCGGGGTGAGACAGCCGATGGTGAGACGCTGTATTCCCCCCTTTTTTGTTCATCTACGTCATCCTATTTTTTGGGATCTTCCGAAGTCCCATCTCCCCCTACTCGCTCTTTTTACACAAACACTGGGCCGAGGAAGAGGGTGACTGAGAGCAACCAGACTAACTCTCTCACATCGTACTGGACATGTCCCGTTAATCGGGTCAGGCAAAGTCAGGCACTTTACACTAAGTGCATACACCTAATACCAGTTGGCTCTCCTCACATGCAACACCTAAAGACGCACTCGGAGCAAGATGGAACGCGAGTACGAGCAGAACCTTCGGGACGAAGGCACACCTACTGGAGCAGGCAAAGGACCGAAGGATGAGAGCAACGGGTCACACAGCCCCAAGAGGTCCCCAATGAAGGTCGTTGCCACCGACAGGCCACAGAAGACACATGGAGAAGGCCAGATCACACAAGTAACGATTGCATTGTTTGTCAAGGACTCCCAACGACCCTCCCGGGTTGAAAGGCTGAGTTGGGAAACGCAAGGCCAAGCCTGTGGTACTAACCTTGACTCGTGAATTGGAAATAGCAAAACAAGAAACAAGCGTGCACAGCCAGTGAGTTGGCCAACAACCTGAAAGACCGGTGTGTGTTAAAGCAGATGAAGTTGCAACATTATATCAGAAGTGAAGGCTACATGCGTGTGGATGCGATGTGGAGAAAGGCAGACCTGTGAAGGAACATTGAAGTAAAAAGCAGCTCTGAGATCAGCGATACCAAGTAACAGAGTGGTCTGGCGAAGGGAAGTTGCCTACCGAAAGTCTCTGTGAAAGGTACATTGTTTGAAGTTATAAAGCGAACAAACCGCAATTGTGAATTAAACAAGAGTAAACGTGAACTTTGAATCGAAGTGGTCCTGCATGGTCTGTAAAGAGAGCCATGCCCATTCGAAAGTCTTCGACATACGAAAGGGGTCCGAGCCTGACAGAGGGACACCCGAAGTACAATAAAGCTTGGGGAAGGAAGTCCCCCGGCAAGTTTGTGTTGAACTGTGACGTGAGAGGTCTGAGCCTGACGGAAGGGGACCTATGTGAACTGTGTGCTGTAAGGTCTGAGCCCGGCAGAGGGGCACCTTTGTGAACTTTACGTTGGAATACAATTTTTGAAAGTCAAGAAAGAGACTTTATCGTGGAAGGCTAGGCGGGCCCCAATCCACGGTTTGGAACTGCTTGAAGTGTTAGAAACCGAGCCTGAGTGTGTCATCCTGCCTACAAGGACAGCCTTACTCCGTGAGGTTTAACGTGAGGAGGAGAGCTGGTTCAACAACCTTTATTCTTATGAACACAGATTCTTCCTTTGCATACATTGCTCCTTTTTTACACTTTTTGTACAAGAGATCGGACAGGCATTAAGTTTTTGTTAGTATAGGCCATTTTGATTTGTCAGACTCCACTTGGACTGTTCTGTTTGTTTGATGGTCGAGACTACTCCCATCTTAGTTATAGGGCAAAATAGGAGTTTCTCCGTCCCCCAACGTTTTCAATAAAGGTTTTACAAATTGGATCCATTGTGTCAGTGTCGTACTTGTGATACCATGCCTTCCCTACAGTGGTCAGTGTAGATTTTGATTGTTCTAAGATTGCAAATACTGCATGCTCAGCATACAATGTTACGGAGCATCCCATAACAATAGTTGAACTATTTTCAATAGCAAATGCTGCAGCAGCAAGTGCTTGCTCAAAGGAGAATTTGCCTTGCATCAGTGAATCTAGTATACCACTGTAATAGGCCAATGGTCTGTGGCCCATTGTGCATTTCTGAGTAAGCACCGCAGTCATCAGTTGCCCGTTGGAGTGAGAAAACAAATAGAGCTCTTGTGTGTAATCTGGGGTTGCTAACACTGGTGCTGTCGATATGACCTCCTTGAGGCCATTAAAACTTGTCTGCATGTCCTCTGTTTACACAATTCTGTTGTCCCCCTTTTGTGCTTCTTTGAGGGCCTGTAAGAGGGGACTGGTGTATGCTGCGTAGTCCAGTATCCATGCCCTGCAATAATTGCAGAGTCACAAGAATGTTTGCATTCCCTTCATTGTTGTGGGCTGTGGGGTGACACGCACAGAGGCGGCATAATCAGGGATGATTCGTTTACCATTCACAGAGATCAAGTGACCCAAGTAGAGTACTTCCGGAAGGCAGTATTGTAATTTAGCCTTATCAACCTTCTATCCCTTGCGGGCTAAGAGCTGCAGCAGTGTAATGGAGTCTTTTCTGCACTGGTGCTCGCTGATGCTACACACCAGTAAATCATCAACATACTGAATAACAGCGCTGGGCACCTAAATATTGCCCAAGATGATGTGTAGCACCCCGTTGAAAATGCTGGGGGATTCACAGTACCCTTGGGGCAATCTTGTGTGCTCAAAGCGCATTCCCTTATGTGTAAATGCAGTGAGGTACTGTGAGTCTGGATGCAAAGGGACCGAAAGAAGGCGTTCTTAAGATCCACCACATTAAAATGGGTTGCTTCTTTGGGGATGTTGCAAAGTATTGTTGCAGGGTTTGGGACCACTGGAAACTCTGCCTGTACAATGTGTAAGGAACTCATGGTGGCAACAGTAAAGACAGACACAAGTGAACACAGTTCAAGGGTCTTTTATTAAACTGTATAGGTAGGTTGGAAAAACACCTAATCTAAAACTAAATCTAAGATGGGAGCAAGCTTCGACCATCAAACAATAATAAGGCAGTCCTAGTGGCCAGTCGGATAGCGATGGTAGGGATTTGAGGAACGATAAGGGTTGGCTGGATTTTACAGAGCTAAGGGAAGTTACGAACATACACGTGGGTCAGTTCCTGCTACACAGGAGTATAATATGTACAATAAAAGATAGGTGGCCAGCTGTCATAGAAGAGACTATTGGATGTGAAGACATGGAAACACTCATAAACATCTCAGACGGGGGGAACGCTATTTCTAGAATCTATGAAGTATTGATTGATCGCTCCCCGAGAGTACAATTGAAATGCAAGGGCAGATGGGCGGAAGAATTGGGGAGAATGTTTGAAGACAAAGAATGGCGGGTGATAGCTCTATATCACAAAAAGTTTCTAGGAACGCCAGCTTGTAGCTAATCCAATTGTACATCAAACAAAGGGCATATCTCACACCGGCAGCCATAGCGAAAATCAAAGGAGCGAAGAGTCGGGTGTGTCCCAAATGCAATGAAGAGAATGCAGGATTGATTCATATGTTTTGGGGTTGTCTAGTGGTACAGGCCTTCTGGGGGAGGGTGGCGAGTAAAGTAGCTCAAAGGGATATTACTTTGGATATCCAATCCCCGGTAGCCTGTATGTTGGGCCTGTTTAAGAGAAACGTGAAACCGAAAACCCTTGCAAAGATGAAAGACCTAATTTACATACTAGCCAAACGCAGCATAGCAATGCAATGGAAAGCTACTAAAGAGCCAAGCATTGATAGATGGTGGGAAGATCTGAGGAAGTGGTCAACGGCGGAAACGGGGGGGGGGGGGGTGGGAAAAGGCACTGGGGGAACAAAGTCAGCATTGCACTGACGGTGACATTGTTTGATCAACAAGAGAGTGATGGCGCTACCCAAGGCACACAAGCCGAAATCGGGGACAGTGTGGTAGAATGAATAAAAGTTAGAACAGTGTACAGGCAATGGAAAGGGGAGGGGTTGGGGAGTTTATGGAGAACAGTATGAAGCAAATGTGAAGCACATGATTATAGAGTAACGGTGGGCACCACGTAGTATCAGTCTTTTGAATTCAGTTAAGTTTAAAAACATGAAGTTTAAATTTTATTTTAAATGGTAGTTTTTGCCTGGAGCTACCAGTCGAAAATAGGTCCTATGGCACAAGGACCCAAAATTGCACAAAAAATAATAGAAATAAGGTGACACCACCCTATTAAGACTGGCGCTCTCAGTTGGCCCCTGAAGGAGCTGAAAAAAGTTTTAAAATTCCTTGATATGATTCTTTCATAACTATACGTTCGTTTCTTTCAAAAATATGCCCTTGAGATTCCTAAAGGGAACTTTTGGGTAAAAGTCCTTATGGACTCACATTCCTATGAAAGTACTAAGAGTTGTACTTCTGTTGCGTGAGGCAAAACAATAATAGCAGTAGGCCTTTAAATGCATGTGCATATCAAAAACATGGTTACAGTCAATACAAAACATGTTGCGCAATGATAATGATGTCATGAAGTAATACCATTCAAAAAATCACATACCAATGAATGACATTTCAACGAGTTCATCCCAATAGGAAGATTAGGAGAAAAGAAAGAGAATATGTGTCAGCTATGCTTGTATTCCTATTCATGCTTTCATGTTGCTTTGTAAAATGGAAGTTATAAACGTACCTATTTCAATTTAACTGAAATCCCTTCAAACGTGATCTGAACGCTTACTGAAAGCAGCTCCTAAGGGGAGATATGGCATCTTTCAGCCTGTGTGACAAACATTGTAAATGAGCAAGAACGCTTTGATTAAAGCACATGATTATATCATTATTGTTGGTTGTTTGTTTTGGTTGAAAAAAAATGTATTAAAATATAAAAAAAATAAAATAAGAAAAAGAAAGTCCTAGTGGTGTCTTTGTCAAATAAAAGAGCCTACACTACGATAAACATATTGCCAATCCTTACGCTAAATACAAAAGAAGTGTGGGATAATGTGTTCTTATGAAAAAAGGAAGTGTTCACAAATAATAAGTCAGGATGCGGTAGTCAAAGTCTCCCTTCCCTAAGTTTTAAGCATGGGATAAGGTAGGATTCTGGAGCACTGCACACGCTTGTGCTTTCCCAGCACAAGCCAACAGTTCTGCTCTCAGCTCAAGGCTTTCGGTGTTTAATTCACTTTTCTACAAAAAGTCTCTTTCCTCCGAGGACCTGGTGGGTTTCCAAAATAATAAACAAATTTATTTTCTTCTTGCACGTTGGGTGATGCTTTTCACCCCTGGATCCCCCTCTTCCGGGCTTAGATCCACAAAAAGTTCTTAATGATATCAGGACCTTCGTTAGTACGGTTTCTTGCTTCCGAGGGCCTGACAGGTTGAAAGTACAAAACAAAGTTCAGCAAAAAGTTCTTCTCGGGTTGTACTGGGGTGTTGGCTCTTCACCCCTCGGTCCCCCTCTTCCGGGCTCAGACCCCTCTCAAATATCAGCTTCTCTCTGTCGAGTTCACTCTGGCATGGCATGCATTCAAAGACTTTCCCTGTTGTACTTATCTTCGTTGCATTCCCGGGTTGGTGGGTGTTGACCTCTCACCCTTGGATCCCCCTCTTCTGGGCTCAGATCCTTCTCGACTATTCACCTCCCTCCTCCGGGTTCACTATGGCTTTCAATGCAATTTTCTTTGGGACATTCACAAATCTTAATGTCTTTTGAAACAGTTCACTGTGGACATCCCTCGGCTGGGTTCACTCTTGTTAACACACTGTTTATTGGGACTTTAGCCTTCGTCCCCTGTTTATTGGAATCCCTCCTTCGGATTCACTCTTGCCAACTTTATCAGTTTTACGAGGCAGGATTAATTTCCCTTAGTTTCACAATCATCTGTCAGTTAAAGACTTTCGACTTTACAGAGGATGTTACTGGACCCCTGTATGACCACTTTGACCCCCTTTCCCAAGAACTTTTGGCAATGGTAGTTTCAACAATCTGGTAATCACCCAGAGCTTCTGAGTGAGCACCCACATGGTGCCGGACTCCTCTGTTGCTGGTTTTCCCCCTTTTAAGTATCAATATTTCTTAATGCTTTCACAGTTCAGTTAGCCGGTTGCTACATTTCGTTCAACACAGTTCGGTTTCGTATCGGCTCTCCCCCCGACGGACCGGCTGTGATGAACGGCTTAGGTTTTCCTTCTCTTTGGAGTCAAGGTTGGTACCAAGGAGACAAGCGTCTTGGTTATCGGCGGAGGAGGGTCCCATGTACGTTGACATCTGCCGTAACACACGCTGGCTATTGTTTGCGCTCTTACGTTTCCTTCCACTGTGGTTTCACGGGCCCTGGTTGGAAAGGGCAAGGTCGCTTCTCTCCTTGTCACCCTCTCAGTTTGCGCTGTCTTTCTCCTCCTCATGAACTGCAGTGCTAAGTTAGCTCTCCCGCTGTGCGGTCTGCCTTGCTCGTATTGTGCTCTCATGTGCTCCACTTCTGCCTTGCTCGTATTGTGCTCTCATGTGCTCCACCTTTGATCCCTGTGGGGAAAAGGAAGGGTCGTCAGGTGTGTGTGGTTTTGATTAATTACCTGACTCTACCTGACACTTGTGTCCGGACATGCCAGGTGAACAGTTCTAGTACTATTTTATTGGGTTTCACAATGTGAGAAAGTGTTTGTGTTGGAAAAGGCATGGGTTTGGAAAACTCAAAAAGGGTGAGATTGGTCGGATTTGTGAAACAAACACAAATGGCAGGGATTATTATCGTGAAATGAACCGGGGGCATTATGGGAATGGTAGTGTTCTGCCAATTTAGACTGGGTGTTCGGAAAAGAATAATCAAAGTGACGTGGAGAAGAATGATTGGGAGTATTCGGGTAGAAAACAGCGAAACAGGGATTCTGGGAAGTGTGGTTTTCGATTGTACCAGGGTTTGGGTTCCTAGGGGATTTACCAGATATGGAGGGGTCGTTCGATTTGCATAGGGAAGATTCTTTAGGTGGAAGGGGGGTTGAGTTGGTGCAGCCCACAAAAGCCTCAGGGACCTATTCCTCCCCAATTCTGTCCCTGGTATAGTACTGCATCTCACCTGGGGTGTTTCCCTGAGCATAAACCGGGGCTCCCCGACCCAGGTGATTCTCCCTCCCTCGCTCATCCGTCCCCAGGGTTGGGATCTGAGAGCGCCAGCCCTTTCCTGGCCACCTGAATAAGGGACTCTCAGGGTCTTACCCTCAGGTTTCTCACAGATGTCATTAAGAGGGCGCAAATCCTGAATAATTCTCCAACTCCCATCCCCTTTTGCGTTCTTTTTCAGGTATATAGCCGTGTTGCATGGGGAGGTAGAAGGTACAATTATCTCCTGATTTAACAGAGCCACAATGGTGTTACGTATCCCTTCTTCTGCTTCTCTCGACAAGGGGTACTGCCTTACGTGGGGAAACACTGCTCCTGGCTTAAGTGTTATTCGAACTGGGGTCCCTCCTTGCAAGAGCCCAACATCGTTGCCATTTGTTTGTCCAAAGCCTCTCGGGGACCTGCTCCAAGTCTGTCTCAGTGAAGAGGGGCAGGGCTACTAGAGCCATCAGCGGACATTGCACTTTTCGATACTGCACCAATATATCAACAAATGGAAATTGCCAAGACAATTTTGCCATCTGGTTTGTCTTCAAACAAGTCTGTATTAGTCACTTCCTTAAGAGGCATTGTAGGGTTGATAGACAACACTGTGCGCCATTAACTCCCTTCCGAGTCAGTTCCAAATGCCACAATCGTCTTAGCTGACACCACGAGACCCTGTAAGTCCAGTGACAGTATCGTCCCTGCCACCGGTTCAGGAGTCACCACAGGCCGAAAGATTAAGTCTGACGGCACCCGCCAATATGCTTGGCCATTTTGAGGCACTGCCTCAAGAAGCACTGTTATGCCATACACAAACATGTCCGGGTCGACGGGAATACTGTGAACCACTGCCTCTCCTCACCTTGCATGTATGATGATCATTGCTCTTACGACACACATACCCTGGGTGGCACACACTTCTCCGTGGTCTGTGAAGGAGATTGTCATATTGAATTTACTCAATAGGTCTCGACACAACTCATTTATCGGGGAACTCTCTGAATACAACAAAGGTGCACGCACCCGTTTTCCTCATATTTTTATGTCAAGTTATTTCGTGTAGGGAACCGTGGCGACAGACCTAGAGAAGCCCTCTTTGTCTAAAGTTTCACCTGATAATGGAAAGTTTCCCTCACTGATGCATGATTTAGTGGCACCTGTGTCAACCATGAAGATGAATTGCTTGTTACCTATCTCAGCACCCACCAAGGGTTCCTCGTCCGGGTGGACAGTCATGTTGGAGCCAGGGAATGCAAAAGGGTTGTTCCCCTCACACTCACACCTTGGTAGGGCATGATGGTGCCGTTAGGCACTGTGTCATTCGCGGGTATGTTATTTCCGTACATATTATTCTGTTGGGGCATTAGTGGTTGTGTCATTTGGGGGTTCTGCCCTTGCATACCTGGGGCCATGGTGGTAGTTGAGTGTAGACCTGATGTATTTCATAGCGTATGGAAGTCGGCCTTAGTGTTGGTGCTTGTGGTTGAGGCAGTGGGTGGTAGTTGTTATTGTATGGGTTGTATCCCGCCCCCTGTCTGCGCCTGCATTATCATACAAAATGGACTCACTTTCCTCTGCTGCTCCAGCATTGCGAATGACCCATGCCTGCTCCCCGAGGCCCCATGCCCCCAAATCCCCCTCCTCTCCCTCTGAATCTGCCCCTCCTGCCCTGCTGACCTCCTTGCTGCCACTCTGGGTAGGGGTGCTGAGGTCTACCTCCCCATTGCCCTTGTCCTCCTCCTGGCCAAAACACTTCTAGTCTCATGTCTGGGGGTGCCGTTGTCTGTTCCCCCATCTCCGTTTGCGCATTTGACGATACCGGCCTTCAACTGCTATTTTTGCCAGTTTTTTCTGCACTGGTTTCACTTCCTCATTCTGCTGCCTCTGAGCCGTTTCCTTTTTTCGCTCCTTTTTTCTCTTACAATGGTGTATCATCATTTGAATCTCAGCCCACCCCTTTGCTTTAATGCCCACTATTTTGTCTAGCGCCTTCTGAACTTCCTTGGGGAAACCGCTTCTGATGATGAAATAAAAAAGAGGAACTGATCAGTCCCACTGGTCCCCCGTCTCTGCACCCCACATCTCCTGAACCTTAATAATGTATTGCGCTGGGTCCTCATCGTCCCCCATAGTGTACTGCATAATAGACTACTGGTCTGGTATGTCGGGGTAAGTTTGCTGCAGCGTGTCCCTCACCTGTATCCTGATATTGTTAAAAGCGCACCATCATGGCCGTCATCGTCCAACTTTACTCCTGGATATCCTGATTTGACCCACACATCTCCAGCCTGATCCCCCCACATTTACAACAAGTAAGCTTTTCATGTCCCCCACGGCCAAGGGAATCCCTGCTGTCTGTTTTTCAAATGCGTAAATCCATATTCCGGCCCGGGAAGTAAGGGGCGTGAGCACTTTAATCAAATTATTCTTATCCATTTGCGCCCAAGGCACATACTGCATCCTGCCTAAGGCTCTAAGCAATAACGGCATTGGGTACCTTTATTCTTCCCTTCTTTATGTCCAACACTTCCCTTTTTCCTTGTTAGTGCCACCCGGCCAAACCTGTTCCTCATCCATGGTCCCCTCAAACTTTCCAACCGTGACGTAACTTCTGGTATTTGCTCATCCCCTTCGTCGTCCTCAACCTCATCCACTGTGTCCCAATCATCTTCCCTTACCTCTCGGTCTGTGTCCCTGTAGGACCTCACTCTCCCGTATCCTGTATTTTCCTCTCGCCTGTCACCACCTGCCTCCTTTTCAATATGCACATCCTTTATGGCCGGGCTGTCTAATCGAAACAAAAGGTCTCCTGCCCTCCATTCATCTACGCACTCCCATTCTTCCCTCCTCCTTCCTGTGCTGCCCTCAGTCTGGCCAATGCTACCCGTGTTGCTTCCAATACCTTGTCTAGCTCCTTCTGTACATTACTGTCCTGTGGAGGTATAACACTCAGTGTTGGTATGTAGGTAGGTGGGGCGGTCACCAGGGTGGGCATGTATGCCGGTTTTGTGTCTGGTTTGTGTACCCCACGGCTGGGCAGGTGGTGAGTGGGTAAAGCCGCTGTGTTGTTGCGTGCATCGCATCTAGGACGACCCCTACGGGATTCCGAGTCGCACCCCCATCAGGGTCCTACACATCCTCTATAATTTTCCACAAATCCAATATCCCTTTTCAAGCTGTTTACCTATATATTTAGCTGCTAAGAACCTGCGCATGTGGTCTAGTATCTCTCAATTGTGGGTGCCCTGCTCTGGGCAGGTGTGGGGCATCCCCCCTTGTGTCTCTACCACCCACTGTTTGTGGTAATTCTCTGTCTTATCCCTGTACAATGGTAATGCGCTGTACATATGGTGGCTTCCTCCCTCCCATCTTAGGTTTTGTGCGCCCCAAAGCCCCTGCCTTTTCAGATATGTGCTGCGCACAGTTGTATCACAAAAGTCCCCAGGCCACCGCCCTTGCTTCCCTGTTGCCCCCTGTGAGCTCTTCTGCCCCCCTCCTTTTCGCAGACGCGCACACACACTACCACACTACAAGCTCTCAAAACGAATGATCAACACTGGCCCACCTCTGGCCTCTGCCTTTTGCACAAAAATCGTAGTACTCTTAAAACAACAAGCTAAAATAACAACCACTACTTCCACCGAACTCACTAATTATACAGAGCTCCTATTTTTTTCCCTAATTGCCTTGCCACAAATCAAATGGCACCATCATCTTCCCTCACTCTGAAAGGTTCCCTATACTCCTGTTTTTCCTCTGCAGAATCCTCTTAAATTACCAAAAAGAAAAAAGAAAAATAAATCTTGACACGTAGCCTTACCACTCTCCTTCACTCACACACACAAGACTTCCTCACATCATACCCCGGCCCTCGTTATCCGTTACAAGGGGTGCACTCATGTCTGCGTGTTCACCTGAGCACGGGGTTGCAATAACGGCCTGCACTGTCCGCGGAGCTGTGCTCTGCTTCAAAGAGCGGACAGGAATCCTGTAAAAAATGGCTCCTGCAGACCTCTTCCATTTGCACGCTTGGGGCTGGTCACTGTAGGTGGGCGTGGCCCCTACAGAGGAGCGGCCTGGAGTCCTCTGTTGTTGCAGGGGTCACTGGAATCACGTCAGGGTCACCAAATGTAGGAAAGCCCCCCCCAGACGCTCAAACTAGAAGAAATACAACCCATTAGGGAAAAAGTTCCAATACACCTCTTGCAGGGATAACAAGGTTTATTTCCATACAAAAGGAAACAGCGCCAACAAAGAACTGCCGCGGAACGTTCCACCAGAAACTGCATGAGCAGTATATCATAAAAATACATAGTGTCATCAGTGACATCATTACATACAGTAGAAACCCACGCGGGTGGTTGGTGAGACCCTATACATAGGCTGCTTGCACCATAGGGGATGCCAGGCCATTGGTACCAGTCCCGTCCGTCTATCTTCTTCCACGTCGGTGATGCTGCACTTGCCATCAGTCACAAGTTGTTGCAATTAGCAATTTATCCACGTACTAAACAACACATCTCTATCTATGTATCAGTGCACCTGGTACGAGCAGACAGGGGGCCGGGGGAAAAGCCAAGGACATACTAACTCACACACTTCACTCGCTCCTAGACAGACCGGCACCTCTCCCAAGTTCTTCCACCCTCGTTCTGGGCTATAATTTCATCCCTCCCTGTACCTTGCAGCACAAATCACGTGACCGAAAAGTGAAGGCAGGAAAGCCCTACTTTCTGATCTTTTTGATCGATCAGGGGTCTAACAGGTTTACGATCGGTGTTTGGGGATGGCTGATACGTTGGAATTCATGGGTATTAAAGCTAGGGCATTTGGGTGCTATAACTTAGAATTGAGACTGGTGGGGGTTGGAGTCCCGTGCCCTCCTTCTTGTGGGGATCATGTTGTTCACAAACACTCAGCCCTCCTCCCATGGCCTTGCAGGGCACATTCTTTGTAGGGTGCGAAGGTTGTCACATTTTAGGGCAATGAAGAGTTTATGGATCTGTGTAGCTCTGGCCTTTCTCATCACTGCCTTGGATATAGCCTATTCCTTTGCTCATGTTTGCGGCCTAGGCCTGGAGAGCCGACTGTCACTCTACATTTAAGCTTTGTGCCACATTATGGCTGCTAATATCTAAGATGGCTGCTATTCTCGCACGTGTGCTGCGCCTATAAAGCAAGCAATAATGTAATCGTGCAGAAGCCTTAAAGGCACCCCACTCGTCTCTCACAGCTCCTGCGGCGGCCATTGCCTTATCCTAAAGTGTTTGGGAATGCGAGAAGATAGTGTCTCCTTCCCATCAGTAGTACTTCCGGTCCCACATCTATGGGTGCCTTACTTGCGCTGGTCCCACATCGATGGGTGCCTTGCGCCCATCTTGAAAGCAGGCGCCAGTCTTTGAGGAATCTGTGCCCGCAGACTAGCGGAACAGAGTTTGCCCCTCCCCGTGGACCAGTCTGGGTATTAAAGTTAGTACAGAAGGGATAGGTGGAAATGTGTTCCTAACAGTATACCCCCTCGTAGCCCACTTCTGTGGTCCTGGTTTTTGTGGACACTCCTTGTGAAAAGTCCTATTGAGTTGTGGTGTGTGGATGTTAGATACTGGTTCCCACATCTGGTCTTCATGACCGCAACCATCCCATTCCAATAGATACTGGAGTACTGAACGATACCACCAGAATCCAACACTCTAGAAACATGCGTATTCTTCTTCAGGATCCACCATAACATCTTGATTCACAGTCCTCTTATGATGTTGATTGGACTTAGGGTCACAAGCCTGAAGAAGGGAAACTTGAAAAACCTGATGCACATGCATGTTCCAAGGGAGGATCAATGTAATCGCTGCAGGATTAATCACTTTGTCGATGGTAAAGGGCCCAATATGTTTGTTTAAACTTCCTTGTGGTTCCTTGAAGCTTTTATATTTTTTGTACATAACCAGCCTTCACCCCGAGGCTGATACAATGGTTCTTTCTTCCGAGGTACATCAGCAAATCTTTTGCCATTCTCCTTGCTAAACAATAGGTGTTTCCTGATAGTACGTTGCTTCTGGTAAAATGTCTCTAACCATTCATTTGCTTTGGGGATTTGTGTTTTGGGTACTGGTGTGATAGGAATCATTTTGGGATGTCGACCAGCGTTTCCAAAGAGTGGTGAGGTACCTGTGGCTGTGTGCAAGGTGTTATTATATGCGACTTCAGCCAAGGGTAAAAAAGTGATCCAATCTGATTCTCGTTGTGTGCAGTAAAACCTAAAGTATTGTTCAACGTTTTGATGTACCCGATCTGTTTGTCTGTCACTTTGAGGGTGACATGCTGTGGACATATGTGCTTCAATATTGAGGTGTTTTTTCAACGCCATCTAGAAGCGGGATACCAATCTGTCCGAGATTGTGTTCAGGTAAACCGTGATGGCCCACTACGGTGGCAAGTAGTATTTGTGCCATACCTGCTGCTGTGGGAATCCCTTTAAATGACTTGAAATGTCCCATTTTTGTAAATGAATCCACGACTGTGAGAATATTGTTCAATCCTTTGTTTGCTAATGATAAGACGGTACTGGCAAGGGCATGAGAAATCCAGTTTGGGCTTGTCAGAGATTTCTGGCTCGAACACACACATTACAACATTTGAGATATGTCTTGACGTCCTGAACTTGGTTTCTCCGCCATGCATGTCTCTTCACTAAATCTATGGTTTTTTTGATGACCATAATATCCAGCCAGAGGATGGTCGTGGCACCACTGCATTATTTGTCTTAGTTGTTTACTTTGAGGAATCCATAAAACCTGGCCATGATATAACAGTCCATTACTATCATGTTTTTGTCGTCTTGAAGGAAAGGCAGGATCATCTCAAGGGTGTAGGACTCGCGACCCTTATTTAAGAAATCATTGGCTGAAGGAGACGATGCCATCACTATTTTCCTGGGTAAGACAAAGGGCATACACTCTTATTGCATTTCAAGTCATGTCTTCTGGATAAGGGGCATCCGCTTTGGTGTTCTGATAACCAGCTTTAAAGGTATGATATGATATTTTATTTCTATCGCGCTCGTACACAAGTGTTTCAGAGCGCGAAAAGGTGATCGTAAAATCGAACCTACTAAAGAAGTGCGCCCAATGCGATTGCCTTTGATTGTTACTTTTGGCAGTTTTTAGAAATCCTAGGCTCTCAACTGTAATGGGAAAGGGGGTTCCTTTAAGATAGTGTCTCCATTCTTTAAAGGCATCTTGAATGGCAAGGAGTCCCTTATCAAAGATGGTGTAATTAATTTCTGCAGCAGTGAGTTTCCTTAAGAAGAAAGCTGCCGGGCGCATTGTTTGATCTGACGCAGAATGTTGAGGCAAGACAGCACCTATTGCCACCGCAAATGATGGTGGTGAAAGAGTCTTTTAAAGACTGAAATGCTGTTTTAGCGGCAGAATTCCACGGGTGAGGAATATCTTTCTTCAATAAGGCTGTCATGGTATGTGTCATCTGAGAAATTAACCGTTGATAATAGTTGGCAAAGCCAAGAAATCTTTTGAGTTATTTGACGTTCTTTGGTGTAGGGCACTTTTGAACCTCTTGTACTTTATTAAAATCCATGCTTTCTCTATCTGGAGACAGAATATATCCCAAAAAGGCAATCGTCTGTTGGAATGCACATTTGGTTAATTTGGCATAGAGTTTATTTTTCTGTAGGAGTTTCAATATTTCTTTGATCTGCATTACATGGAGTGCCGTGGAATCAGAGTATATCAGAATATCGCCTAAGTAGATGACTACATACTGATCCAGGTACGGTCGGAACACCAAAATGTTCAAATGCAGCCAACCCGAAAGGCATAACGAGATACTCGTGATGCCCTTCTCTTGTTCTTAACGCGGTCTTACATTCATCTCCCGGATGTACTCGAATCAAATTATAGGCACCCCCCAAGATCAAGCTTGGTGTATATCTTGGCTCCTTGTACTTGATCTATTAGGGATGGAATTAACGGAAGAGGGGAATTTTTTTTTTTTTTACTGTAATGTCATTCATCTGTCTGTAATCCACACAAGGGCGTCATTCTAAACAATCTTTCTTGGGGATAAAAGGACAGGCGCCCCTGCAGGGGATGTAGAATGACGTCCTACAGGGCTAGTTACTTAACTCAACCCCCAAAAATTATTCTTGCCCCTCCAAATATGTTGGAGAAAATATATCCACGTTTTTTAATTAAATGGTGCATTTCAACATGTATAAATATATTTGGTGCAATGCTCCCACCAAGTGACAAACGCGCACAGTGATAGTTTTTTTGCACAATCTGGAAGTAAGGTGATGTCAAAGGCTATGTGTTCATGGTGAAAAACTCCACAGGTCATATGGAGGATACCTGTCTGTTTAGTTATGGGTCCTGATGTAAGTACGGAACCATCTATAGAGTGAATGTGTTTTTTCAAGAAGGGTAAACTGGTGTTCACAAGCCGATTGGGTGTATCCAACATTACGGCAGTCTATCGAGGTTTGGACACTAATCAGTGGAAGCTCCTTGCATTGAAGGGTGATAACAAGAAAAAAGTGACTAACTGCAGGCATAGGTGACAGCATGGAAGGAGTGTCCACCCCTCTGTACTGGGGACCCAAGACTTTTTCCGGCCGTTTAGGGCAATCACGCACTGAGTGTCCTGAAAGACAACAATAAAAACATGAGTTGTTTTTTTGTTGGTGCTCTCTTTCTTCCTTGCTAACAGGACCCCCTAACACCTCCAACTTGCATGGGTTCGGGTAATTGGACCCAAGAAGCAGTATCGATTGGATAACTACCCATGTGTCAACATAACTTTTATTTTCCCCTCGTCTTTCTCCCTGTCTTTGTTCAATGTGTAGGGTCACATCTATTAGTTCTGTTAACTAAGTACGGGCAGGCATTTCCTGAGTAACTACGTCTTTAATATCTACCTTAAGTCCCCTGTAGTAAATAGTAGCCTGAATGTATTCAGCCAATGTTGTTTCAGCAACAAGATATTTGAACTGGGCAATATAAGCTGAGGTCTCTGGAACCTTGTTTGATATCCATTAGTTAATTTTGAACAGAGCTTTCACATATATGTCTCTCAAACATCTGACCGAACACAAGGAGGAACTGATCATAGTCATCTAGGATGGGGTCCCGGTTGTTGATTCATGAGGACGCCCATGTTAAGGGCATGACCTTCAAGGTTCATAACAATGAAGGCCACTTTAGTTGTGCCTGTGTTATACAATTGGTCGGTTCATGCAGTTTAATACACATTGCGTCATGAATTTAGGAAAATCATTTGGTGACCCAGTGAACTCTACAGGCATGGGTGGAGAAGGAACCTGTGCCCCTATGCCAAGTTCTCTTAGAACTGGATCTTGTTCCCCACCCTCTCTATTGGTATTACCGGCCCCATACAAGAATTGGAAAGTGGCAGGTCTGAGAGTTCGGGTCCCTGGTCTTCCAGAGCTTGATGGCCCCCCACTCCCAACTAACTGAGAAGGTGGTGCTGTTTGGACAAGGGTTTGGCGATCAATGAGATTATTCTGAACCTCCATAACCTTATTTGCAATGGTCACATTGTCTGATCTGTGTGCGGCTAGTTCTCTCTAACGTTTTCATGGACAAGGCTACGTTTTTAATCGCTTGTTCCATCCTAACCACTAGGGACATGAAAACATTCCTTACAATTGGCTAGTACCTGAATATGGTGAGTTCCAATGAAGGGTCAGTACTGGGGAGGATAGAACAAGCCACAGAGATCGCTAGTGATTCCTGCAGATATGAAACAGCAGGGATCACTAACAGAGACCATTCCAGGCAGGCAGACTGGGATAAGGGTTGGACAGATGTGTCTTGGATTGTTTTCTGAGGTACCATACAGTTGGGTGTAAGGAGGCAGGAGTCGACACCAGGCTGGGAAAATAAAGGTACGGGTGAGTAGTTGATTGATGAAATGAATAAGGAGAAGGGGGGAGATAAAAATATATCGTCTTACCTTTGTTGATGGCAGACTGGACTGTTTGGTTAGCAATGGAGAAGGATGGGTCCTAGGATAGGAGGTAGAGGAAAGACTTCCCAAGAGAAAATCCCTGGGTACTAGTTGAGAATACACTTCCTTTAGTGGCAAGGGTCGTAAGTTTGTGAATCATTAAGAGTCCCAACCCATATATGTCATATTACAGGATAACATACAACACATGAATCAAACAAACCTAATTATGAAGACCTAGCATCTTCCTAATTTGCCCTAACACTATGGTAACTTACTGTATTAAGACCAGTTGAACTTAGATCCTTGATGCACCTCCAGGTGTATCAGCCGTTGTAAGGACGCCAGAATAGTTCCTTTCTGGTGTTCTTAACGAGGCGGACCAGTAGTGGATGTAGTACTTCTGGTCCCGCGTCGATGGGTGCCTGACTAGCGCGTGATGGGCCTCCATCTTGAAAGCAGGCGCCATGCCAGGCTCCAGTCTTTGAGCAATCAGTGTCTGCAGCGTAGCGGAGCAGAGTGCGGCCCTCCCTGTGGACCAGTCTGTGTGGTAAGGTGAGTACAGGAGTGATAAGGGGAAGTGGGTGGAAGAGTGTTCCTATATGTGAACTCATCTTGATAAAGTTCAAAGTGTTTCAAAGTTGAGCCCTGGGAGTCTCCCCTGAAGTAGGGCAGCTTAAAGTTATTAAAGTAGAATCTGAGCCCTGAGGAATTCTTTACAGCGGATGGACTACCATCTGCGATAATCCATGAACTGGAAAATTCATTGGAGCATTTTCATATTTCTGAACCACATCCTGTCTCGCACATTTGAAGGTGAACATTTTCTCAGAGTTGCTCTTATGAATGCAAAAGTCATTGGACACAACCTGTTATTCCCCATCTAATAAAACCAACTAGGTGGATAGGGGGGGTATTAGGAATGCTAGAACTATCTTCAAAGAAACATGGCGATAGTGCAAATTTCTTCTTTCAAATAAACATGCCTTTACACAGTGGAAAAAAACACGTACAGTAGTAACAACAACTCTGTATAGACTTGCGGTGCCCTAGACGCGCAGATACATACCCCTTGCCAGACCAGCTTTCAAACCTGGGCCCGAGAGTAGACCAAGAAGCATCTTCCCTTCCTGGATCCCATACGATCTCGGAGAAATGGACCAGTCCTTGCAGAAACAGTAATTCAGTGTCAGTTCACTCGCAGACAGGAGGAATGATTGTAGGCTGTGAGATGGCTTCCATAATCTTCTGAGCATTCATGCTTTGCTTCCCCCTACCCACCCTTCGTTTTGAAGGTAGTTTAGAAATGACAAGAGCTTGGCTCATTCCCAGATCACCCCTTAAAAAACAAATTGTAGTCCTCGGCAAGCAACCCAGCAGATCAGAGACAAGCTCTCTTGCACACCCTATCCTTCCGGGAGAAAATTGGAAGCAGTGTAAATAAGACTAGATGTTTGAGTCCGACTAAGTGAAATGCCATGCTTGTGGAGTAAAAAGATTAAGGGGTTTGTGCCACATTTTGTGGCTTAATGATGGCAAACTCCTTGCAGGTGTTCGTAGAAAGTACTGCTTGCATTATGTGAAGAAGCAATCCATTCTATGACTGCATGTTAAGTCTTACATTCCATTAATGGGTAGTGCTGTCCTCTTGTTACATGGCGTTTGCCATGTAGCTGCAAGTATTGATAGCTCTGTCGTATGGTTATAGTGCTAAGAGCACTGCCCTCTAGTTGTGTATATTTGTGTGTGTGTATATATATATATATATATATATATATATATATATATATATATATATATAGCTACTGAGGCCACAAGATCAAGGAGAGTTCTACCCTATGTCGGTATGGGTAGGGCTGGTCTCCGCCTGTAGGGCATGTGTACTGGCGACTATCTTTGTTCAGTATTTATTCGATTGCTTGTATCTCCATACAGTTGTGTGTTGTAGCACATTATTTTCAATATTTTGTTATTGGTGTCTATGTACTGTTGCACATCACTTTTGCTGGTTGTAATGCTTATGCAATTGTACAGTTGGGTACTCTTACATATTATTTGCATGATAGTGCTGCTTGTGTCTTTGTACTTATTAATGTTGTTGCTCACCATGTCCGATGTTGTTCCTGGTCTCCATACTGTGTGAGGAGCCTGAGGGCATCCTCCAATCTACTCCCCTTGGGTCTTCCCCTCAGGTGGCCAGGGAAGGACCACCATTCTTGGATCCCGACCCTGGGGGTGGATATTGTGAGGCAGGATCACATGGGTGGAGGGTGTTAGGGGAGTTTTCCCAAAGTCCTATTGGTAGTAAGACTTTGGTAAGCTATCCTAGTGGTTTGTAGATCTACAACTCTTAGTATCAGTCTGTACTAACTCAGGAAGTTGGTAGAGTGGCAGAGCAGTCAGGCTTATCTTAAGAGGAAGATGTGAGCTGGAGGTAAGTACACTGAACCTTAGTTAGACATGGACACCAATGAACCTCTTACATGTATAATTCATATACAATTATATATTTATTATATATACACCAGAATCCCTTTAAATACTTCGGAATACTTGATAACACACTTTAAAGGACACTTGTTCGCGGTTATATTTGTAGCAACGTTAGAAAGGGAAAAGACAAGGTTATCGTATTGTCAGTTATTACTCGCACCTGTGGTTTTCAACAGTTCATATGGTAATATATTTACTCTGCAAATACATATAGTAAAGTCACTTTAAGGGAGGAAAATGGTTAGTTAGTATAACATTAGCTTGGTTCGAGGTTCTAGAAAGGGTTTCTTTGCACAGCAAGTCCTTTAAGTCCAAAAACGCCACCATAGCTAAAGGCAGTTCGGAGAGAGCTCAAAGTCTTGTCAAGCAGCAGAATATGAAGAGTTCCAGAGGATTTCTTCCAGTCTCTAATGTTATAGAAGCAGCGAGTTAACAACTAACAAGGGAGACCTGTAAAAGTACTCGATGAAGGGACACAAGCAGCAGCTTGAGTCGGAGGTAAGAGGTGGTGACCCTGGACACCTCTGGGTGTACTCCAACACTCGGGATGGACTTCTTGGAATCAGGTAAGCAATACCTTTTTTCCCCACAGTACCTTAGGTTTGAAGAAAATGTTTGTGCTGGATGCTCACAATGTTGCAGCTCTGGACCCGACCTCTGGATTTCTTCGTCTGATGACTGAAGGCAGGACAATGGACGGGATCTCTCAGCAGCCGGCTCGAGCGAGGACCTGTGGCACGGCTTTCATCAACATTTTGGTTCGCTCTGCGGTTTTGGCACCTTTTCTGCAGCACCAACAAAGGACACAGATAGTCTGGTCACTCTTCTTTGCTTCCTGCAGTCCTACACTCTGGTGAGGGGGTTTGGGCGAGTTGGATCGGCTCTCTGGCGGGTCCTTGAGGGACGATACACTCGAAATGGGCAGCAGGTCTCCTGCTATTGGGGTCCCGCAGCTCTGGAAACTCCTAGTACCTCGGGAGATGGCTCATTTCAAAGTTTGTCTTGGGACTGGTTGTTCCCACCAGCCAAAGGGAAGGAGTCGTCCTCTTTGGTGCTCCTCTGTCGCATAGAAAATGGGGTCAGGACAGCAGTGGTTGCTTCACAGTGTTGCAAAGGGTCTGCAGGTGTCTCTGGTCGTCTTCTTCTTCGGTTACTTCAGTTTCCAGTGGTCAACTTGCTTTTCACTCCAGAAGCCTCACCTTTTATACAGTTCAAGAACACGCTCTTCTGCAATATCTCTCAGCATTTTACAGAAAGGGGCGTTTGGCAGTCCAATCAGGACAGCCAGACTGCCTGTGGGAGCTGGTCCTATTCAGGCACTCTGGCAGAGAAACTACAGGAGGGTGGAAGACTCGTCCCCTACTTCCTGCCTGCCCAGACACTCTGGAGCCTAAACAGGGATACCCAAGGGTTCCCGCCAAAGGCAAAATGTGCACGCTGACGTCCCCCTCCTCGAATGGTAGAAGAAGGGCTAACAAAGAGCAACCACGCTAGTTATGGTGAAAAAAGAAGGGAGGCCCCAAGTTGGTTCTTGGGTGCCCCTATTGTGCACTACCGTGGCTATGAACACAGTCTGCGGTATAAAAATTACAAAATAGTTGGTCAAACACGTCCACTGCCACCAGCCATAACTATGAGATTGTCTATGTGACTAAAAAGTCACAGGAGTAGAGAGAAGGGGAATACTAGGTATCTCTTTGGCACTCCACTGAAGGTGGTGGTTGCCAATCTCTCAAACTACACAGTTTTGTGAGTATCTCTCTATCCTTAAGAACTGTGGTTACTTAAGGATACAGAAAAAGAATCTTAAAGGAGGATGCCAAGGGTCCCCAGCAACACTGCCCATAAGGAGCTGCAGTAGTAAAAACACAGATGCCTTTAAGAACTATGGGCCATACAGACTCCATAGTACAGATCGGATATAAAGAATAGAGTTCCAAAACACAGAGCCCACAATAATTAATGAGTGGAAAAAGGCTCCACCCATTCAGGATTTAAAGAAAACTGTCAAGAAGTCCAGCAAAAGGTGCTGGGGTCTCACAAGGAGAGGGGATGAAGCGTAAACATTATAAATCTCCCTAACAGTGGGTCTTTGGGGAGTGGAGGAAAGGTGCCTTTAGGTGAGGCATGGTATCCCCCTTCCCCTTGTCAGAATGTACCCTCCCCTCCCCCGACCTTTGTAGGTTATTACCAATCTTCCCCACTGTCACACACATCCCTTTACGACTGGGACGAGTGTAAGGAAGGCATGGTATCAAACCGTGAAGAGATACACAAGTGATAACAGTTCAAGGGTGTTTATTGAACTTCAATGGGTTGGTTGATCGCCTATCTAACCCTAAATCTAAGGATGGGAGCAAGCTACGACATTCAAATAATAACACAGTCCTAGTGGAGTCTCTGTCAAAATAAAAGGGCCTATACTAATAAACCTGTTGCCAATCCTTACTTCTAAATACAAATGGCATGGGACATACTACCCTGCCTGACCTTGGTATGCCGGGTGCAACGCTGCATGAAAACGAGGCTGAGCCTCGATAACCCGCCTTTATTTTGAAATCTGCATCCGCCGGCAGCCACACGAAGGCCATACAAAGGCCTGCTCCTGCGCCTGTTCTGAGCACTCTGAGCCTGGGCCACAGACGCTGCCCCTCTACAGTTCAGACACGAGAAGGCTCTTGACCAATCTTTATCCCGTCGGTATAACTGTTCTGGGCCTCCATTGTATCCTATATCCACTATTGAGGCGCCACTGTCGATCTAACGCAACCATGCACCTGCATTCCCATCTGGCCATGTGAGTAAACCGTCACTCCGCCATACCCAACATATTGCCTTATGTGTAATCTGCCAAATTGTATCTGTCTGAGCCATTTGACTGCTGTGCACGCCCTCTATGGAACCCTATTAACACAGATGCTCATGGTCCACTGTGCTACGTAGCGCCTTACTATCCAATGGAACCATTGTGCCATTGTATTGCACTGTATTGATGCACCCTCGTTCCTTAGCAGGCCATCAGTCTGCATATTACGTTCCTGGTACACACTGTGATTTCTGTTCTTATGTGCCCCTGCATACTATCGTGACATCTATCTAATCTAGGCGCTCCAGTAACAGTTTGTAGGCCACCTGGCCTCTGCTAAATTGCACAATGTAACACCCTATCTGCTACGTCTCTCCCTTTTATGCTGCCTCGCTCCTCACCTGCCCGCTTACACCTGTGGCAAGTGCTTGTTTATCTATAGAGCCTAATATCTGTATGGATCATGGATGCTAACTGACCTTATTTGATTTGTTGTGCCTTATGGTCACCAGTAGACCACATTTTGACCATGCTGTGGTTTATGGTCACCAGTAGACCACTTCTTGACTGTGTTGTGCCTTATGGTCACTAGTAGACTACATTTTGACTGTGTTGTGCCTTATGGTCACTAGTAGACCACATCTTGACTGTGCTGTATTGTATGATCACTAGTTAACATTAACGGGCCTCATGCTACGCCTTGCCTAATGCTGTTGACCACATCACGTTAGACACTCCCTAGCTCTACCCACTTATCTGCTCCATTTAGCGGCAAAGGAATCCCTTACCTTTGACACCACACCATCCTGACACTGGGATTGGAAGGATGCTAAACTTAGCAATATTGCTCTGTACCATGGCTACTGCCATATAGGTGGACTCCAGCAGCCAAGAACACACTGGCCAGTCACCAGTACCTACCTTAGACTTTAGCCTACCAACCCTTACAAACATTGAGCAACCTAATCTCTCCATATTCAACAAGGCCCGAGAGACAATACCCTACGCCTCCTTACTATGTGCCACGCCCAATAGAAATAACAGACTTCGCGCTAGACTAGCTAAACTATATGAACCACTGAGAAGAGCCCTTCCGGCCACCAACCTCAAAACTACTTACAAACTCAACTTACAACCAGCTAGGCACACTAAGCTGCCTCTTCCAATGTCCATCTTGAACGCGAATACCCCTCATCTCAACAACCATAAACCCAAAGTCTGCAATATCTCTGACAAACCTACCCGAGTCAACAATACACCCGAGGCCCTCCCTCTCAAAGGAGCACTTCTCAACGCAAGATCACTAGTCGCACAAGCCACCGATATTGCCAACTTAATCACTGAAGGGAACCTGGATTTCCTTGCAATTACGGAAACCTGGCTCCATAATGCAGCAGGACCTGCTCTCATGCTAGCCATCCCTGATGGCTATACTATAGTCAGACAAGACCGTGATAATGCCCGAGGTGGCGGTATTGCTATTATCTCTAAAACTGCTCTTGGCCTCAGACTAGTCCCTACCCTTCTATCACAATCTTGTGAAACACTCACTGCCAAAATTCAGATAAATAACTCGCAATCCCTTACTATACACCTTATATATAGACCACCAGGCCCTCTTGGTACCTTTGAGGAAGACCTGCATAATATAATTACGAATAACTTTAACCTACCACGCAACTACTCCTATTAGGTGACTTTAACCTAGGCTTCAATGACCAAATGGACAAAAACGCAACTGAAATAGCCAATAAATACGATCAAAGCATTAGGCCTTACCCAAAAAGTCAATAAACCTACCCACCTTAAAGGGAGAATCTTGGACTGGATAGTGGACCTTAATTGCTCAGCCACTATTTCATCTATCCTGCCATTAGCTTGGACAGACCACTTTCTGATCTCCTTTCACCTTACCACTATAAGACCTATTCTACTGGCTCAACCACTAGCACCACCATGCTCAACCAGAAGTAAAAAGAATATCTTGGTTGAGAAAGTTATCCTTGCCATTCTGCCCACACTTAACGCATTACCTGATAATCTTGACCCTAGTAGCCTAGTTCAGGAATTTAACAATATTATGCTCACCACACTGGACAAAATTGCCCCTATCAAACTTAGGCCTAGCAAACCAATAGCCCACTTAAACAAATGGTTCACTCCACAACTTAAAGACCTCTGCACTTTAAAGAATAAAAGTGAAACTAATTGGAGACTTTGCCCCTCTAGCGAGAACAAAGCCAAATTAACCTCACTTTACTCACACTACAAGAAGGAAATCTACCAGGCAAAACGTAATTCATACGACGAGCGCATTGCTAACTCAAATTCAAGTATGAAAGAACTCTTTTGCATACTCAAAGAATTAGAATCACCAATTATCATTCCTGATGTCTGCACTAAGGACAAATCCTGGTGTACAGACATCCAACATACCTTAGTGAATAAAATTGACACACTCCAGAATAAAATTCAACAAAAAAAGAAGTTCTGAACTTACAGCATTCGCCTAACACTTTCCTGCCTTACGAGACACCATCGGCTCATAACACTACCTTCCATTTTTCTAAAATGTCTTCCCTAGAGGTAGAAAAAATCATCCTATCTTTGAAGCCCTCAAACTGTAAAGGTGATATCTGCCCAGCACAGCTAATAAAAGATCCTGCCAGAGAACTCTCCCCATTCATAACTAAACTGATAAATGCCTCATTTGCTACAGGTACTATACCTGCTAACCTCAAACAATCCTGGGTGCTACCTCTCCTCAAGAAACAGACACTAGATCCTCTTATTCCCACAAACTACCGGCCCATTACCACGGTCCCATTTCTACTAAAAATATTGGATAAAGCCGCTTACATGCAAATTCAAAAACACTTGGAATTGCATAAACTACTAGGCAACAGACAATCTGGTTTCCGTCCACTACACGGAGCCGAGACAGCCCTAATCGACCTGAAGTCCCAAATAGACGAGCTGAGAGACAAAGGAAGGACAGTACTCTTGCTCCTACTTGACCTCTCTGCCGCATTTGATCTGGTCAACCACAAGGTCTTATGCCGGCACCTTGATTCGGCAGCCCACTTCTCTACGGGTGCCATCAAATGGATTGAGTCCTTCCTGAGTGAGAGAACCATGAGAGTCTTCTCCCCCTCAGCAGCTGCTGACCGTACACCCATCCAATGCGGGGTTCCCCAAGGGTCCTGCGTCTCACCTACCCTCTACAACATCTTCACTAAGGCACTGTTCGACGATCTGGACCAGCTGGGTATCACCTACACTAACTATGCAGATGCTACTCAGATTCTCCTCCCACTTTCTGGGGATTACAGTACGGACATGGGTTTAGTGAACAAAGTTTACCTTATCATCCAAGCATGGATGGCCACTCATGGCCTGTGCTTGAACGATGATAGGACTGAACTTATAATTCTGGGCTCGCAGGCTAATATAAAAAAACTAGGGCAAGACTATTCATCATTCAATATTGACGGTAACACCATCAAAGTCTCCAAGGAAGTAAAAACCCTTGGATTCTACTTGGACTCCACACTGTCCTTTGATAAACAGGTCAAATCCCTTATCTCTGCCACAGCCTACACCTGCAAATTACTCAGAGCTGGCAAACTGTTCCTCTCTGACAATAGTTGTCTGATCCTGGCTAGTGCTCTAATACTCTCCAGAATCGACTACTGCAATGCCCTCTATAGTGGTGCCAACAAATCTACTATTCAAAGGCTCCAAAAACTACAGAATAACGCCCTAAGAGCAGCCTTAGGCATAAATAAGAAAACTCACATCTCCTCATTGAGACGTCAACACAAATGGCTATCCACATCTAACAAAATATTACTAAAAACGCTTTCCTTGACACATAAAGCCCTTAACAACGCAGTCCCTAGCTACCTCATAGATAAACTCCAGAGAAGAACTTCTCTCAGACCCACTAGAATTGGGAACACTAATTGTCTGACTATTCCTAAATATAAGCTCACCACCATTGGGGGTAACAGCTTCACTGTTAAGACAGCTAAAAGTTGGAACTCACTGCCTCAGGAGCTGAGAGCAGACCAATCCTACTTACACTTCAGGAAAAATGTAATAAAACATATCACTGCTACGGATCCTTAGTCTCCCACCACCCTTAGAGGACTTGCCCACCTCGCTAGCGACTTGGTCATCCTTCAGTAACAGCGGACTACTGCACATTTATCCGCTGCACATTGCCTACTGATCATTTATTTATTTCATTGGTTATTCTTTTCTTCGTTTTATCTTGTACATTGTATATATCCTGTATTCATGTAAAAACTGTATATCTTGCTATTATGTAAATTTTGTAACCTATGTATACGCAACTATGTAAGTCTTGCATCTCCATATAACTGCGCACTTTTACTCACGAGTCTGGTGCGCTTAACAAATGAATAAACAAACAAACAACAATGTATGCAAAAAGAAAAGTGTTAAAGAAATGATATGTCAGGATAGTTGAGCAGTTGGCTTCCCTTCCCCATGTTTTCAGCATGGGACAAGGCGGCACATTCGAGATTCGCACACACTCTGGCTTCTCTGCCACGAGGATACAGTTCAAAGTATATCTGGGCCTTCTGCCAAAGTCTCTTTCCCAATAACAGTCTCTTATTGCAGAGGCCCTGACGTAGAAAACAAGCACAAAGGTTCATTTCTTATCAGGATTTTCACATTCGCAAGTTCTCGAGTCCACTGTTCACCATGGGTCTCCTTCCTTCAGGCTCGCACCCCCTTTTAACACAATATTCACAATTTGTCTCGCTCGTTCAGGCTCAGACCACGGATCTCCCTCGTTCGGGCTCGGACCTCTTTAGCACAGTGTTCACAATTGGTCTTCCTCGTTCGGCTTGGACGTTGTAATCTCACTTTCTAAGCTTTATTCTTTGTATCAAAAATCAAAGACTTTCGATTGTGCAATGGATTTTGCTTAAACCATCGCAGGACCACTTTGATTCACTTAATTTCTTATTCATTTACTTTCGCTTCTGCCACTTCTTGGCTGGATACCTCAGAGAGACATTCAATTGAGCACACGCGCGGTGCTGGACCACTCTTATTTTATTTATTTATTGCATTTGTTTTATGCCCAAACCCGGAGGTACCACAGCGTAGTTTACAGTATACTTAATCTTGCGGTTTACATAACGATACATAAAGAGTTACCTATGTACAAGCATATATACAATTCTTGGCATCTCCACAGTAGTGAGATTCACACATGTTGGTCTTGGGCAAGTTGGACAGTGGAAAGATTGACGCAGACACGTCACTAGTGGGTGGTGCAGTTATCAATGTGAAGACAGTAGTAGATGGGGTCATGTTGGATCAGTAGGTGTTGGCGATGATGAAAGTATATCGTGGGGTTAGAATTTGTTAAAGATCCATGATTTCAATCATTTCTTAAATGTATTGAGTGTGGGCTTGTTATTAATGTTTGGGGGAAGTGCGTTCCAAATTCTAGGGGCCGCTGTTGGGAAGTTGGATTTACCTGTTCTGGTGCTCTTAAAGCGAGGCATGAATAGGTGGAGATTGGCATTAGATCTGAGTGTGCGATTCGTTGTTTTCTGGTTTATACAGTGGTTGAGGAAGCTTGGTGCCTTACCATTGATACATTTGTGTGCCAGGGTGAGCGTTTTATGTAATATTCTTGCTTCGATAGGGAGCCAGTGGGCGTCTCTTCTGTGTTGTGATATGTGTTCTCTTTTTTTTGTGCCTAGAGGAGGGATTGGACTTGGGCGTAAGCGATTTTATCTATGAATTTGAGAAGGAATGGGACTGTGGTGATAGGGCGGTAGTTGGTCGGGATGGTGGGGTCTAAAGTGGGTTTTTTGAGGATGGGGTAACCCAACCGTGTTTGATGCTGGGCAGGATGGTATTAGTACTGAAGGAGGCATTGACAAAGTTGGTGATGGTTGTTGCTAGTATGGGAGCGCAATCCTTGACTAGTTTTGCAGGGAAGGAGTCTCCTTTACAGTTCGATGGTTTTAGTGATGCTATGGTTTTTAGTACTTGTTCAGTGGTTACTGTGGTGAAGTGGAATTTCGGCGTATCCGTATCATGGTCTACTATGGGTAAGATCATAGAGTTTGAAGGGGTAGCTAGAGATTCTTTTTGTAATTTAATTTTGTTTTGCATGGTGGTTATTTTAGTGGCTAGTGCGTCCTCGATGGTAGTACACCAAGCTTTGTTCACTGTGACTATACTTGGTGGGTGGACTAGAGTTTCTAACTCTTTTATGATGGAGAATAACTCTTTGCTACTTGAGGCGGCATTGGTGATACGCGAGTTGAAGGAATTAGTTTTCTGGGTGAACACTTCTTGTTTGTATAATCTAGGGAGTTGCTGCAATTCCTTTTTGTTATCGTTGCTGGGGTTTTTCCTAAAGAGATGTTCTTGTGCTCTTTTGTTTCTTCTGAGTTTTCTGAGGTCGTCATTAAACCATGTTTTGCTTCTTTTAGGCTTAGGTTGTTTGAGTTTGAGTGGGGCTACTTCGTTAATGGCTGTTTTTAGGCATTCGTGGTAATGCATAGCAATGGCTTCTGGTTCATGGTCTATTGGTTGAGTAGTGTACATTCATTTGTTTAAAATTGGTGTTAGATTTTCCTGGGTTAGTTTCCTAGAGTCACACATAAGAGTCGCTGGTGTGGTGGCTACCGGAGGGGGGGTCCGTTGTTGTGGTGATATTGAAATTGAGCCGGTGGTCAGTCCAGGTCATTTCTATAGAGTCTTCCATCTGGATTGTGGAGTTCAGCGTTAGAATCCAAACTAGGATACGGCCTTTAGAATGTGTTGGGGTATGGACCAATTGTTTAAATTGCATTTCTAGGAAGGCATTGTGGAATGCTGTGGCTTTATGGTCCGAATGATCGTTAAAACCGAGGTTGAAGTCACCTAGAAGTATGAATTTAGTATTGGGTTTGAGTATGGAAGTGATGAGCAGTGGTAGGTCTATGTCAGGATGTGTACACAAGCTGGGGGCTCTGTACACTAGTAGTACATTGAATGTGGTTTTGGGATTGGTAGTTAGCTTGAGAGTGAGGAGATACAATACCAGTGAGCAGTTGTCACTGGTATTGTATCTTTCTCTGTTAAAGTTCAAACATCTATCAGCAATTAAATTAAGCTTTTCTCACGTTTTTCATCACACGCGTTACCAATCTTTGTTCTTGCGCTCTTTATACAATGTTGCTGTTTGCAACCTAGACCTCAAAACACAGACTGGTCTTGCAACTGTCTCCCCAACTCACCGGCTGTGTTGATCTCTCTGGCACTGCTTTGATCCAGCCAAGGACAGTACCACAGCGTCTGCTGCTCCTCTCCAACTTGGTTCGCCATGCAGGAGGGCCCCGGGTATCTCCGACACACAATGCAGGATGCTTCAGTCTGGTTTCCTGGCCTTATGCTTTTTAATCCAAGTAATGGTTTCTCGCCGGAAAGGTTAAGGGTATCTCCCTCCTTGCGCACCCTTCTTGGTTTGCCGTCTTTCTTCCCTCGTTCAACTGCCATCTTGAAAATGTTGTTCCTTCATCTGCTTCGCCTCGCTCAGAGTGTGCTCTCGTGCTCAGCCTTTTATACGTGTAGGGAAGCTTAATGGAAGTCGGGTGTGAGTGGTTACCAGTAATTGCCTGACCTTGCCTGACCATACAAGTGGGACATGTCAGGTACAATGCTCGGGTGTGAGTCTGTTTACTCCCAGAGCGAGCTATCCGTGTGAAAGTGTTATTGAAGGGAAAGGGGATTTGGGGGGGTAAAGTTCCCAAATATCCTACTGGGTAGGATGGGGGTAAAGGTGTTAGAGGGAGGGGGATAGCGCATCTCACCATCAGGTCTCCCACTCCCTGAAGACCCCTCACCCAGGTGATCCTCCCACACTGGTCCACCCCCAGGGTCTGGATCCAAAGGCGATGGCCGTGCCCTGGCCACCTGAGAGAGAGACCCCCGGGGACTAGCGGGTGAGACACCTTCTGGTTTCTCACATACCCTTCCCCTATGCGATGTAGCTGTATCTGTTTCACAGGGAAACCGGGAAAGGAAATAGATATTCCCCTGGTCTTTACCTTTTCGGTGTTCCACAGTGAAACAGTAGGGTTGCAGGTCTAAGAACCAACGCATGACTCAAAGGTTGGAGTCCTTTTGTTGACTTGTCTATACTAAAGGTGAGTGGTCGGTGACAAGTGTGAACTTTCTTCCTAGCAGATAGTATCTTAGGTGCGTGACTGCCCATTTGATGGCAAGGGCCCCCAATTCCAACAGAGTAGTTCTTCTCACGTGGGAAGAGTTTTCGACTAATGAATAGGATAGGATGTTCTAATCCATCACTAATTTGCGATAAAACTGCTCCTCACCCTGTGAGAGAGGCATCCGTTTGTAACACAAATTATTTTGAAATGTCTACTACCTTTAGGATTGGGTTCTGACATAAGGTTTGACATAAGATTTGTTTTAAGGTGTAGTAACATGCATTGTCCTCATCAGTCCAATGAATCTTTTAGGGTTCAGCGTTCTTTAATTTGTCTGTCAACCTAGCTGTTCTATCTGAGAAATTTGGGATAAATCTACGGTAATAAACAATCAATCCTAGGAATGCCATAAGGTCTCTCTTGGTCTTAGGCGTGGGGGTATCTATGACGGCTTTCACTTTTTCTCGTTGTGGCTGGACATTGCCATTCCCTACAATAAAGCCGAGTTATTTCACGGCCGATTGAGCCAGCTTACATTTTGATGAATTGGCAGTTAAGCCGGCTTCTCCGAGGCTGCTCATTATAGCAGAAAGATGAAAAAGATGGTCTTACTATAAATGACTATGTCGTCAATATAGGCCCCACAGAAATCGAGTAGGGCTGTAATATCCTGTCCATATGCTGTTGGAAAGTGGCTGGGGCTCATGCAGGCAAAAAGGGAGTACTCCGAACTGCAATAGTCCCAGGAGTGTCGAGAAAGCTGTCTTTTCCTTATCAGGTCCATGTACAGGGACCTGCCAATAGAAGCTAGCTCGCTCGACGACTGGCACACGTACACTGCAGGAGCAGCTGTACATCCACAGAAGCCAGCTCGCACACTGACCAACGCTTCCGCGCTCTGCAGCTCCAAGAAGCCTACTGCATTCCGTGCAGTCAGACCAACCACAGCAGGACACCCGTGCACAATCCTCTCCACTCTCAGATCCACCAGCGCGATTACACACGCAGTCGGACTGAGATCAGCTCTGCAAAATAGCCGGCGCAACATTGCGTCCTATCTCCAAGGCCACAGTTGCCTAGCAACTAGTAGCAGCACGCCTACTAAACTAGATACCGGAAACCGCGAGGCTTTAGCCGCGCCCCACAAGCAAAGGCCCTTAAAGCTAAGGCCATCACCTGTCTGGACCTGTCCGGACCGGACAGGACGAAACAGAGCCTTGCGCCCCAAGCCACGGGTAAGTGCAACTTCGACCCATGACCTTCAAGATCAGAACGTTTACTCCTCACTAGCCAACAACACCCCCAGCCCCTCGCGTGACGCACAGGAAACCCGCTGAACTGCCACCCTATGCTACATGCCTGTTGCCCTGCCTAGCCAATTTTGTTTTTGCCCAATGCCACATGCCTGTTGCCTGTTCCTAGCCAATTTCGAATCTGCCCTATGCTACATGCCTGTTGCCCTGCCCAGCCAATTTCGTTTTTGACCAATGCCTGTTGCCCTGCCTAGACAATTTCGTTTTTTGACCAATGCCACATGCCTGTTGCCCTGCCTAGCCAATTTCGTCTTTGACCAATGCCACATGTCTGTTGCCTGTTCCATGTTGAATCTGCCCTATGCTACATGCCTGTTGCCTGTTGCCCAGCCTAGCCAATTTCGAATCTGCCCTATGCCAGATGCCTGTTGCCCTGCCTGCCTAGCAATCTCGAACCTGCCCTATGCTGCATGCCTGTTGCCCTGCCTAGCCAATCTCGAATCTGCCCTATGCTACATACTGGTTGCCCTGATCAGATGCTTGTACCTAGCTTGCTGCCACATGCCTTTGTGCCTTGTCTAGCTAACTCTCGAACCAGCCCACTGCCACATGCCCTGCTGCATGATTAGCCTGTTCAGAACCTGCCGACTGCCACCTGCGCCTGCTACCCTGACCAGCTGTTTTTTGAATTAGCCCTCCCCCTCTTACTCCTGAATCTGTCTAACTAAACCACCCGCAACATGTCTATCCGCATACCTCCCACACTCTTTCTACCTCCATTCGCATCCCCCACCCCGCTCTACACAAGTTCGCCTCAGCACACCCACAAATGACCACCTCACACAACAACACACCTTTGAGCAACTCTCTCTCTCATCCTGCACCCACAACCATACCCACCTCACGTCCTAGACCCACCAATCTTAGAAACCAGCTCCTCCGCACACACACCATCCACACCCACACTTCCACGCCCACCACACTCACCCCACCACACCACACACCCAAACACACGACCAAACCAAACCCCCGCATCCCATCCACACACAACTCAACTGCGCCATGATCAACACACGCTCCCTTCCAGCCCATGCCGACCTGCAATCCATGACCTAATCACTAACCTCAACCTTGACATTCTTGCACTGATTGAAACCTGGCTCAATGCAGCTTCAGGCCCTTCCATCAACCTCACCCTCCCACCTGGTTACTCCCTGTTTCACAAAGACAGAACCTCCAGCAAAGGTGGGGGAGTAGCCCTCATCACCAGAGACACCATCGCTGTCGGACTAATCAACTCCACTATCGAAGACCACACTGACTCACTTACAGTCAAACTAGCCCTCTCACCTAATGATACCATCACTCTTCACATTATCTACCGCCTCCCCCCGTCCCGCCTCTAGACTTCCAAGCAAACCTCCTCCATCTAACTGGAGACAACCTGAAAACCAACACCATAGCCATAATCCTAGGCGACCTTAACCTAGGTCTAAACGACCCTAAAGACAAGCAAAGCAAAGCCCTGAACAAATCCCTCCTCGACATGGGCTTCACCCAGAGAGTAACCGATCCTACACACAACAAAGGTCGCACCCTCGACTGGATAGCTGACCACAACTGCTCCATTGACATCAGCTCCAACACCCATTGCCCGTGGACAGACCACCACCTAATACTCTGCTACATCCCCATAGGAATCAAGCCCCAACCCACTAAACCTTGCCCGCCAGCCCTGGCTAGATCCTCCAGACAATTTAGGAAGGAAAGACTCATCCCCATCTTAGAAGCTGGATCAGCTCTTAGACCACCCTTCTCCTCTAACCTAGTGGAATAACCAGACCGCTACAAAAAAAACCATAACTTCAGCCATAGACTCCATTGCTCCCCTCCTGCCTAAAAAAGCCAAACACAAAAAACATGCCAACTCATGGTTCTCCCAAGAGCTACTCAACCTCAGAGACAAAAAAAGAGAAGCCCTCTCTCTGTGGAAATCCCACCCCATTCCCTCCTCACTGGAGACCTGCAAAACTCTCGCCTCCCAGTACAAAAAAGAAATTACCACTGCCAAATGATCCTCCTATAACTCCAGAATAGACCACGCCAAATCAGAATCCAAGGAACTATTCGCCATCTACAAAGAGCTGGCATCCCCGCCAACTAACACCCAAGAAACAGTCAAAGACCAAGCCTGGTGCAGCTCCATTCAAACTGCCATGTTGAACAAACTTAAGACTCTCCAAGAAAAAAGAAAAAACCCACTGCAAAGCAATCCCCCATAATCCACTCTCTCCCCAAAGCCATGAACCAAAAAAACAATCACACAAAAAACTACCAACCATTCTCCTTCTGTGATGTGACTAAATCAGAAGTCCATAGTGCTCATGAAAAACATTAAACCCTCCTCCTGCAAGGGTGACACCTGCCCAGCATCCCTGATCAAAGAATGCACTGAACCTCTAGCCCCATTCCTAACAGCTTTCATCAATGTTTCACTATCCTCTGGGGTCGTGCCACCCTCCCTAAAGGAATCCTGGGTACCCCAGCTTCTGAAAAAACCCTCTCTTGACCCTGATCAACAACCCAACAACTACAGACCAATAACAACCGTACCTTTCCTGCTAAAGATATTGGACAAAGCAGCATATTTGCAGATCCAACAACACCTGGAAAACAATAACATCCTGGGAAAAAGACAATCTGGTTTCCGGCACCGCCACGAAACCGAGACAGCCCTACTAGACTTAAAGATGCAGCTCCAGCAAACCATGGACCAGGGCAAGCCTGCCCTACTCCTATTCCTTGACCTATCCGCCGCGTTCGCCCTCATAGAGCATAAGATACTAAGCAAATGCCTCAAAAATACAGCACAAATCTCCCAACAAGCCTTCGCCTGGGTCACATCCTTCCTCGAAAACAGGCTCACGAGTCTTCTCCGATCAGGACAGCGCATCCCCCACTCCCATGCACTGCGGAGTTCCCCAGGGATCATGCACATCACCCACCCTCTATAACATTTTCACCCTCCCCCTCTTCAACGACCTCGATGATCACAACATAGCCTACACTTACTATGCTGATGACACTCAGGTCCTCCTCCCTCTCACTGGCTCATACGAACAAGATGCAGCCACCCTCAACAAGATCTACGCCATCATCCAGGCCTGGATGGCAGCAAATGGCCTCTGTCTCAATGGAGACAAGACAGAAATACTCCTGGTAGGCCCCAAACAAGTCCTCAGCAAACTTGATGGCAAATACGCCTCCTTCAATATAGACAACACAAACATCACCACTGCAGCTGCGGCAAAAACCCTACGAGTCTACCTAGATGCCTCGCTCTCCATGTCCCGCCAAGTCAATGCTATTGCATCTTCTGCGGCACTAGCCACCAAGGTCATAAATGCTGTCAAGCCCTACCTCTCCCCCAAAAACTGCCTTGCCATTGCAAGAGCAACAGTAGGAACTAAGCTTGACTACTGTAACGTCCTATTTCTGGGCACCTCCGTCAAAAACCTAAAAATACGTCAAACCACGCAAAACAACGCACTGAAGGCTGCCCTCAGCATCCCTAAAAGAGAACACATAACTCAAGCAAGACGAAACGCTCACTGGCTCCCTGTTAGAGAACGTATTCTCTTCAAATCGCTCTCCATCACTCACACCTTACCTCTCAGAAACCAACCACAGAGACAGCTCCACCAGACCCAAACGCACCCAACACTGCAACCGACTCTCCGTCCCTACCTTCAAAAGACAAAAAGCGGGCGGGTCCAGTTTCGCTGTGCAAGCACCCAAGAGCTGGAACGCCCTGCCACCCGCCCTCAGAAAAGAACCCTCCATCACCACCTTCCGTAAGGCTCTCAAAACACAACTCTTCCAATAATACTCTAATGATGCTCTCTCCACACCTCCTGACTTGCCCTGTACCACTCTGGCATATAGAGCGTAATGCTCAATACCTCCTGCTATCATGTACACTGTATACTAAATCACCTTTTAAATATAATGTTTACTAAACCACCATGTAAATCTATCTCCGGATAGATACGACTGTACTCGATATCGAAATGTACCTTCCAATGTATAAATAACTGTATCGGCAAGCAAATCTCCTTGTAACAGCGCCACGATGCCCCTGGGCCGGTGGCGCTTTAAAAAATCCAAATAAATAGAATAAATATATCTTGGCTAAGTCTAGGGTTGATAGGAATTTGACATTTCCGAGTTTATCTATTAACTCATCGATGTGTGGCATAGGATAGGCATTGAAGGCAGAGATGGCATTAATCTGCCTGAAGTCTATGCAAAACATCCAAGAATGATCAGGTTTAGTTACCAACACAATAGGTGGGGATCATGGGCTTGAAGAGGGCTCGGAAATAGTTTGCTTTCAGCATGTTTTTCTCTTCCTCAACCACTATTTGTTCTCAAGCTTCTGGGAGTCAATAGGGTTTTACATGGACCCCTTTTCCCTTTGGAGTTCTGATATGGTAAGTACCATGGACCATCCCTCGTTTCTCGCAGAATACATCAGGGAATGCCATAACCAGGTCATTTAATGTTGGGGAGAATTCTCATTTATGTGCTAATTCCCTTCAACCTTAGAGACCCCCAGCTCTTTTGCTTGACTTTAGGACTTTAAATTTTTACCCTGGAGTGAGTCCTTTTTTCACTCTCATGTATTTTTGGTTTAATCTGAACTCTGTGTTTCTATGATTTTGGAGTCTGACATACTCCCTAGGCATCACCCTTTGTATTGGACTTCTCTTAAGGTTTAAATACCTTCTCTTGGATAAACTACTGTTTCCAAGAGTAGTAAAGTGAAATTGACTTTACTTAACTTTTTCTTTTTGTAGACCCAGCACACCCCATCTTATGTGGAAGTTCTGGGGGTTACTTAGTAGCCCCTTTGTCTACTTTCTCATGTAACATTTTTATGGTATCCTCACTACAATTAATGTCTGGTGGCAGTGGTTTATTTTTCCTACCAGTGTGCGTTTTTACCGCAGGCTGAATCCTCAGCTGCAGTATTGCACCAATGGGTGCCCATATTTTGTCAAAATGGCTCGGTCTTCTTTTATCACCATTTCTTGCTTGTGAAGTCCTTCTTGGGTTTTACTCTGCGTGCCAAACTAGGTTTGGTCCCTTTGTTCATTTTGTCTTTGGCGGGGTTCACTGCTGAAGGCCCACCTCTGGTTCCAGTGTGTCTGGCAGGGCAGGAAGCGAGGGAGGTTCCCGAAACTCCCTGTGCTTAGTCTCCTTGGTTACAGGAATGCATCCAAAGGTGATTGGCTGGCTGTCCTTTGAGGACAGCCACCCTGCTGTGTGAGTGACAGCTAGGCTGCAAATGAATGAGAAAAACCTGCATAAAAGACGAGGTCTCTTGGAGAGAAAGCAGAGTCGACCACTAGGTGAAGGAATCCGAAGAAGAAACTAGAAGAGAATCTTGCTGCAACTCCTGGACCGTTGGTTTGCCCAGTCAATCCCTGCTGCAGTGCTGAAGCTCCAATTTTCGCATCGACTAGAGAAGCCCGAAAAGGAAGACTTCTCCCCTTGGGTTGGTGGAACCAAACAACCCCAATACGAACTTGCCTGTAACCCCTTTCCCTGCTGGCTGTACTTCCTTGCTGCTGCTGGAACTGAGTGCCAGGGGTCAGAAACACCAGTAACGATTGCATCGTCTTTAACCGCACCCGAGCTCCAGGAAGATCCCAAGGACTCCCTCGAAGCAGGACAACCCAAGCCTGAGCCACCTAAACAGAGTGCAGGACCCCAGAAGCAAGGGGAGACAACAAGGTGTCAAAGAACCGCGGTGGTTCTATTGACCGGTAGCTGAAACCGCAAAGTGCTGCTGATCTGGAGTAAGCCAATTGCTGCCGCCGATCTTCAAACTGCAGTGCAGGAGTACCCAGACATCCTCCCTCTTGTCCCCAAGACTGAGGCCCAGGAACACAGGTTCTGCAAGACAGCAACAGGAACAAAAACCAGCTGTACTCTTTTCTTAAGGTACTGTCTAACTAGGGGTACATATCTCTTGTTGTTGGTAACTCGCTCGTTCTCACTGGAGTCTTGCATTGGTTGCCTTTTGCAGAGTTGCTTGCATCTTTGCTTTTTTACAAGTCTTACAGTGTGTGGCCCAACAGTGATTCTTTTCTACAAACTCTCTCTTTTAACATTGTTCAAGACTTTTCTGCTATCTTCCAGATGTGCCTCAGCTCCCCTCGACTTTGCTCAGTTGACTTTGTGTTAATCCGTCCCTCCAAAAAGTCATACATAAGTTACTTGTATGGCTGGGAAAGGGTTAACCTATATTTAATTGGGTGATTGTAGAAGTGCTTACCTGTTCGGAGCACTTGTTGACCTCTGTTTCCTTCCCTAACCTTTATCCTTTTTTCAAGAAATACCAGTATTGCATTTAAGTATCAAAGTGATCTATCAATGTCCACAGTGTCCTAACAATTGAAGTCACCTCAGGGTGTAAGAAGTGTCTGTGTGTCATCCCAAAAGTGTATCCACTTACTTAACTGAAACTGACGGAGTGTATTTTTGAAGTGTATTTTATTGTTGCACCTTCCCCTTTCTAAAGAAAGCTTATTTTAAAACTGCCTGTTAAATTAATAAATAATTATTTTAATAAGAAACCTTGAGTATAAGTATTATTTGAATACTTGTCACTGTGAATCTCTGTTGCACCTCTACAGCTCACATTGACCCCTCTTGGGATAAGCCCGTCTGCTCGGTCACTCTACCAACTTGTGTAGTACAGGTCTATACCAAAGGTTGGGTTTCCTATTGCCAAGGGGACAAGGCTGGTGTAGTCTTCCACAGGGTTACTACATACAATCTTGCCTAACACTGGTGGAAGGCGGTGTGGATTTGTGTAGAGTTGTTACATTGAGTATTTTGCTGTGCTTGTGCTCAACTAAACCTCCACAAGGCTAAGCTCCATCAGAAAGTAAAAAGCCATTGTAACATGCCAAATACGGATAACTTCAGTCAGAAAGCCCTGCTCATTTTAACAGTAGATCAACTGAAAGAAAGTCACGAGTCTTACTGTAAAAGGAAAGAAAAATGAGTTGATTATAAGGTTGTTGAATCACCAAAGTTTGGGCAGTAGGCCTGTAACATCTACAAACCGAAGAAATGTGGAAAATGATGAATAGGATGACTGTACAGGGTCAGGAGAAGTAGAAGAGTCTCAAGATGAGGATCTAACTCTGCCACAACCTGCCTTGTTGCCTCAACCCCTTTCCATTTGGACCCCGCAAGGTCCAACAATGAGCCCAGAATATGTTTCTCTTGAGATGAAGAGAATATAATTGGAAACCAAAAGATTAGATGCTCAAAGAGAAGCCAAACATCAAGACATCAGAATCATGGAAATGGAAATGCAGCATGCTCTGGATATGAAAAGACTGTCTATTGAATCTGCTTCCCCCGGGTCCTCTAGGTCTTCCAGTCCCAAGAATCCTCGTCTGCCCAAAGAAGCAGGGAGTACATGTGGTTTGAAAAATGATATATTGGATTGGTCGAGTGCTTTTGAATACAATCATGAGATACAGGGTCTCAGACGGAATGAGTTAATTCCCTGGCTTTTGTCTAGGATACCCCATAGTGCAACTGTTGCTATACTGCATTTGAGTGTCCTTGAGAGGCAAGAGTAAGAACAGGTTGAAGCTGGCATTAATAGCCAGATTTGGGAAGACTCCTTCCCAGTACCTTAAGAGGTTTAGGAGCCTCAAAAAGACTGATGGTATCCCTTGGGCTACCTGGGTGTGTGAATGTTTTCAAAATTTAGATGGTTGGGTTAAGGGCTACTGAGCTGAGTGTTAGGGAGAATTCTCTCTTTAGGCTGAATTTCCTAACCTAGTGAGTCCCCCAGCAGCTTTGCTGGATTTCTGGAGTTTGTATTTTTCTCCTGCCAAGAGTGAGACTCTTTTTCTCCCACTCTTGGAAATGATTTATGGTGTTCCTTTGACTGTTAATGTGTTTTCTGGGCTATGGGGTCCTTTACTCCATAGGGTCTCATGTGTTTTTACTATGTGTGTTACACAGCACCCTCTGTGCAGTAACACAGGGGTGTCATAGTGACACCCCACCATAGACTCCATACCCTGGGACTGACTACTGTCTCCCAGGGCATGTAAAGTCACCATTGGCTTTACTAGTCCCAAATTATTAACGGAAACCAGTACAAACCATCATATTGTGGACGTACTGGTCGGGGCAATTCGAATGCCCCGGGGTCTGTTAGTCGAGGGGGCACGTCTCCGTACCCCCTGATCGAGTTTTGGCTGGTGGCAGTGGATAGTACTTTTTATATTCGACCGCGAATATTTCCCTATGGGATTTTCCCATTGTTCGAGGCTACCAACTTTAATTATTTAATTCTCATAGCCTCGAACATACTGCCGGTTTATTTAATTAATATTGATTCGCCGGTTGGTATTTTTTGCCAGGACTCGATTCTAAAATGGCGTTTGTGTTCTCTTCTGTGACCCCAACCCAAGTCGAGCCCTTTGTTCCACTTTTTGGCTCCAAAAGTGGTGCCACTCTGTCTGGGTACCACAGGGGGTGTGGGAGGGGGTTTAGGCACCCTGGACTGAGTTACCTTGGTAACTCAAGTCGCACTCTTGTGTGATTGGCCCAAGTGGTGAGCCAGCCGGCTCACCACTTAGCATGGTTGATTGACAGCTAGGCTGAGTGAATGGGGGTATGCTGCATAAAAGCAGGGCTTTGGGGACTGGAACTTCAGAAGTCGCCACAGGACCTGAGAATCCGACGAGGGAGAAGCTGAGCCGAACTACCACGACGACACCACCGGTGGAGCCCTGCGGAACCGACTCACCACTTCCCGACGACAGAGAAGATCTCCCGGCTGGAGAGGCTTCTTCCCCTGACTGGTGGGCACAACCAGTTTACCTTCTTTTCTTCGCAAGCCAGACCGGTTTGTGGTCGAACTGCCCGTGCCAAGCACCCCGGCGGCCGGATAGCCACTTATCACTGAACCGCGAATCAACGAATCGCTCCTTGTACCTGAGAAACTCCGTGGCTGGTTTCTTCCCTGGCAGTGCAACGGACTCCTGTCTTCCTCCCTGACGAGATCCTCTCTTCCCCTGGACGAAGCACCGACTTGCATCCGCTGCCAGGAACAACTGCCCCCGCTGGAGTGTTCTCACCACTTTAAGGTACCGTGTCCGCCAGGCCTCCCTTTCTAAAGATTGCTACAAGGTAATAATAACCCCTTAACCTTCTGGACTGGGCTGGCCGCCTTGACCTTCTAACTGGTCCCTTTCTTTGGTCCAACTCCTTTTTGAACCGTTACAAGACTTTTGTGCACTGCAACCGTGTGACCTTGGACACATTTAGTTTTGATCCTCTTAAAGCGGATCCGGCCTACTGACTCTGAATTCACGGTGTTACTTTGCCTTCCTCTCTTGTTGTGTTCGTGAAAAAGTGTTGGGATCTGTTTCAATTTATTCTCTGCTTTTGTCATCCGCCAGACCGGCCGCAGCCGAGATTGGCGGTTGCTTCCGCGTTGGAGCTGGAGACGCGGAGGGAGAGTTTAGTCCCTTCTTTGTTTCCGCGTCTCCAGCGAGGCAGCGCAGCGCGGCCGGTCGTATTTAAGGCCCCGCCTTCCGGCAAGACGCTGCGTTGCAACCCTCCTCTGGATGTTTTCCTGCTTCCGGGTTAACACGCTTGTTGTTTCTGTCCTCCGGCTTCGGCTTTCGTACGGAAACTTTCCTACCTGTGCTGTTCTGTGCCTCTGCTTCCCTCTATACTCTCTGGATACTCGCAGTCGGCACCTTTCTTCCCCGCTACGCGGAGCAGGGCTCTGCTGGTCTCTCTCTCCCTCTGCTGCGGCACCCGCCGCTTGTTTCCTTTTTTCTTCTTCCCTCTCCTTACCTGGCCTCTCTGCTTATCATTGAGGCTCTGCCTCATCCAGCTGTACCATTCCAGGTCCAGCCTTCCTTCCTGCCTCATACTGGTCGCATCTTCCCGGACTCTGCTACTCCTGCACTCCTGGCATCTGGACTATCCCTTCGCTACAGACACTGTGCTCTGCCTCGGATTCGACCATTGCCAACGGTCCATACTGACATCTGGATTGAAGAGCGTCACAGCTCCACTGAAGGGTTTTTTCCCCTTTGGGGGTTTTCCCTGATTTCTGGCTTGGTTCCGGAAGGGAGTCGCGGGACTGCTGTTTAAACAGCAGTCACTGTGGCTTCCCTCCGTGACAAGCACCATCTTCCCAAAAAACAGAAGGACTACCTCACGAGACGCCAACTGCAAGAGCTTGACACTTCCAGCAGCTCAGGTGAGGACAGTGTGTGTACTGGGGAGGCCGAGGTCAGGGTGCATACTAGGTCACAGATTGCAACGCCAAAAGGAATCACGATGTCGGCGGAGGATCAAGTCCAAGAGTTATGGAAGGCATTCCAAGCAATGTCTCAGGAGCTACAAGGGGTAAAGACCGAGAACGCTCTGCTAAAACAGATGGTCTCCGCTAGAGAACCCGCTCCCCCTGAATTACCATCCATGGCGCTATCCTCCGGAAAATTTGACGGCTCTCCCAAGAAGGTGAAGTAGTTTCTAGGAGCATGCATGGTGTAGTTCACCTTCCTCCCTCGCACTTTTGGCTCCAATCAAGCCCGAGTGGACTTTCTGATTTCGAATATGACAGGAAACGCACTATCCTGGGCTACTCCGCTAGTGACCAGTGGTAACGCCATTTTACAGGATTTCTCAGCGTTTCAGGATTTGCTAAAGCAGACTTTTGCACGCCCGGAATTATCGTTCACTGCTTGTGAAGATTTGCTGGATGTCAAACAGGGCTCCCTGGATGTCTTGTCTTACATCTCAACCTTCAAGATGTTGGCGGCCGGAACAGGATGGGCCGAATCGCACAATACTCCATCTTCAGAAGGGGTTTGAAGGAAGAAATTAAGGATGAGCTTGCGAGGTCCCCTCGTTCACCCACATTCGCGGATCTGCTTGCTGCGGCCCTTCACATAGAATATCTCCTCCAAGAAAGGAGGGCTGAACGTCGCAAACAAAAAGGCCTTGGTTATCTTCCAGAACCCCTTGCACACTCTTCCCCTGGGCGTTCCACAGTCCCTCCGATGGATGAACCGATGCAGATCGGTATCACCCGATCACCACTGACCTCGGCTGAAAGACGTCGCAGACGGGAGAAAGGTCTGTGTGCCTACTGTGGCTCGGGCCAACACCTTCTTAAAGACTGCACAGAACTGCCAAGCAAGAGGTCGGGAAACGGTCCCCCTCGGCGTCAATAGGGACAGACGACCGAGGGTCTCCAAACGTTTCTTCTCATCCCTATGTCTCCCTCTCGGTTTCCTCACCCGAGTCGCAGGACGACTCCAGACTTATGGTGATTCCAGTACTTCTTGACCTTGACGGCCGACAAATTAAGACCCTAGCTACTGGATTGCTGTGCGGCGGGCAACTTCGTCGACATCCTGCGGGCAGACCGAGTGGGTCTACGCCGGATACAGCGGAAGGAGGGTCAGAAGGTTGAAGGTGTGGATGGGTCCCCTTTATCCTCTGGCCCCATTAGCCAAACTACAGAGGAGCTAGCCTTGACGATAGACCATCACAAGGAAGTCTTACGTTTCAACATCATTAGGGCTGCCCACTTCCCTATCATTTTGGGTATCCCTTGGCTCCGCCGGCATAATCCCCGAATAAATTGGACTGAGAACCAGCTAAGTTTTGATTCTTCCTATTGCCGTAGCCAATGTTTCTCACTGGAAAGTCGGGGAGACCTACAACCGGTTAAGATCTCTTTCAACCATCACATAGGAGTTCATGCTTTACCCAACTTCTGTTCAGGATTCTCAGAGGTGTTTCAGGAATACATTCACGCTAAGTTGCCGCCTCACCGGCCAGAAGACTGTACCATCGACCTGTAAGCCAACGCTTTGGTGCCATTCGGACGGATGTTCTCTCTCACACAGACGGAGAGACAGGTTCTTCGGAAATACTTAGACACCAATTTGGAGAACGGTCTGATTCAACCCTCAAAATCACCGGCTGGAGCACCACTATTCTTTATCAAGAAGAGAGACTCTACCGATCTTAGGCCCTGCATAGACTATCGGGGCCTAAACAGGGTTACTGTTCGTGATGGGTATCGCATGCCCCTCATCACGGACATCATTGAGGCGGTACAGGGAGCCAAAGTATTTACCAAGCTGGATCTCCGGAACGCTTACCATCTGGTGCGAATCGCAGAAGGAGATGAGTGGAAAACCGCATTCCGGACCACTCTAGGATTGTTTGAGTACCGAGTTATGCCGTTTGGATTGGTGAATGCCCCAGCGGCATTCCAGAGGTTTATGGACAGAATGTTTTCCGATATGCTCTTGATATCGGTTGTCATCTATCTGGATGACATTCTGGTGTTCTCCCCTAACATGACCGAACACATTGAGCAGGTCAGACTGGTACTAGAACGCCTTCGGAAGAATCATCTACTTGTTAAAGCGGAGAAATGCAGATTCGCTGAACCTTCTGTGCAATACCTGGGTTATGTCCTGTCTGAGAGAGGGCTAGCCATGGACCAAGACAAGGTGAATGCCATACTGGATTGGCCGCCCCCACTTCTATCCGGGAGGTGCAGCGGTTCTTAGGACTTGCAAATTACTATAGGAGGTTCATCACAAACTTTTCGGAGGTGGTGTTTCCCATCACCAGATTGCTTAAAAAAGAAGCCTACCCTTTTTCTTGGTCTGCCTCGGCGGAGCAGAGTTTCTGCAGTCTCAAAAGCCTTTTTTGCTCGGCCCCAATTCTGCAACATCCGGATCAGACACTACCATTCATTCTGGAGACGACGCATCCGCCATAGCCATTGGGGACGTGCTTCTTCAGACTATTCAAGGAGTTGAACACCCGGTAGCCTACCTGTCTAAAACGCTCTCACCCAGCCAACTCAACTACTCCGTTCTCGAAAAAGAGTTGCTTGCCATGAAGTCGGCTTGTGATGAATGGCGGCATCTCCTTATGGGGGCAAGACACCCGTTCCTCATTCGTACGGATCACAAAAACCTGAAGGCTTTACAGGAGATGGAATGTTGGCACTCCAGAAAGGCAAGATGGGCATACCTGTTCTCGCAATACGATTTTCGGATCACCTATATTCCTGGGTCACTCAATCGTCTGGCTGATGCCTTGTCTCGCAAGGACTCCCACACCGAGAGAGCGGCAATCAAGGTCGAGCCCATGTTCCACAGAAATCAAATACTGGCCGCGGTGGGCTCCTTTCTCCAAGAGGTTAAGGCCACTGTCATGCAGAAGATACCCAATCTCTCCTTCCATTAGGATTCCCCTTTTCAAATGAAGGACGGCTGGGTGTTCTACAAAGGGAAGTGGTACATCCCAGAAGGTCCCCTACGCAACAAGGTGTTGAGTTGGTGTCATGACTCCTGCATGGGAGGGCACAGAAGTGGCGACGGAACTCTTGAACTAATCCCAAGGTCGTTCCTCTGGCCCAATATCAGAAGGGAGGTGCTGGATTATGTTAAAACATGTCCCATTTGTGCCAAGACCAAGTATGCCTCGGGCAAACCCCTCGGACTCCTTACCCAAGTGGAGTTGCTAACTCGCCCTTGGGGACTCATTTCCACCGATTTTATCGTGGATCTTCCCAAATCCGAAGCTTGTACCTGTATCATGGTAACAGTGGACGCCTTTTCTAAATTGGCACATTTTTCTCCATTAGCGGTTCTCCCCACCGCAACTAAGATGGCAGATGTGTTTGCCCGAGACTTTTTCAAATTACACGGATTACCTGACAAAATAATCTCGGATCGAGGGAGTCAGCATGTCTCGAAGTTCTGGTCGGCCTTGTGCACCCGATTGGGGATAGAAAGGGCTCTTTCTTCAGGTTTCCATCCGCAATCCAACGGCCAGACGGAGCGACTCAACGCAACAATTGAGCAGTACCTGCGATGCTTCATTTCCAGACATCAGGACAACTGGGTCTCCCTACTCCCTACGGCGGAATTTTCTTACAACAACTGCAAGCACTCTGCCACAAGTCTCTCTCTTTTTTATTGTACCTACGGGGTCCATTCCAGATTCCTAATTTCAGAGGTGCCTTTGTTCTCGAATTCTCCGACGGCAGAAGAGGTTTTGAGGAATATTAAAGAGGCTCAGACCATCGCTTTGCGTAGCCTGGAAGACAGCAGACGACAGAATAAGGCTAGTGCTGACAAACACCGCAGAGCGTGCCCATCCTGGAAACCAGGGGACAAAGTGTGGTTGTCGACCAGGTTTCTTCCCAGGTGGACGAGACCCTCCAAACTTTCACCTCGCTTCCTGGGTCCTTTTTCTATTCTCTGTAGGGTTAATCCTGTGGCCTATCGCTTGAGACTCTCCCCGTCTCTTAAACGAATTCACCCCGTTTTTCATTCTTCTCTTCTCAAGGCCTACTTCCCTGATCCACATCCCCGGTCTCCCTTCCGGCAGCCTCAGGCTCCTGCCTCCTCTCAGGAGGAGTACGAAGTCTCTGCCATCCGGGATTCTCGGTATAACCGGGGTTGTTTGGAATATCTCTTGTCATGGAAGGGGTACCCTGAGTCGGAGGACTCCTGGGAGCCAGCTTCACAGGTACATGCCCCTCGCTTGCTTGCCAAATTTCATCGCCTCCACCCGGGGAAGCCGGGGTGGGTGCGATTTAGGGAGGGGCATACTGTCATCTGCCAGACCGGCCGCAGCCGAGATTGGCGTTTGCTTCCGCGTTGGAGCTGGAGACGCGGAGGTAGAGTTTAGTCCCTTCTTTGTTTCCGCGTCTCCAGCGAGGCAGCGCGGCCGGTCGTATTTAAGGCCCCGCCTGCCGGCAAGACGCTGCGTTGCAACCCTCCTCTGGATGTTTTCCTGCTTCCGGGTTAACACGCTTGTTGTTTCTGTCCTCCGGCTTCGGCTTTCGTACGGAAACTTTCCTACCTGTGCTGTTCTCTGCCTCTGCTTCCCTCTATACTCTCTGGATTCTCGCAGTCGGCACCTTTCTTCCCCTCTACGCGGAGCAGGGCTCTGCTGGTCTCTCTCTCCCTCTGCTGCGGCACCCGCCGCTTGTTTCCTTTTTTCTTCTTCCCTCTCCTTACCTGGCCTCTCTGCTTATCCTTGAGGCTCTGCCTCATCCAGCGGTACCATTCCATGTCCAGCCTTCCTTCCTGCCTCATACTGGTCGCATCTTCCCGGACTCTGCTACTCCTGCACTCCTGGCATCTGGACTATCCCTTCGCTACAGACACTGTGCTCTGCCTCGGATTCGACCATTGCCAACGGTCCATACTGACATCTGGATTGAAGAGCGTCACAGCTCCACTGTAGGGTTTTTTCCCCTTTGGGGGTTTTTCCCTGATTTCTGGCTTGGTTCCGGAAGGGAGTCGCGGGACAGCTGTTTAAACAGCAGTCACTGTGGCTTCCCTCCGTGACAAGCACCATCTTCCCAAAAAACAGAAGGACTACCTCGCAAGACGATCCTGCAAGAGCTTGACACTTCCGGCAGCTCAGGTGAGGAGAGTGTGTGTACTGGGGAGGCCGAGGTCGGGGTGCATACTAGGTCACAGCTTTTCTCTCCCTTTTTAAAACGAATTATTAGAGTGCCAACTACGTTAAGCGCTCACCGCTGTCTGAAAATAAGTGGGGCTTTACTTAAGACTTGTCTGATATTCTTTTAAGGGAGTGTATATGTTTTAGTGTCCGTGTTTTTGAATTGCTTACTATTAGTGCCTGTGTGTTTTTCTAGATGTGGTTTTAAATAAATAATTATATCTCTTTTACACCAAGCCCTGGTCAGTGTTTACTTGCTCTATTGTGTTCTCTTGACCTATTGTGAATACTCTGTATACTGCCTAACTCTTCTTGAGGGAAGTCTGACTGCTCAGCCACAGCTACCAAGTGAATCTGTGTGGTACAGACTGCTACCAAGTGGGTTTACTGCCAAACACCTGTAGTCCTAAATCTTTTGCAGTGGTCCCAGAGGGAACTGCACAGGTTTCTGCCTAACACGGAGACAGCACTTGGCTGACTCACAAGAGATTGATCCCAAGAAGTTAGCAAAGACTGCTGACTTGTGGGTAGCCAACAGGGCCACTCACAAGGATTCTGGGGGCCACTCACAAAAAGGATGAGGGTAAGCAGCACAAGAAAGAAGAAAAGGAGAATTCTATTTCCAACCATCCAAAAGAGGGCCACAAACATCCATCATAAGGGTCAATTCCATGGGAAACCTGTTAGGTCTAGTGTTCCCTCTGGTGTCATACCAGAGGTAGGTCAGCAGAAAACCCCATTCCATCGAGCATTTGGTAAATGCTGTGCATGTAGGTGAACTGGCCATGTGAAAGGGGATCCGAGGTCTAAACCTTCAGGGGTCCACACTGCCTCCTTATTCTTCATCTCTGAGGAACAAGTTCATATGGCAAGTGGTAACTTTCAAATATTGGCTCAAGACCCCATTGTAGTCTCAGCCACTGTTACTTTAGTGTCCCTGGGAACAACAGAACATGGATGTGTACAACTCCATTCCAGATAACACAAAAGAACACTACAAGGACAGTGTACTTGTCAATGGTCAGGAGACTCCTGCCATTAGAGACACTGGGGCAAGCATTACAGTGGTTGATCAAAGTTTTTTCAAACCTGAGGATGTTGCTAAGGCACCCAAAGGTCCCACTAAACTTGCAGGAGGCCCAATCCAGATGGTTCCAATACTGCCAGCTCTCATCCAGTACAATAATATGACTGTTAGAATACCTGTCAGTGTGCAAAAAGAGGTGCCTGGGAGAGTCATGTTGGGGAATGACTTAAAAACTCTAGGAGTTGTATCAAGCACCCCAGGCCTCCCAGTAAAAGGAAGCAGGAGCAAACTAGATAGGGGCAACTTTGGATGACTCTCAATGGGAGGTTACAGAGATTCCTATAACCCCCCAGTCCACCGGAAGGACACCCTTCTAATTCCAGGCTAAAGAAAGAGACATAGGGGAAACCCAAGGTCTCAGGAAGAAAGAAAGGTATTACACCTTTTCAGAGGACAAGGACACCCCCGAGAGGACAGTCCAAGGTCACTGCAGTGACCCCTTCACCAGATGAGCCTGAGTGGGAGGACCAACCAGAACGGGGTGAAACAGCTACTGGTGAAACATAGCTGGAAGAAGCCCTTCCATATGTTGGAGATATGGATCCTAAAGACCATCCTTAGCTGCAGTCTTTACTGGCAGAAGGCGTACCCTCTAGGGCAGACTCCAGCAGAAGTCAAAGAGAGTGTCCTTCTCTTGAAGGCAGCTTCCCAGAGCCAGGGAAGCATAGGCTTTACTGGGAGGATGGCCTCCTCTACAGTGAACCCATTGAGTACACCCCAGGAGGCTACAGAAGACCCAGGAGGTGAGACCCCAGTTTCTACAGTTAGCCCATGAGATCCCTCTGGCTGATCACTTGAGCTTCAAGAAGACCAAAGGGAGGATCTCTCTGTATTTCTACTGGCCCAAGATGGGGTCTGATGTAGATAAATTCTGTAGGAGCTGTCACACTTGTCAGACTTCTAGCAAGAGTGGAGCCAAGAATGTGGCACCTTTAGTGCCTCACCTAGTGGTGGGAGTTCCTTTTGAGAGAGTGGGGATTGACATTATTGGTCCCCTAGGTCCTCCCACTTCTTCAGGCAACCGATTTATATTGGTTGTGGTGGACCATGCTACCAGATATTCCAAAGACATACCTATGAGGACTGTTACTGCTCAGGCAGTGGCTAAGGCCCTCCTTGGTATCTTTAAAAACTGTGGAGTGACCTACAAGTTCTCAACAGCCTCCCATCTCTAAACCAGTGGGTTGGTGGAGAGGTTTAACAGAACTATGAAGAGCATGATAGGTGCTTTAGAGGAACCCCTTAGAAGAAAGTGGGACCTTCTACTGCCATGCCTTCTCTTTGCTTATAGAGAAATCCCTCAAGAAGGGGTTGGTTTCAGCCCCTTTGAGCTACTTTATGATCATCTGGTTTGAGGTCCTTTGGGCCTAATCAAGGAAGGGTTGGAGAGTGCTTCTTCCCTCAAGCCAGTGAGAGTCACTGACTATGGGCTTTGTCTCCGGAGGAGAATGGCACAAATGATGACAGAAGCTTCTGATAGCAGGTCAGGCTCTGGTCAAACATTGGCATGACTAGAAGGCCAACATGGAGGCGTTTACTCCAGACCAGCTTGTTCTAGTTATGGTACCAACAAGGCAGAGGGCCTTACAGGACAAATGGATTGGACCCTTAAAACTTGGAGAGGTCAATTATTTAGTGGACTTGGGCAACCCCAAGAAGGCCCCTAGGGTCTATCACACTAAACGTCTAAAGGCCTATGTTTCCAGACCAGAACTAGGAGCTTTGCTTTTAGCATCTGATCAGGAGGAGGAGAGTGCACCTCTACCTGACCTCCTCAGCAGGCAACCTTTAGATGGAACCATTGAAGGAGTGAAACTCTCTTTAGATCTGACTCTTCAACAACAGGAAGAGTGCAAAGCTCTGTTAAATCAGTTTGCCTCCCTGTTTTCACTAACACCAGGCTTGACCCTTGGGGCCAGCATGATATTCTCACTGGTGATAGTCTCCCTTTGAAAAGCAGGGGTTACAGAATGTCAGACCATGTAGGATACTACATAAAGGAAGAGGTCAAGAAGATGCTTGAACTCTGGGTAATAGAGCCATCTACCAGTCCATGTGTCACGTCTCCCAGTGTGCTCGCAACTAGGCAACCCACTAGGCAACCCACAATCAGCCCGCACCTACCTGGCACATCACTCGCTGCTCATCGGGGCACAGGAACGCGGCCTTCCGCTCGACACTGGAGAAGGATGACTGGTTTTCCAGGTGTTTTCCGACCTTCATTGTCCTGGCAACTCCCGTGGAAACTCCCGTATGCCTTGCAGCACCGCCGAAGAACACGGCGATTCTCGCGTCACGTGAGGTGAACTGCTGCCAATCACGTTCATCCTCTGTCATCACGTGACTTTCCCACGCTTCCGCGTTTTTGCATCATGTGACTACAACTAACAGTCAAAAGCGCCGGAAGCCACGGTGGCAGCGCTTCTCAGCTGCTTCTCGTAAGGACTGTTTGGCGTTATTGTTTTCATCAAGGATTCATCGGCTCTACGACCACGGACTGTTCTTGGATATTCTACTTCTTCCTGGCTTCATTCGTTACCATTACTCTGGAAAATTCGACCACGGACTGTTCTTGGATATTCTACTTCTTCCTGGCCTCATCTGTTACCATTGCCCTCGAACACTTCTTGCTTGCTTCTAAAGATATTCGACCATGTATCTACTTCACGGATTGCTCAAACGGACTGCCCCTTTGCTTGGACCTTGTGCTTTGAACTGGTTTCTGATCCCCTTACGTGTTTTGTGGACACCTCTTGTGCCAACTTGCCCAGGTGTGGAACTGCCACCCAAGCCCCTCTGGAACCCGGCCCACTGTCTCTGCAGGTTGCCCCTAATGCATTACGACCGGGTTCACAGCTCATCTAGGTAAGCCTTGTTACAATCAGTTCCTTATTGCCGTGTTCATATTGCATTTGTTTGATAACCGTCTATTGCCTTACAGTGGTCAAAGGGGTTCTTCCGGCGTTTCCTGGTTCCAGTTGACGGCTCACTACACCTGTGGCCTCAAAGATTGCACATGCAGTATTTGGTCATTCTGCCTGTGTGGTACTTGGGGACGGAGGTATTCAATAATCGGCACGACCATCAAGATCAGAACAGACTGAGAAGCCTTTCTGGTCGTCCTGATTATGGATCCCTCCGCCGGGGACCCCGTGACCGCCTTAATGCAGGCAGTTGCAGCCCTTAGGACCGACATGGTCGGCGCAACAATGGCAATCCACCACCGTCTTGATGCCTTGCAAAGCACACGTCACCCCTTACCGGCTGATGCCGAGTTTGGAGACGCTCCTCAAGCCCAGTCTCCTCCCGCTCCGTCCACAACTCCGACTCCTGTACTACTTCCTACTTCATTTCCCCTTGCTGCACCAGAGCGATACCAAGGTGATCCAAGAAAATACCGCACATTCTTGAATCAGTGTAAACTACATTTTCTATGTCGACCCCAGGCTTTCCCTGATTCCGTCACCAAGGCAGCCTTCCTTCTTTCCCACTTATCTGGCGTGGCAGCTACCTGGGCGAACCGACAATCCAGCATTATATGATTTCGATCTTCTAGTAACGGAAATGGCTAGGGTATTCGATACCAGGTATAAAGCACAATCTCGAGATTTGGAACTACTAGAGCTCACACAAGGTAGACAAACGCTTATTGAATATATAACTCGTTTTACCCAACTTGCTGCAGAGACCTCATGGCCGGAGGAAAAGAAAGCCATCGTGTACTACAAGGGGCTATGTAATACTATGAAAGATGCCCTCTCAGTGGTCCCGGCCCTTCCCTCTGTTTTTTCCGAACTGGTAGACCTAACCCTGCAAGTAGATGCACACCGATCTGAGCGTAAGGCAGAGGCCGGTTTTTCCAATCAAACATCTTTGGCTGTGGCAGCCCCTGAACCCATGCAAATCGGTGGGATTCAGAGTCCCATCACTCAGGCCGAACGGGAACGTAGAAGAACGGATAATTCTTGTTTTACTGTGGCATCAACGGACATTATGTAAAAGAATGCCCCCGTCGCCCAAGAAATAAGAATACGGGTTTTCAGAAGGCTCGCCCCTGAGAGTGGGGGTACGGGCGAGTACCTCCATGTCCCCCACTGAACCCGTTTTCGGTCCCATCAGACCTATCGTGGTCCAAGCCTCATTGAAACCTACTAGGGAGCTTACACACCAGGTACACATAGTGATCGATTCTGGGGCCACTGGCTGCTTCATCGATATAGCATTGGCCCACAATCTCAATTTACCCTTGATTAGGAAGGAACACCCAGAACCAGTGCAAGCAGTCGATGGCACCTCCCATGCTTCCGGTCCCATCATGCATCAAACTGCTCCTATGGAGGTGGTAATCCAGGACACCCATAAGGAAACTGTCATTCGATCTTATCACCACCCCACAATTCGGTGTCATTCTGGGCATTCCCTGGTTGAGACAACACAACCCGCTGATCAATTGGGGTACGGGTCAAGTCACCTTTGAATCTGATATATGCCAACACTTCTGCCTGACAGAATCTGAGACACTCTCCTCCCCTGCCAGTATTCTTGGGGCAATGGCCTCTTCCCACCTAGAGGAGACAATGCAAAGTGTATCCTCAACACATACTGTAGGGGCTGTAATGGCTTGTATCCCCACCGTTTATCATGAATTCCTGACTGTGTTTGACAAGGCCACGGCAGAAGGTTTACCGCCACACAGACCCTATGATTGCCCCATTGATCTAGTCCCTGGTGCAGTGGTCCCAAGGGGCAGGATATATTCCTTATCCCAGTCAGAGGAACAGGCCCTAAAGGATTACATCCAACAAGCCTTACGATTAGGCCACATACGACCCTCCTGCTCTCCGGCTGCTAGTCCCATCTTTTTCATACCGAAAAAAGAAGGGGATTTACGTCCTTGTGTGGATTACAGAAAGCTGAATGCCATTACCATAAAGAACAGGTATCCCATTCCATTGATCTCCCCACTACTAGACAGGTTGACACGTGCAACCATTTTTACTAAACTGGATCTCTGAGGTCCTTACAACCTGGTCCGTATGCATCAGGGAGACGAGTGGAAAACAGCGTTCTGCTCCAAACATGGCCTGTCTGAATATACTGTGATGCCTTTCGGCTTATGTAACGCCCCAGCTATGTTCCACCGATTTATCAACGAGGTGTTCAGTGATATTCTTGACATATACGTAGTGGCTTACTTGGACGACATTCTGGTGTTTTCCTCCTCCTTGGAGGAACATATCGTCCATGTTAAAGAAGTATTAACACGCCTCAAGAATCATGCCTTATTCGCTAAACCCGAAAAATGTGAGTTCCACACTAAAGAGGTGGATTCTTTGGGTTTTCACATAACACCTGGTGGCCTATCCATGAACCACTCGAAAGTCTGCGCTATCATAGAATGGCCTGCCACGACCAACCTTAAACAGTTACAATCTTTTCTTGGGTTTGCCAATCTTTATCGGCGCTTTATCGCTGGGTTTTTCTCCATTGTATCACCACTAACCGCCTTGACCAGTCCTCTTGCCCCGTTCTGTTGGACACCGGGGCATCAAAAGGCCTTTAAGGCCCTGAAGTCCAGGTTCACTTCCGCTCCGGTGCTTCAACACCCTGACCCGGATCTTCCATTTGTCCTGGAGGCTAATGCTTCCTCCTTTGCATTAGGTGCAGTGCTCTCTCAACCTTGTTCAGCCACGGGGCAACTGCATCCCATAGCCTACCACTCAAGTTCACGTCTTCCGAATCTCACTACACGGTTACCGAAAAAGAATTGCTGGCCATTAAGGATGCTTTGCAGACATGGCGACATCACCTTATAGGGGCAAAGCATCAGACCGTGGTGTACACTGATCACAAGAACCTCCAAGACCTGGCCTCCCTCAAATGTGTAAATAGCAGACAGGTACGCTGGCATCTCTTCTTCGCTGCATATGATTTTGTAGTGAAACATAGGCCGGGGACTACCCATGGCAAGGCGGATGCGCTTTCTCGTTCTCCTGGGGGGGAATCCCTGTCTTTGTATCCCGATACACTATTAGGGAAGGGTCACGTAGTCTGTTTATGCACACCATCCCTACCCATGCTATCCATCATTAGGCAGTGGGTTTCACAACATCCAAATGCGTTGGCAGATTGGGACTTGGTACTTCAGGAAGGGTTACCATTAATTCACGGGAAACTCTTTCTTCCCACAAGTGATGTACGCAATCAGGCGCTTGCTTGGTCCCACGATGCCACCATCAATGGTCACCCTGGACAACTACGCACCTTGGAGCTACTAAAGCGCTGGTGCTGGTGGCCATCGATGCGGCGCAATGTGGAAGGCTACGTGAACTCCTGCTCCATATGTGCTCAGTGCAAGACACGCCGTGGCCGGCCACTAGGTCTACTCCAACCTTTGCCTCTTCCCCCCAGACCTTGGCACACTGTTTCTATGGATCTAGTCACGGATCTACCCCGCAGACAGGGCTATGACACAATCTGGGTAGTCGTTGACTCGTACACCAAGATGGCCCGTTTTATTCCTTGTACAGGTATACCCTCTGCCCCTACATTGGCCCGATGATTCTTCAAATCAGTGTTTTGTCTTTTTGGTTTGCCACAGGTCATGGTTTCGGATCGTGGCTCACAATTCACGTCACGTTTTTGGCAAGCCCTCACTAAGCTCCTGGGTATTGACGCCCGCTACTCCTCCGCTTACCACCCGGAGAGCGATGGGCAGACGGAGAGGGTGAACCAGGCCCTAGAACAATACTTACGTTGCCTGACCCTTCAGTTCCAAGATACCTGGCTGAACCTGCTCCATCTCGCTGAGTTCGCATACAATAACTCTCAGCATTCCTCCACAGGCTTTTCTCCTTTCTATGCTTTGTACGGCCAGCATCTCCGAACCCTTCCTTTCCCTGATTTCGACTCCTCTGCTGCCCCTGCTGCTACGTCCTGCGCCCGCGACCTTGTTTCGGTTCATGACCAGACCCTTATCCATTTACGTGAGGCCCATGTGTCTATGAAGGCGAAGGCAGACCGGAAACAGGTGGCAGCCCCTGACTACCATGTGGGTGACCGTGTTTGGTTGTCGACCCGCCATTTGCACATCCCTGATTGCCGAAAGTTGCTGCCTCGATTTGTTGGCCCGTACAGGGTTGTCAAGGTCCTGAACCCTGTGGCCCTACGTCTTTTGATCCCATCAACATGGCGTATACACCCGGTATTCCATGTCTCCCTGCTCAAACCTTGCATTGCCCCCACACGTATCATCTCTCCTCCTGCCCCTGTCTCGGTTTCCTCTCCAGATGTCTTTGAGGTCAGTGCCATTTTGGGCTCTCGTCTTAGACGGGGTCGGCTCCAATACCTCGTGGACTGGTTGGGTTACGGTCCTGAGGGTTTTTTCCCAGGATGTTAATGCCCCTAGACCGGGTGCTCGTTTCCATCGGGGCCATCCTTCCTGCCCACGGGGTCGTGGGCCCTTGGGGGAGGGCTCTGTCACGTCTCCCAGTGTGCTCGCTACTAGGCAACCCACTAGGCAACCCACAATCAGCCCGCACCTACCTGGCACATCACTCGCTGCTCATCGGGGCACACGAACGCGGCCTTCCGCTCGACACTGGAGAAGGATGACTGGTTTTCCAGGTGTTTTCCGGCCTTCATTGTCCTGGCAACTCCCGTGGAAACTCCCGTATGCCTTGCAGCACCGCCGAGGTACACGGCGATTCACGCGAGGTAAACTGCTGCCAATCACGTTCATCCTCTGCCATCACGTGACTTTCCCACACTTCCGCGTTTTTGCATCATGTGACTACAACTAACAGTCAAAAGCCCCGGAAGCCACAGTGGCAGCGCTTCTCAGCTGCTTCTCGTAAGGACTGTTTGGCGTTATTGTTTTCATCAAGGATTCATCGGCTCTACAACCACGGACTGTTCTTGGATATTCTACTTCTTCCTGGCTTCATTCGTTACCATTACCCTAGAAAATTCGACCACGGACTGTTCTTGGATATTCTACTCCTTCCTGGCCTCATCTGTTACCATTGCCCTGGAACACTTCTTGCTTGCTTCTTAAGATATTCAACGCTGGATCTACTTCACGGATTGCTCAAACGGACTGCCCCTTTGCTTGGACCTTGTGCTTTGAACTGGTTTCTGATCCCCTTACATGTTCTGTGGACACCTCTTGTGCCAACTTGCCCAGGTGTGGAACTGCCACCCAAGCCCCTCTGGAACCCGGCCCACTGTCTCTGCTGGTTGCCCCTAATGCATTACGACCTGGTTCACAGCTCATCTAGGTAAGCCTTGTTACAATCAGTTCCTTATTGCTGTCTCCATATTGCATTTGTTTGATAACCGTCTATTGCCTTACAGTGGTCAAAGGGGTTCTTCCGGCGTTTCCTGGTTCCAGTTGACGACTCACTACACCTGTGGCCTCAAAGATTGCTCAGGCAGTATTTGGTCATTCTGCCTGTGTGGTACTTGGGGACGGAGGTATTCAATAATCGGCACAACCATCAAGATCAGAACACCATGGGCTAGTCCAGTTGTACTAGTGCCTAAGGCAGGATTCAAAGACTTGAGGTTCAGTGTCGACTATAGAGCTCTTAATGCAGTCACCACAACTGATGCCCATCCTTTACCCAGGACAGATGAGCTGGTGGACAAACCTGGTTCAGCCAAGTTCCTCAGCACATTTGATCTTACCTCAGGCTATTGGCAAATAGCTCTGACAGACAATGCCAAGGAGAAAACTGCATTTTCTACCCCCTGAGGCTTCTACCAGTTTATGGTTATGCCTTCTGGACTCAAAAATGCACCTGCTACATTCCAGAGGATGGTGAATCAAGTTCTGAATGGGATGCAGGACTTTTGCATGGCATACTTGGATGACAATGCATTGTTCAGCCCCACTTGGGAAGAACATCTTGACCACCTTGGATATGTTTTGCAGGCTCTTGAACGGGCCCATCTCACCATAAAGGCTAGTAAATGTCAAATTGGTCAGAGCAAAGTGGTCTACCTTGGACATGAGGTAGGAGGAGGTGAAATAAGGCCATTGCCTAGCAAAGTACACGCTTTATAAGACTATGCCACCCCTGCTACTCAAACCCAAGTGAGAGCCTTCCTATGTTTCACTGGGTATTATAGGAACTTCATTGAAAACTAAGGGACCATAGCTTCTTCCTTGAATGTGATCTCCTCACCCAAATTCCCCAAGAAGCTCAGGTGGAATGAGGAGTGCACCAAAGCTTTTGAAGGACTTTAGAAAGCTCTTTTTCAAGGTCCAGTCTTGAGAATATTACGGCAAGGCACTAAATCTAAAAATATAGCTGCTAAGGATGATATTACCAAGTCACACTGGGAATGGCTGTGCTCCTTATTGCCACCCATTAACACTCAAGGATGCGGTAAATTGGCTATTGCCTCCTGTAACACACATGGCCATAGCCATTTTTTTGGCAAAACAGGATCATATGATCTCTTGAGGGATGCCGATATAGTCTTATTGCAGGAGACATGGCTACTATTTGACCACGTTGGTTACACTGCATATTTTAGGAAGGCAAAAAAAGGAGAAAGGGGGAGGCCTTTTGGAGGTTTGGCCATTTTGGTACGCAATAATATTAAATCCTCTGAATGTATTCATTCGGCCACTAGTCCCAATTTACTGATGGTTGAGATTCTTTTTGACGGGGGCCTCAAAATTGTTCTGGTAAATATCTAGGATCCCCCTGGAGATGGCTGTACACTTGATATCCAACTTAATATATATCGATGTTTAATTGATAGATTTGTTGCAGATGGAGAGGTAAATGTTGTTCTGTGGGGAGATTTGAAGGCAAATAATCTGTATGATTACCCCAATACTATGACTCTGGATGAAGTGAGAAGCAACCTTAATGTAAAATCTGAAAGGTGGATGACTTTCTTTGCTGACGTTGAACTGCATATGATAAATGGTTTCGGAAATCAGAAATTGGGGCTAGTGCCTACTTGGGCAAATGGTCAGTATTCTTCTAATATTGACTATATCTTAATGCCACCCTTTATGACCTACTGACTCAGTTTACCATTCTGCCCACTCTTTTTAGTGACCACTCTTTATTAACCTGTTCCCTGGTGGTGAAGATCACTGGAATTCCAATCTCTGATAATATTTGGGAAGTTGTTGTGTTGGGTAAGGGAAATCGTCTGGGATGGTCCGATCGGAACCTGAGTAAAGCTCGCAATTGGAGTAAGTGCCTACAGATTAAAGAAATTACTAAAATGACTGCGGAGGAAGCTGTTGAATGGATTTCCATATGCATGCATGATATGATGCCAATGGGACAAAAACTGTTTCCTCAGCCTTCAACAACTCACTCCATTTCCCCCTTTGACAACATAATACATCTGGAAAAGAAAACAATGCATAAAGCTGTAAAAGCCATGGAATATACTGCCTTTTCCTGGGCTTCATATAATTTGGAAAAAACGTAAAATAAAGGACAATTACAGGAACTGGGTATACAGATATCAATCCTCTAATGACAATGTAAATTGGCAAGCTATGTTTAAAATTCTCCTGGCAGGAGACACCAAAAGATTCTGGGCAAATTTCAGGGCGGTCTCCAGTAAAGGCAATCAAGAGCTGGCCTGCTTTATAGACCGCGAAACCTGGGTAAAACATCTTGAGGAAAAATTTAGGGGAGAATCTGTGAGTTTGATAAAAAAAAACTGTAATAAACTTCACAGTACATCGAGATGATATCATAGACATTATTAAGAAACTAAAAACATCTTGTGCCCCTGGCCCAGATGGGCTGTGTAACCTTATTATTAAGCAGAATGCTGATATTTGGTCTGACATTCTAGTCATTATTTTCCCAAAAAATCATAGATACTGGAATACCTCTATAGCTATACCCATATTTAAAAACAGAAACAGAAATCTGCCCGAAAACTATCGTCTGTTTGCCCTTTCGGATGTGCCTAGTAAAATCTTTTGGACGTTAGTCCTTCAGGAAATAAATAGGTGGATATCCCTCAACAATATCCTTAATAAAGCCCAAACTGGGTTTCGGAAAGGTTATTCCACCATTGACAATAATGTTTTGGCTAATACCTTAGTCGAGCAAGCTAATAGCCCTTCTGGGTTACCTCTTTAAATTCCTTTCGTGGACTTCACTTCCGCATTTGATATGGTAAACAGAAATAGGCTGTGGGCAAAACTCAAGCATATGGGTATGCAGGGTCATCTATTATATATGTGCTGACTAATGTATGAACAAAACACCACTAGAGGCTGAATAATTTGGGCTTAATGTCTCATTCTATATCAGTTAAGATAGGAGTCCGACAGGGTGGTGCCTTATCATCTATGTTTTTCAATCTATTCATGGCTGATTTCGGTGAAATCTTCATTGAAAAAATGAATGCTTTCCCCAGGATAGGCATGAACAAGCTGGGTTGGATCTGCTATGCAGGTGATATTGTTATTTTTGACAATACTTATGTTGGGATCTGCAACAGTGCAAGCGCAGTCTGCTCCTATGCTGACAAAAACGGCCTAAAAGTTAACATCAACAAAACACAATTTATGGCCATTGGCCGTAGACGATGCAAGAAAACTTCTATCCAATGTAATATTGGCACTATCAAAAGGATCAATTCATATAAGTACCTTGTTTATGAAGTTAGATCAGAAAAAATTGGGGCAAATGAGATCTTGCAGTTAAATAAGAGGGCCAAGGTACTTTCCATTATGGGAGCAGTCCTATCCTTCTCTAAAAGATCTGCAGGCTTTAGTCTGTGTGGGATACGCACTATCTACAGACAGACATTGGCAGCAACATGTCTCTATGCCCTTGAGTCCTTTCTTATTGACTGGACCTCTTGGGCTGATTAAGTAGAAGGACTGATCTGGCGCAGAATTTTGGGATTGACTAACTACACACCTATTGAGGCTATTAGGCTGGAGATGGGATTCATTTCTCTCTCTACTCTAACCTAAATGGAGCCAAATTGTATTTTAAGATTATGTTCTCGTCTCCTAATTCGTTTCTGTCTATATTACGTACCCCGTTGGATAGTGGTACCAGTACAGTGTTGAAGGAATTTAAGACCATGAATGAATGCTTTTTTGAGAGGCTGTGTAGAACACTGAGATGGGAACATGGGGAAGGTGTACTGGCGAAATCCCTAAATGAGACTGCTGAGAAGTTAGATTGGGTTAATAGTCATGAGAAGGTTGCTAAAATGAAGTCCCTTTACACCTTCTCCAGGATGACCTTTAATTACAAGGAACCCCAAGAATATCTCAAATGTATCCCCTCTAGGGTAGAACGTCGGATTTTCCTGAATATCGGGTTAAATCGCCTAGATGTGCTCGAAATTAGAGGTGCTTGGGTTGGAATCCCTGTACATGAAAGGACCTGCAGAATCTGTTTGGATAAGCAGGAAGTCGAATCAGCTAGACATGTTCTTACTATATGTCCTGGGATAAGATCTACCTATGAACGTTACTACACTAAATTTGTGGAAGACATAGATGATATAGCCTGCAAATCATTCTGGCTGCGATGTATGTCCGACTATAGCCGCAGTAGATCATTGCTATAACGCAGGTATGTAAATGTGCGAATAAGCTCCTGCGAAAGTTTGAAGATGATATCAAACTACTGGTGGAACTCTAAAAATGTGTTCTTCTGATATGGTAGATTTGTTATATCTGCTGGTTTGAGGCCCTGCCTTGTTAGTTTCCTTAGGATTATTCTGATTATGTATTCTTTGCCATCTAATGTTCATGTGTTCCGATTTTCTCTTTTTTTCTAAATTTTTCGCTTTTAATCTATGTGCTGATCTTAGTGAGATGTATTAACTTCTCTTTTATATGAGTTTGATCTGTGAGTTTTTAAGTGAATTGATTTTGATATATTCTTAGTTTTTCTGAATTATTTTCTTTGTGATATTTTTGTGTAAACGTTTTTTAAACTGTATACACAATAAAAGAAAAATGTAAAAGTGAAATTGACTTTACTTACCTTCTTCGCTTTGTAGACCCAGCACACCCCATCTTATGTGGAAGTGCTGGGGGGTTACTTAGTAGCCCCTTTGTTTACTTTCTCATGTAACATTTTTATGTTACCCTCAATACATTTAATGGCTGGTGGCAGTCGTTTATTTTTCCTACCATTGTGCGTTTTTACCGCAGGCTGAATCCTCAGCTGCAGTATTGCATCCATGGGTGCCCATTTTGTCAAAATGGCCCGGTCTTCTTTTTTCACCATTTCTTGCTTGTGAGGTGCTTCTTGGGTTTTACTCTTCGCGCCAAACCAGGTTTGGTCCCTTTGTTCGTTTTGTCTTTGGCGGGGTTCACTGCTGAAGCCCACCTCTGGCTCCAGCGTGTCTGTCAGGGCAGGACCTGAGGGAGGTTCACGAAACTCCCTGTGCTTAGTCTCCTTGGTTACAGGAATGCACCCAAAGGTGATTGGCTGGCTGGCTGTCCTTCGAGGACCCTGCTGTGAGTGAATGGGAGAAACCTGCATAAAAGGCGAGGTCTCTTAGAGAGAAGGCAGTCGACCACTGGATGAAGGAATCCAAAGAAGAAACTGGGAGAAGCTTGCTGCAACTCCTGGGCCGTTGGTTTGCCTGGTGAAGCCCTGCTGCAGTGCTGAAGCGCCAATTTTCGCATCGACTAGAGAAGCCCGGAAAGCACGACTTCTCCCCTTGGGTTGGTGGGACCAATCAACCCCACGATGAACCTGCCTGGAACCCCTCTCCCTGCTGGCTGTGCTTCCTTGCTGCTGCTGGAACCGAGTGCCAGGGGTCAGAAACCCCAGAAACTAGTACATCGTCTTTAAGCCGGACTCAAGCTCCAGGAAGATCCCAAGGACTCCCTCGAAGCAGGACGACCCAAGCCTGAGCCACTTCAACAGTGCGCTGGACCCCAGAAGCAAGGGTAGCCAACAAGGTGTCCAAGAACCGTGGTGGTGCTATTGACCGGTAGCTGAAACCGCAAAGTGCTGCTGATCTGGAGTAAGCCCATTGCTGCCACCGACCTTCAAACCGCAGTGCAGGAGTCCCCAGACGTCCTCCCTCTTGTCCCCATGACTGAGGCCCAGGAACACAGGATCTGAAGGACTGCAACAGGAACAGAAGCCAGCTGGACCCTTTTCTTCAGACTTAAGGTTCTGTCTAACTAGGGGTACTTACCTCTTGTTGTTGGTAACTCGCTTGTTCTCACTGGAGACTTGAATTGGTTGCCTTTTGCAGAGTTGCTTGCATCTTTGCTTTTTCACAAGTCTTACAGCTTGTGGCCCAACAGTGATTCTTTTCTACAAACTCTCTTTTAACATTGTGAAATACTTGTGTGCTAGCTTCCAGAAGTGCCTCAGCTCCCCTAGACTTTGCTCAATTGACATTGGCTGTCCTGGCTCCCTGCAGACTCTTCTGGCCCTTTGACTTAGTGTTCATCTGTCCCTCCAAAAAGTCATACATAAGTTACTTGTATTTCTGGGAAAAGGGTTAACCTATATTTCATTGGGGGTTTGTAAACGTGCTTACCTGTTCCGAGAACTTGTTAACCTCTGTTTCCTTCCATAACCTTTTCCTTTTTCCATAACTACCAGTATTGCATTTAAGTATCAAAGTGATATATCAATGTCCACAGTGTCCTAACAATTGAATGCACCTCAGTGTGTAGGAAGTGTCTGTATGTCATCCCAAAAGGATATCTGAAGGAGTGTATTTTTTAAGTATATTTTATTGTTGCACCTTGCCCTTTCTAAAGAAAGCTTATTTTAAAACTGACTGTTAAATTAATAAATACTTATTTTAATAAGAAACCTTGAGTAGAAGTGTTATTTGAATACTGGTACTGTGAATCTCTATGTTGCACCTATACAGCTCACATTGACCCCTCTTGAGATAAGCCTGGCAGCTCAGCCACTCTACTAACTTGTGTAGTACAGGCCTATACCAAAGGTTGGGTTTCCTATTGCCAAGTGGACAAGGGTGAAGTCTCTCACAGGGTTACTATATACAATCTTGCCTAACATTTAACTCTTCTTGCTTCTGTTGCTTCTGTCTAGATAGTTCTTGGGGAATAAGCCTAGTATCTTCAATCTCCTCCGGTACCAAACCAAGACTATATCGAGGTGGAGGCAGCGGAAGGATTATCTTTCCACTCATTTAAGAGATTTACACGCTAAAGGTTGGTCTTTTGCTTCCTATCGGGTTGGGCTATTTTATAGGTACATGTCCCTGTTTGCTCTAGTACTTCATATGGCCCTTGCCTTGAGACCAGTTTATCTTCAGAGGTAGGTAAGAGGACTAATACCTTTTTGTCCTACTGAAGAGGATCTAAAATGTACCTTGTTGTCATAGGTTCATAGGTGTAGTTCTGTTGGGCTTGAGCCTTTTCCATGTGAGTGTAGACTAGATTTCTAACAAGTTTCATATGCTCTCGCAATCGGGTAGCTGTTTGTGAGAGGGGAATAAGTGCCTCTTCCCTCTCTACCCAGGTCTCCTAGAGCAGGTCTAAGACATCTCTTGGTTCTATACCGTAAAGTAGTTCAAAAGGAGAGAAGCCGGTGGATGCCGGAGGGGTCTTTCTTACTGCAAATAGGGCCCAGGGGATGATGCCATCCCAGTCCTTTCAATCCTTATCTACCAATTTCCTCAAAATCATCTTACGGGTTTTGTTAAATCTCTCTACCAATCCATCCATTTGGGGGTGGTAAACTGAGGTTTTTTAGGGTGACTTCACCCATGGGGTTTTCTCATAAAATTGGATCCCTGATCCGTTAGAATTTCCTTGGGGAAACCAACCCTAGAAAAGAATGGTAGTAGGTGTTTTAAGATTTGCTGGGTTGTATTATTCCACATGGTGAACGGGGTATCTGGTAGCGTAATCAACAATTACGAGAACATATTTATTACCCAGTCTAGAGGTTTCCAACGGTCCAATGATATCCATCCAAATTTGGGAGAAAGGGACTTCTCTGATTAGTAAGGGGTTTAGAGTTGCAGGTAACGGAATAGATGCTCTAGTTTTCTGGCATATTATACATGCCTGGATGAAGTACTTTATGTCAGCATGGATACTTGGCCAGTAGAATTTACCATTGATGTGAGCTTGGGTTATAGACTTGGGTTATAGATTGTCCTAAATGTCCCCGAGAATGTGCAATCTCTAGCACAATCTTACGATGGGTTTTGGGGATTACTAATTGAGTTTTACTTAGGCCTTCTCTGAGGGTTTCCTTTCTATATAGTAATCCCTGTTTCAGGAAGAAAAAGGGGCTTCCCTTTTCTAGTCCTTCTCCCTCAGGAATCACTTGTAACAAAGCCTCTCCGAGTGCTGGTTAATTTAGCTGGGTGAAGGCTAGATCGGGAAGGATGGTAGGTTTTTCTGCCCTCTTTGCCTCAGTGAAGGATGGTTCATCAGCCTCTCTAAAGCCGAAGCTACCCCTCTGTTTCTTCTGGTTCACTTTCTCTGTTAAAACGGGAAAATAGAGCCTTCTCAAGAATTCCCTGTGTGATTTGTGTCCCCACAATGTATTTCAAATGGAGTTTCGCCATGGTTCTTGGGATCTATGACGCCTGCTAGAACATCGAGACCAAACTTCCAGACTTTGGGTGTCACACCCGTGGAGTATCTCGCAACTACTTCCTGATCACGGAAGCCAAATGCAGTTGAGCCCTCCCACCTCGGTTGACACTGGCTCCTGATTTTGTACCAACAGGAGACCTCGAGACAGCCAATGGGGGGATGAGGGTTAGGGAGAGGTTGTGGATAGGTATGGGGTGTTTAGGGTAACCGGAAAAGGGTTAGGATTCTTGAATTGGAAAGGAACGGAGAGAAAAGGGAAACATCATACACTTCATGAAACACAATAATGTAACTAACCCTCTTATTTTGTGGGTTAATTAACCTCCTGAACCTCCTGAACCTCCTCCTACTAGCAGTGCATAATCCTTCTTAGTTAGGAGAGTGCTTCCTAGAACCTGTATCTCAAACTATTAATTCCCTAATCAAGCGACTAACATAAGCACATGGTGTTTTCAGGAAAATCTCCTGATCCAGCAGTAGCACACAACATGAGACATGGCATACAACAAGTAATCAGCATAGCACAATACATATACTAATAGCACCCCAACCCATTTCTTGCTGTCCGACAGTGATTATTTCCATAATGTGCACTTATGAACTGGTATGAATTGTAACATGCTCATGTTATGAATTGACAAGAGCAAACAACAGACAACACATTGCATCCCTGACAATCCAGTTCACACCCCAAGCATTCATGAACAGAACCTCTGACTCCCGCAGCTCTCAGTTCATGGAGACAGTAGCGTTAGGTCGTAACGCACATGGCATCAAACAGCACAGTCTTCCCTGTTCCCTCCCTTCACCTCTGAAAACCTGCGTGCACTTAACTGAGGCCTGGGGGGTGGGGGTGGCTAGATGGTTCCTTCCCAGGCAAAGCAGCTCCTGCGTTGAGTGGTCGAGCAGCGGTCACCTTAATGTGGTTCGTGCCTCGGTGAGGGATAAGGAAGGAGCCGTGAGTCCTCTGAGCTTTGTCCGTGATGTTCCTCACTCCTCCTCACCATCAAGGGCTCGGGTCTCCCAGTTCTTCGTCTTGCACTCCTCCTGCCCGTGCCTGCAATACCAGCAATCGCCAACAAGCAGCACGGGCCGGGGAGGAGTTTAAATAGCATGCAATGGTGTGCGCACTCGCGCACTCTCCAACCCCATGCCTTCATGGGAAATGTAGTTTTCTGGGTCCTTTGGCCCAAAAACAGGCCTGCCACGCTCCCACCAAGTCCCTTTTCCTCACATTACCTCCTCCTCTAGGGCCCTTCCCAGGAACCGGCTTATTCGGATGTGCACGATGAAATAGTCTTACCAAACGGGCTGCAGGCACTGCCTCCATCCAAGAAATCAAATACCAGAGTTTCTTGCCGCGTCACTTGGAGTCCAAAATAATCTGCACCTAAAATTCTTCATGACCATCCCACATCACGCCCGGAGCCTTCCGTGTCGCCACACCAGGAGCTGTGGGTTTAACCAAAGAAACATGAAACACAGGATGGAACCTCATATATGAGGGCATACGCAAACGCACTGCAGTTCTGAAACACATTTCTCAATGGTATAGGGCCCAATGAAGCGAGGCAGAAATTTACGGCACCAAAACAACTTGATGTGTTGAGTGGACAACCACACTCGATCCCCCACCACATACTTGGGACTGACCTGTCTTTTCTGGTCCGCCTGCTTCTTATAAGCCACCTTGTCTCTGTCCAGATTTTGGCGTGCTTTCTCTCGTATACCAAGAAGCTCCTGAGTACGTTCTGTCACTGCCAGAATCTTATTAACCCCGGTAACTTCCTCCGGCAACAGTTTACAATCTTGTCCATACAAGCAGAAATGGGGGGACATACCCAGCGACTCATGTTTGGCATTGTTAAAACAAAATTCTGATAGCCACAAGGACCGGAGGCAAGAAGATTTGCTATTAGCCAGAAAACACCTTAGATATTGCTCCATACTCTGATTAACTTTCTCGGCCTGACCATCTGTCTGTTTTGCTTGTGAGGAGAACCCTTATACTTGTGTTTCCCCGGCCCCTGGCAAAACAAGTTATTGGACTCAGACAGGCAAGAAATCACACTTGGACTTATCGTTATAGTAAAAAGGAAAATGGCTCTTTATAGGCCCTTTATTCACTCGGTATAAATGAACTCTGCATACATAATCAGATATATAGAAATATATATAAAAATGGCATCACCGTTAGCAAGGAAGCAGAAGACACCTTCATCTTGGCCAATACGACACTGCTTGCTCCCAGAGCAGGGGGGCAAAGAGATCACTCATACTAACTGGGTCTAAGGCGGAGCGTCCTCCCTCTCGGCGAGAATTCATCACCCGGGGGTCCAGTTCTAACTGCTTGCCACAGAATGCCCTCTTCTCTTTATGGGGGCATGTCCCCACCCTTCTCAGTTGTGACTACCCTCGGCCGAAGAGCAGGTCACAAGTGCAAGGGGCAGAGAGTGGAAAAATCCAGCCAGAAGTGGAAAAACTCAGCGCCTCTCTCCTTGCATTTATTCCGAGTATCCCTTATAATGCACCTGCAGAACTCTCCGACTCCCTCCCCGTATTCGTCCTTCAGTGGACAATACAATAACTATTCTCCACAGTAAGTCCACTCAGCAACAATATTTATGTAGTTATGTGACCTTACTCTGCTTTCGCTACTGAAATGCTCGCTTATTTGACCAGGCCAGCTGAGACGCAGGCTTTTATTACGGTGATTGGAGATGAGTGTCCAAAATGGCTGCGCACTGACGCCATGTTGTTTTAGCTCTCATTTCGCACAAGCCTTACTCAGTCTGTGGATGTTAACTGGTGGATAGAGCTCAGGAGATTCCGAGCAATTTACAGAAAACACGCCAAAACCGGGATGTAAACTGAGATCCCGATCGGATACTATGAGTCTCGGTAACCCATGCGACCTCACTACATGTTGCAAAAACAATTCTGCCAATGTCCCCCTCACTCGTAATACCATCAAAAGGAACAAAATGGGCTTGCTTAATCAAGTAATCAATCACCACCAGAATGGTATCAAAATCACCATCCCTGGGCAGTTCAGTAACAAAGTCAACAGATAGACATACCCACGGTTCGTCGGGTGTGGGTATTGTATTGAATTGAATTGATATTTTATTTCTATCGTGCTCATACACAAGTGTTTCAGAGCGCAATAATGCAAGGGAGGGGAACAGGGGAGAACAAAACCGCGATCTTACTAGGCCCAATGACATTGAGAACGCGCAAGTGCATGGGGAGGGGGAGGAGGAAAGTGCAAGGAAGGGAGAGAAGTGGAAAGAGCGTAGCAAAAGGAGAACTAAGTAAATAATAATAATAAATACCTTTTTTTTAAAGCAACAAAAGTGGTAGTGCAGCCACCAAGTGCTGAGTTTAAGGCAGCAGACAGGGTAGATCAGATAAGTGCAGGAAGAAAAAGGGGGGACTATATGGGTACAGATACATACCCCAGTCCAAGGGGTGGCCCGGAGGCAGTGCGGGAGAGTGGCAGGGTGAGCTGGGACCGGAGGACAGAGGGTGGCCAGGTGCACGGTGCCAGGAGAGAACAGATCAGCAGGGGAGACGGGGGGGCGAAGGCAGAAGCAGAGGTACTTCCAGAACCGGAGATGGTTCTCCTCAAGTTTTAGAGTGGCAGGGAGGCTGTTCCAGGGGGAGGCCCCACCCGAAGACAGAGATCTACCCCCAGCTCGTTTCTTTGAAAATCGACTGACCCTGAGGGAGTTAGAGGAGCAAAGAGCTTGAGAGGGGAGGTATTTGCGGAGGGATAGCTGAAGGTATTTTGGGCCCAGGCCCCAGAAAGCCTTGTGGATAATGCAGAGGGTTTTGAATTTAATCCTTGCATCCACTGGGAGCCAGTGGAGAGATTTCAGAGCTGGACAGATACAATCCCAGGGCTTGAGGCCAAGGACAAGTCTCGCAGTCCTGTTCTGGATTAGTTGCAGAGGGCGGAGAGTAGAGGCAGGTAGGTTTAGAAAGAGGCTTTTACAATAGTCCAACCTAGAGAGAACCAGAGCTTGGGAGACAGTGAGCTTCTGGGGTAGTGGTTGTAACAACCCTGCCTTCCTCAAATGGTACGCCTTGGAACACACACAGGTCTCGCAACTTGCCACATACTCATGTACATCGCAAGACAAGCCCTCCCACCAGAAATACTGCTGCACCATGTCCCGAGCCTGCCTAACCCCAGCATGACCTGCCATTGGGGACTTATGGCCCCAAAACAAGGCCTTCTTCTCCAGCATGGGGTCTGGCATGGATTCACATGCTCATGAATATTCCCTGTCAGGCTGGGAATCCTCGGTAAAAAAAAAAAGTTTCATGTTCACTTGTCTTTCTTCGTTTCATGTTCACTTACAAACTGTCTTTCTCCTATAAACCAATCACTGAGCTTTGGGTCATACTGCCCCCAGCCAATGACTGCCCTCTCCATAAGCCCCTCCTCTGGCAGCCATCTTCAGATTTTTACTGCACGTTCAATTGTTGGGAATCCTCGTGTTTGCTCCGAGAGCTTTTCTGCATTTTCGCACTTTTTGTCAAATAGAGCGTGCGTGCTCTTCGTTCCTTTGACCTGCTCGCGGGGATCCGTTTGTCGGTGTTTTTCAATGGCCCACAAGGGCAAGCATTGTCGAGAGTTTCATCGAAGATTCCAGAAGACCATCAGGCCTACACCACAAGCTGGAACATGTCAGAGGAAAAGTCAGGAGACTCCCTCTTCAAGCTCTGCTCCAGCTGCAGATTGAGAAATGTGTTTGTGCAGGACAAACACTCCTAGTGCGTTTGTCTCCATCCGGACCACAGGGAAGCCGATTGTGAAATCTGCCTTGGGTTCTCCAAGCGCACAGTCATGGATCGTCACAGTAGGTTGGCAGCGTGGCACAACGCCAAGTCCTCTACCCAGGAAAGGCCGTTCTGAGGAGCTGGCTTTTAAGTCCTTTGAGGGCACTCCATCCGTGGGGGCCCAAGACAAGGCCAAGCACTGCAAGTCTGTTTCCGTTGGGGTCGCCGTGCAAGCGGATCCCGCGACCGGCATGGCGCGTTCATCTTCGCCATCTGCCTCCATCTCCAGTCATCGCTCCAGGTCCTCCTCGAAGAGGAAATCAGCTGACCCGGGGAAGCTGCAGGAAAAGCCAGAGAAGACCAATGCGCAGGGAAAGGAGTCCGACCTGCCCCTGAAGGCGCAGGCGGTCCTGACAAAGTCATCCTTGATGATTGTGCTGGTGGCGGCTGCCTTCTCAAAGGCGAAAGGGGCTGACCCGGTCCAGGGGACCCCAGCGGCACCCAGAGTGGCACTACCCCTGAGGCAGGAGGCTTCGGCCAAACCCTCAGGATGCAAAAAAAGGGTTGGGGAGGTCTCTACCGTGCTCCAGGCCACAGATATTTCTTCCTCGGATGAGGAGGATCTGGTGTCCGTTCACACGGTCCCAGAGGACATGGGGAACGATGACGGTGGAAACGCCGAGGACGACGACGGTGGAAATGATGAGGGGGACGACGATGGCGGGAATGCCGACGAGGATGTGAGCGCTGGGCCCAGCAAGCCTACCCCCGGCACCTCCCAGGGACGTGTCGCTGGACATCCTTTCAACTCTCCATACCTTGGTGTCGGAGATCCAGAAGAGAATGCCGACGGCACCTCCGAAGAAGAGAAAGCGGCACCCTACGCCGCCTCATCACCGCAGCACATGCCCTCCCCCCCTAGGGATACAGGGACGGACACAACGACTCCGGACACAGACAATGACGGCAGCATTTCTCCACCGCCGAGGGCTTCTCCCACAGACGAAGTTGGATCATTTCACACCATGGTCGCCCATACGTCGGAGCTCTTCCAGCTGATGCCTGAAGAGACCAAGAAGGAAGGTTTCCATTACCACCGATGTGAGGCCAAAAGGAAGATCATTCTGGCGGTACCTCTCCTGGACGACGTTTGGGATGAGGTGGGATGAGGGCCTGGCGCTGATGAGAAACCCAGCCTCAGCCCCGACAAAGAGGGATAGGCTGGAGAAGAAGTACCGGGTGCTGGAGTGCGCACCCAAGTGCCTACGGTCGCACCCTTGCCCAGACCCGGTGGAGGTGGCCAACGTCGTCGCACAGCAAGATTGAACCGGCCAGGAAGTCGGGCCCCTACCCATGCACCCCGGTGGGATGCCGGCTGGCGGGCTTCGTCAGCGAGTGGGAAAAGATCTCTACTGACAAATGGGTGCTAGATGCTCTCACCCACGGACACACTCTAGAGTTCAGCAGAAGTGTCCTTGAATACCGCTGGTGGCCCGGCAGGAGCAGCTCATCCCTCGGCTCCTGCAGGAAGTACGGGCCATGCTAAAAAAGGTAGTGATAGAGCTGGTTCCAAAGCCACTCTGGGGCTCCAGAGTCTACTCCAGATACTTGTTAGTAAAGGAGAAGACCTGCGGTTCCTCAACAAATACCTCTAATCCCAAAAATTGAGGTTGGTCACGTAGCAGCACGTGCTCGGCCAACTGGAGGAAGAAGACTTCTTGTCATCGCTGGATCTGGAGGACGCATACTTCCACATCCCCATTCACAAGAAGCATCGGAAGTTCCTGCGCTTCGTGGTACCGGGAAGGCACTACCAGTTCAAGGCCCTTTCCTTCAGACTGAAGTCGGCGGCCAGGGTGTTCACTAAGTGCCTGCCGCTAGTGGCGGCCCATCTGTGTTTGCAAGGGATACATGGGTACCCGTACGTCGACGACTGTCTCATCCGTGCCAAGTCCAAGGAAGTAGCCGTCGAACACACGGAGAGGACCGTCCGGCTGCTGACGGATTTGGGGTTCTCTGTGAACTATCCAAAATCCTGCTTGATGCCATCGCAGAACGCGCTATTCCTGTGGGCCAGGCTCAACATGTTATCCTGCCGGCGGCCCCCTCGGAAGAGAGAATAGCGACCATGCTGGGCTAGGTGCGACGGCTGTTGGCACTGAAGACCGCCACAGTGCGGACCATCAAGTCGCTGCTTGGCATGATGTCGTCGTGCATTTACCTGATCCGACTCTGCAGGTTGCGGATGCAACCCCTTCAGGAATTCCTGGACGCTCAGTGGATCATGGTGTCCGGAAGCTTCGCAGACCAGATTGTTCTCGACGTGGAGTTCCATCGAGTGATTGTTACGCTTACCTGGCTCCCACAGGGACGTCTATCTCAACTGGACAGCTGCGGTCTTCACCAATGTGAGGCGTAGTGCCGAGATGACGGACTGGACTGGCCCATCTAGCTTTGTTTGCTTGGCCCGTAGAAATATTCTTCTGCAAATGGAGAAAGGGAATTAACCACCCGTGGAGTTGAGCGTTAACCCCCCCACTCCCGCTGTTCTCCCAACTGATCACCTTTGATGTCCCCTCTTATAGTCTCATGTGATGGTTTGGAAAGATGAGCTCTCCATCCTGCATAGAGCGCAGGGGCGCGTTGATAACCAGTTGCTTCACTGGCTCGAAGGAATTGGTGAGTTCCAGAACAATATTGACTCTGAGATTCCCGGCAAGACGCCGTAAGTATGTAGTTCGTAAGAGTTCAAATGTCTGACTTTCACTCTTGTCCGATTCCTTGCAGGTTGCAGCTTGACCCTAGCGAAGAGTTCCTCTTGGCAACCGGTAATATTCAGGTAAGGATTTGTATTATCCAACACAGTTCGATAAAATAATGTCAATGTAACCTGTTGCTTTCTCCCTTATTCAGGCGCTGAGAGAAAGTATGAAGTCTCGGGGAATAATGCCTCCGGCGGTAAAATCTGGTAAGTCTATTGTGGTGATGAGGTTTCCCCTTGTTTGTCTCTTTGTTTCACCTTGCTGTTCTTTTGTTTCCCCTTAGGGGCCGGGGTTCGGCGAAGATGCAGTGGAAGCTGCGCCGACCCGTGTAGAGGAAGAGTACCCCCGGTGGTAAAATCAGGTAAGTCTATGGGGGGTAACTAATATTACCTCTGTGTATTCCCTTGGCTCACCTTGCTGTTCTCGTCTTCCCCTTAGGTTCCGGAGTGCGGCGGGAACATGCAGGTGGATGCGGTGGAATGTGAAGATGCTGCGAAGGCCGGTGAGTTCAGCGCGGTGCTGCAGCAGGCGAGGCAACACGCATAAAATAACTTCTTTCTTCCAGCTCGAAGGCGCGATGGATCGGGAATTCAGGTAAGGATTAAAGGTATTGCTCTTGTTCTAACCTTTTCTCCTTCTTTCTCCCTTTTTCTAGGAGCTCCAGACTGGAGGCGGGCGTGGCAGAAGACTGGATGCAGACTTGCAGGCACGGTGAGCGTTACGCTGCTGGATGCAGAATAACGCGAAGCGTGTGCTGCTCTTCGGGCGTGGTTTAAATAGCCTCCAAAGTAGTCCCAGGTAAGTATTCCTCCCCAGCCCCACCCGAGTAAAAAATAGTCCCTAGGTAAAGTAGGCCCTTCCAAGCCTCTTTTGGCTTGGAGCTCTTGCAGCATGGTCTGCATCAGGTAAGTTTGCAGCATGGTCTGCATCAGGTAGGTTTTAATCTATGAGCCTGGCGCCTATGGCGCCAGGACTGACTCTCCATATGAGCCTGGTGCCATAGACGCCAGGACTGCACCCAAATAGCCCATAGCAGGGGTTGTTGGGCTTGCTTGGGATAACTTGATGCCTGCTTCCGGGGTTGCTGGACTTGGTGTGGGTCCCTTGGGGGTAGGCATCATGACAGCGATAAGGTGGTGGGGCGTGCACTCCAACATCGCCGGGGGCACAGATTTCCAGAGCCTCCCCATACCAGGAGACAATCATCACAGATGTTTACCTGGAGGGCTGGGGAGCCCGCACCGGACGTCTCCACGCCAGACGCCAGAGGCCTGTGGCTAACGGAGGTGAGGGTTCTCCACAACAATGTCCTGGAGCTGCGGGCAGTGTTCTGGGCCTTCAAGTCGTTCCTTCCCTCCCTCAAGGGCAAGGTGGTGAGTGTCTCCACAGACAATACCACCACAATGTTCTACGTCAGGAAGGAGGGGGGTACCAGATCCCTGGCGCTCTCCAGAGGGGTGCAGGATTTGTGGCACTGGGCTGTCGCCCAAGAGATGTTTCTCATTCCTTGTCATCTGACGGGAGTCGAGAACACCATTGCCGCCTCCCTCACCAGGGATCTGTGCTCTTGCCACGAGTGGGAACTTTGACAGGATTAAGTGGACTGCTTCTTCCTCAAATGGGGCAGACCCCAGATCGATCTGTTTGTGACGGCGACGAATTCCAAATGCCAGAGATTCGCCAGCAGATTCCACCAGCCGAGGAGCATGGGGGACGGGTTTTCCTTCCTGTGGGAAGGCCTGTTCCTGTATGCGTCCCCCCCCATTCCCTCTCCTGCTGCGAGTCATCAATCAACTCACACACTGCCGATGCAGGATGATCCTTGTCGCCGAGGCAGATTTGGTACCCGGATCTTCTCAGCATGTCAGCGTTGGTCAAGCTGCCGGTGGTCGCGGATTTGCTCACCAGATAAGGAAGCGCAATCCTACATCACAACCCAGGATCGCTGAACCTGAAGGATTGGCTCCTGCAGCCTTAGAGTTTGGAGGTTATGAGCTACCGGCGGACTGCCAGGGCCAGATTGTCACCGACTCTGAAGTGCTACGGACACAAGTGGAAACGTTTCGCGACGTGGTGCCGGATGCAGAAGATCAATCCTCTGAGGGTCACGGCCCGCAGATTCTTCCGTACTTATTGTCTTTGGCCAAGGCGGGGCTGGAGCACGCCTCTATCAAGGTGCATCTGCTGGCTACTTTGCTACACCAGGTCTCCAGGACGGTCCTCTTTGGTCCGAAGGCTCTGGCCCCGGCGTGGGAACTCAACGTGGCACAGACAAGGCTCATGGGGTCCCCCTTCGAGCCTATGCACCAGATCCCTCTTAAGTTCCTTTCGTGGAAGACAGCTTTTCTCATGGCCATCACCTCTGCCAGGAGGGTAAGTGAGATCCAGGCCCTTTCCTGCAAACAGCCTTATCTGATTTTTCACAACACAAGGGTGGTGCTGCGGACGCACCCCTCCTTCATGCAAAAGGTTCCGACGGAATTCCACCTCAACAAGCCTTTGGTGTTGCCTGTGTTTTTTCCAAAACCTTTTTCGCCAGCTGAAAGGACTTTGCACTCGTTCTATGTGGCACGCACAAAGAGTTTCCGGAAGACATCTCTACTATTCGTGAACTTTGGTCCTGTGAACCATGGAAACGCCTTGTCCAAGGCTTCCATTTCCAGGTGGCACTCCGGATGCATCACGCACTGTCACCGGTTGGCAACCCAACCGCTGCCCGGCCGTCCGAGAGCACATTCCACCAGAGCGATTGCTGTGACAATGGCGTTCCTGTCTGGTGTCTCCCTGCTGGACATCTGCAGGGCTGCAACGTGGAGGTCCACGCACACCTTCACAAGATTCTACTGTATCGACAGGGATTCCAATGAGGAGTCCAGGGTCGGCCAAGCAGTGCTACGCAACCTGTTCGCTTGAAGGTGAGCCTGTTCCAGAGGTAAGCGTATTTGCTTTGCTTCTTTTGAGCATTGCCACCTCCCTGAGGTTTTGTAATGTTGTACTGTTATGTATTCTTTATCCATGAGCATGTGAATCCATGCCAGACCCCATGCTGGAGAAGGAACAAGTTACTTACCTGTAACTATTGTTCTTCAGCATGGGTCTGGCATGGATTCACATGCAAACCCTCCCTCCTGCCCCTCTGCAGCTCTTCTTGGTCATACTGCCACTTTACGTGCTACCAAATCTGAAGATGGCTGCCAGAGGAGGGGCTTAGGGAGAGGGTGGTATGAAATTCACATTTCTCCAATTTAGCAAACACATTATATTCCTGTAACCTGGTCAACACTGCCTTAACATGTTGCACATGTTGCTCAATAGACTCTGAGAAAATCAAAATATCATCAATATAGACCATCACAAATAAATCCAAGTACTCCCACAACACCTCCTGCATAAAATGCTAAAAGGCTGCTGGAGCATTATATAAACCAGAAGGCATAACCAAATACTCAAGCAATCAAAATTTTGTACAAAAGGCAGTCTTCCACTCGTCGCCCTCCTTCACCCTGATGAGATGATGCGCCCCCTCAGATCCAACTTTGTTTAAATCCTACTCGTCTTCACTTGATCTAGCAACACCGGAATCAATTGTAGTGTGAACCGATTCTTGATGGTAACCTTATTTTATGCTCTATAATCTATGCAAGTTCTGAAGGTTCCCTCTTTCTTAGGCACAATTAACAATGGGGACGAAATGGCCGACTTGGAATGATGAATAAACCCTCATGCCAGCATTTCATTCATATATTCCCGTAAATGTTGAGTTTCCTTTTCAGACAATGCATAGACCCGACTACAAGGCAAGCTAGCATTAGCCTCCAGCTTAATTACACAATCAAATGGTCTATGGGGTGTCAACTGTGAAGCACCTCCCTGGTCCAATTCTCCTGCAAACTCCTGATACTTCACCGGCAAGGTGGTGACGACTGCTCCAATATTGGCCTGATGATCCACCCCTTCCACCAAAAAAGTAATGGAACCCCCAATGCCAGTTAAATGGGATCCACAATGCTCATTTCTAAATGTCAATGTCCTCTCTTTACAATCAATGTTCGGGTTATGTGTCACTAGCCATGGCAACCCCAAAATAACCCCAAATTGGGGATCCGCAATCAGATGAAAGGTAATGGTCTCCTCAAGGCCCTCCCCAAACCACATCGTCTTCCCGGAAGGTTGACAGCAGTGGGACACACACCTTAAAGTCATTCAAGCACTTGGACAATAACAACAAACAATTCCTTATAAGACAAAGATAACTATTGTTATTTTTACTAAGGTTTTTTTTTGTTTACCCTTTTGCACTGAACATGAAGAAAAGTACTCCCTGTTAGATAGATATACCTATGAACCTACCTGTTCCCTTCTGGTTCTTCTTTTTCTTGTTCTCATTCACCAGATGTCTCCTCTATTTGACTTTCTCTTGGCTCCTCAATCAGCTGCAAAGTGTGTCTGGGGTGACAACTCTTTAACTGATTAATAGGGACCCATTTCTCTACTGCCAACTCTCCTTTGGGGATGCGGATTCTGTAGACGACAGGTGAAATTTTATCTACAATTACAAAAGCAAAAGGACCACACCAGCTAGGGAGAAATTTCCGCTCCTTGGTCTGGTTCCCTTGGAAATTGTACAAGTAGACCCTGTCTTCTACTTGGTATTCCTTTTTGGTTGTTTTTAAGTCACATTGAGTCTTCATTCCCTCTGCAGATTTTTCCAGATTCTGCTGAGCATACACAAAAGCATGTTGAAGGTGTTTTCTTAGATTCTCAACATACTCATTTGTTGTGGAGGCGTTTATCAGTGTCTGCTCTTGTGTTCTATAGAGCAGATGCTGAGGTAGCACCATCCTTCGTCCAGTCATTAGCTCAACTGGAGACATCTTGGTCACAGAAGATGGTGTAGATCTGATGGCCATCAGGACAAGTGATAATCGGATGTCCCAACTTGGCCTAGAATCTGCCACAAACTTTTTTAGAATGCTCACAATTGTTTTATTGTACCTCTCAACTCCCCCACTAGAGGACGGCGAATTGCAATGTGAAGTTTCCTTTTTACCCCAAGTATCTTCCACATCTTTGTCATCACTTCACTGGTGAAGTGACTTCCTCGGTCTGACTCAATCCGTTGGGGTAGGCCAAAACGCAAGAAGATTTGGTTGATCATCAGGGCAGCTGCTGTTTCTGCCTTGCAATTTGGGGCCGGGAGACATTCCACCCATTTGGTAAACAAGCATGTTACTGTTAACATGTACTTTTCCCCCCTAGCCGAGCGAATCACGGACCCGATGAAATCTACTTGTAAATCTGACCAAGGCAGTGTCATTCCCCTCTTCTGGAGGGGAGCTCGGTGTGTTAGTGAAGTTGGCTGAAATTGTGCACAAGCAAGACACCCTTTCAAATATTGGTTGCGGTCCTGCCCCATGTGTGGCCAGTATGCAACCTCTTGCAAGATTTCTAGAGTAGTGTGAAACCCCTGATGACCGGCTATGGCCAAGTCATGGGCGCAACTTAGCATCAGGCTCCGGAATGAGCTAGGTACCATCCACTGGTCGCAACCAAGGATGGATCTCCTTACCAACAAACCGTCTTGGATTCGGATTAAGGTCCTCTTTCCCAATGTAATCGGTATCCGTCAGAGGAAAGTTCTCAGCGTCCTCAGTGTGTTGATAAAATTTCCCAATAATCGGATCCCCTTTTTGTGCCATGATTAAATCGGCATCTGGGGTCGCCTTACTCCACTGGGCAGTTTAGAGTTCATTGTGAGCATTTGTCTGGGACCTAGTGACAGCCGTGACCTGGATTTCCCCCAACAGGGACTCGATCTCGAAGAGATCCCCCTGGATGGTTCCGGTTTTGGCCAGCTGATCAGCTAGGACATTTCCAGTTTTGTCTAGCCCCTCTTTTCTGGAATGACCCTTAATCTTTTTTCCAATAGATGGTCATCCCATTAGAGGTCACCAGATCATCAATACTTTGTATTAGCTTGCCATGTTTGAGTGGTTTGTTATTAGCACACAGCATGCCTCTGGTTTTTCAATCAACCAGGTGTTCCACAAACCCTTTCCGGACATAATCTGAATCAGTGATTATGACCAGTTCGTGGAGTTGGTGTTGGATGGTAGTGAGGATGGCCTGATGAACTGCCATCAACTCCGCCACCTGACTACTGCGGGGACCGATTTTTCTACCCAGCGGAGGGTTCCGGGGCATCATTCACCCAGGCATTCCCAACACCGCCCACCAGTTCCTTTTCCCCGTTTTTGTCAACATGGTAGGAGCACTCATCCACATAAACTGTGGGCATTCCCTCTCACTTGAGTTCTTCACAGACTTTGTGCAGGGAATTCAGGTACCCCTCCATGTTGTCCTGGGTTTTAAGACTTTCGTCCTCGAGACAGTTTTCTCTGGCACAATCATGCAAGTCAGCCAGACCTTGCGAAAGGGGACTCTTCTTGTTTTGGCCATATCTGACCTCCACAAGAAAGCCTTGCATTGACAGAATCCAGGAAGTAATTCTGGAATTACTCACATTTCCGGTCCGGATTCTGTCGCTTTGAAGGTATTGCAAAGGCTGGTGTGGAATCTCCACTATGATGTTCTCCCTGGATGAACGGCGGTGATGCTTCAGTGCCCACACCGTTGCCAGGAGTGCCTTCTCACAATCGTTGAATTTTTCCTCCACAGAGCATAAAGTCTTGCTTGCATAGGAGATGACTTTATTGACCTTGTTATGCTTTTGATATAATACTGCTGTTAAGCAGCCATTCGAGAACCTTGTCTCCAAGAAGAACTCCTTGTTTTTGACAGGGTAAACTAGACAAGGCGCTTGTAAGAGACTTCTTTTGAGTTGTTTTACTGCCTTGTCTTGTTCTGGACCCCACTCCCACTTGACCCCCCCTTCAACAGATGGATCAGGGGTCTTGTGACCTCTGCATAATCCTCAATGAGCTTCCTACTGTAATTAGTCAGTCCAAGGAGGCTTCTTAACTCACGCAGAGTTGTGGGGTCTTTTAGTTCTAGGAGTGCTTCCACTTTCTTCTCTTGGGGACAAAGACCCCCAGGGGTTATTTCATGTCCCAAGAAGTAGACACGGGTCCTGCACCACTGTGCCTTCTGGAAGTACAGTTTTGCTCTTGCAACCCTCAACTGGGTCAGAATATAACGGATTTCCGCTATATGTTCCTCCACAGTTGAGATTTTATCAAGACATCATCCACATACGCCAGGTTACCCCTTTCACTCAATTCGGACATGGCCTTATATAAGATGATGTTGAATTAGTTGCTGGAGTTTATGTATCCGAAGGGAGTCCGGGTCCACGTGTACTGCTGCCCCCCCGAAGGTAAAGGCCAGCTTGTATTGGTCCTCCCTACTGACGGGCATGGTCCAGTACCCATTTGTCAGGTCAATGGCAGTGTACACCTTTGACCCCTGGATCTGGGCCAGCCCTTGGTCAATGTAGGGAAGAGGCCATCGGGACATGTGGACCCGTTTGGTCAGCTCCCTAATGTCTGCACAGAGTTGGCCATTTGGTTTTAAAATCCCCAGCACCGGATTAATAAAGGTGCTGTGGACTGGACGAATTATCCTAAGGGGCTCTAGATTTTCTGTCAGGGACTCCATGGATGCGAGAGGCAAGCGATATTGCTTCACAAACACAGGAGTCATTCCAGGGTCCGTGGGAATTGTTGTAGTATGGATCTCGGTGCTACGACAGTCGTGCGAGTCCACAGCAAAGAGATCTTGAATATCTAAGAACACCCGTTTCAACTTTGGCCTTTGCTCCCCAGTCACACAGGCATCAGCGAGGTGGACCCGCTCTTCGACCATTTGCCTGAATCCTGGAAATACTGCGGGTTTTGCTATTTCAGCGGCCTCCTCGAGCTGGGTGGAGAGGTCTCTGGTTAGAGTATTGACCTGGACAGAGTGTTTCAGGTCGGAGAGGCTGTCATTGTGGACCTGGAATATCACCTCATCCTGCCTGATGTCACAGGTCACCTCCTCCTCTCCGTAAGGGCAGGAAGAATACACTAGGAAATTCCCCCCTTGCCGGGTGACGATCCTGTCTGGTGGTATGCCATTGTCACTGTCATTGTCAAAGCAGTCATTGGGGATTGGTCTTATCAGTTCATTTCCTAGATCTATGGGAAAATGTCGATCATCAACCGCCATTTCAGTAATGGTGCCTGCGCCCAGAGTGATGCTCCTAGGGTCGCTGTTATCCATCAATATTGGAATGGTGTTGTGTTCTACATTGACTAATGGTGTTGAGTTTACCTCCAACCCCAGCTGTTGTAGATGGGCATTGAAATGTACATAGGCATTAGGATTTTGCAGTTTCTGTCCTCTTTTAATTTTTCATTCAAGTGGGAATTGTCAGGTTTCTCCTGGGATGGTGACCTCCTCTCCACTTTGAACTTCAACCACATACGGCAGCAATTGGGCTGACCGAAATGCTTTTTCTGAATCATCACAGCCCATGGGATTGCCCCCTAGTCGGGACCAGGCCTTGTAATTTATCAGGTCCAAATTAATTGCAAACCGATTGAGAATGTCACTACCTAAATAGAATGCAGCAGGGACATCTTGCACGACCCAACAATTATGTTCTATGCTTTTATCGCCTATGGACATTTTGAGCATACACCTGCTAGGCAGGAGATGTTTGGAGTTGGGAGTTTCCAGGCCCATTTCCCACTTATCAATCAATTTAAATGTGGGAATGGCTGGATCTTTTGGGAGCTTTCTGAACATGGCTTCGCTGATGAAGCTCTTTCCGTTGTTCACGCACACTCTGGCGAGAATAGACTCCTTCCCCTCGATTAACTGAATATGGAGGAACAACTGTTCTCTCATTTTCTGAATGTCAGCTAAACTTTGAGCTGGTTTCTCATCACTTTTGACTATAGAATTGGGATTTTCAGATTGTGAATCAGTATAAAATTTCAAAGTATTTCCTTCCAGTGTGGAATGCCACTTAAAACTGGAAGTAAGGTTGATTTTAAGGAATAGAGAGGAGTTCCCATCACCAGTTTGTTGTCCTACAGCATTAATGTAACGTCGGGTATTTGATTATTCTGGAAATGAAATTCAATATGATCAGATTTCTGTTTGACCATGTGGCATGTGACATTTAAACTAACATGGTTGACACTCTGCCTTAATTTTATTGGCCGGTTAGTCTGAGTCCAGAGGACCCTGTTCACAGTCTATTAGGGGCGACAGCCTGCAAAGGATGTAATTCCCTAATAGACAGGGGGTTCTTTCTGGAGTCACAACTATGACCGGGTGTTTCACCTTATGTCGCCCAATTTTTATTTCCAAATCTTCAGTCCACTCGACAGGAATTTTATTCTCGTCAAAGTTCTCGAGTTGCCCAGGAAAAGGGGTGAGGGGGATCTGGTATCTCTCCTCCCTTCCTGAATTTAGCTGTTCAAAGGCCCTTTTTGACAGAAGAGTGGTCTGGGATCCAGTGTCCACCAGTGCTGAAAATGCACATTGCCCTTGCACTCGAACGGGGGCATAGAATCCCCCCTCCTTCTCCTCAAGTGGGCAAAGATAATGGGCATTTTGGGCAAGTTGGGTGGTCATTTTCTTTATTTTGGACTCCGACACGGTGGAGTTTTGGACAATTTTCTGTGCCGGAGTCTGGGAATCTGTAATAAAAATTTGATATCCTGAAATAGATGCGATTTCTGTATCCCCTTTTTCCCATAGCTCTGTGCTGCCCCCTCTTACCTGGAGGCAGTCACTAGAATCAGTTTGTGGGGCGGATCCCTCCATTAATATTTTTCTCTCAGGATGACAATTCTGGGGTTCAGGGATCGGTGACTCTGGATCAGTCCCCACACCCACCCAGTCTTCATTCAGATCTCTTGGGACCCATTTTTCTTTGGGAGGAATTTCCCCGTCCCTGAAGGAGAAGTTTTTTTTTCCCAGAATCCTGTAAGGATTCTTCCCCTTCAAACTGGAGGACACTAACTTCCTCCACAAAATGGGCCTTTTTGATGTCTTGATTTCTCCTACCCACCCTCTGTTCCCGGGGTTGCAGATTTTGGGGGGCAAGAGATTTTAGTTTCGGTACCGGGGTGTCCAGGGGCTTTTCATGGGCTAGGAAGGAAGCTTCCCCCTAGGGCTTTACACATCCCTTGTCCCCGTGCCTCCTCCTCTGGAACTGGTGAATTATCAGGGTTCTCTCGCCGTCATTGTTCTAGGGTGCCAGACCCTTGGTTTGAGGGGTTCTGAGCCGCCATGTTCATCTGAGGGTTCTGCTGAGCCCTCAACATGCGACTCAGATTCTGCATGAGGTTCTGGACCTGGCGCTCCAGTTGGGACACCAATTCCGGCTGGTACGGGGGTCTTTGTTCATACCTAGGGGGTTCACAGGAAGGGGTAACTATCCCTTCTCCCGGAGTAGCCTGGGTATTGGGGATTTTGATAACCCTCCGCCCTTGGCCTCCCCTCTCCCAGATTGGGTGGTCTGGACTGAAAGAAAGGAGGGTTCTCCTGCAGGTTGGGGTTTTGTAGATACCGGGGAAAGAAACTTAACCCAGGATTTGGTGGATTACTGCCCTCCTGAGGGAAGTTAGGAGTGAAGTTTCCCGGGGCAGTACTGACCTGGTTGGATCCTCCCCCTTGGGCTGGGGGAGTCCATACATACCCCAAGATAGGCCGGTTGCCCTTGTATCTGGGACTTATATCATCAGGAGAGTTAGGGGTCCCATTGGTGGGATTACATCCCTGACTGCCACCTGTTGCTGATTGGTTAGAAGGCCTTCTTTGCCTCTGATTTTGCTGGTTTTGGGTAGGTGCATTTTTAGCCCCCCCCATTTCTAGGTCCAAAATGGGGGCAACTTTCACCTCCACCACCTTAGCAGCAGGAGGGGTGTTTGGTGTTTTTTACCTGATTTTTTTTGCAGGTTTTTAGACCTCATAGATCCGGATAGCCTGCTCTATTACCCAGTCCAGGGTCCTTTTTATCGTGAAAATCCCTCACAAGCTGGGTCATGATGTATTTTGGAAGCGCATGAAAGTAGGTAGCTATAAACTCTCTGCTATCCGTGCGCACCCTCCTGGTAGTTTTTGCAAAGGCGCGTTTTAGCTCCTTCACAAATTCTCGTGGGGCCTGATCTTCTCTGCATTGCAAATTGTAGGCCGCTTTGCAAGCCTCTTGGGGGTTTCTCTGGGCAGAAAAGTGCTTCAAGATGGCTGCCTTGAAGGTGGACCATCTTGAATGGTTTTAGTCTTCCAGTCCAGCAAAGAAGCTGGAGTACTCCGGAGAGAACGTCCATTTGGCATAATCTATGCAGTTCTGGCTATCTTTAATGTGAAAAGTGTCCATCATTTGTGTATAGAGTTCCAAATGTTCCCAAACAGAATATTTTGCGTTTTTGTGGTACGGTGTTATGAAATTCCTAATGGCCTTGATCTGCCTAATGGGGTCTTTCACCATAACTCTCCTCTGTTTATTTTCCTTATTTTGCCGGGTTACCCGAGTCCACTCGCCCTCAGACTCGGAGGGCGAGTGGACTCGGGTAACGTGGCAAAATAAATAAATGAGGTCCCCTCATGATCTTCTAGGCACACCCTGATTATTTGAGCTTGTGAGGGGCTCACAGAATGGTGGGGCCTAGTTGCTTACCCCCTGTGGCGCACAGGGGAGTAGTCTTCTGACTCCTCCCTGCTTCCAGGGTTGGCGGAGGATCCCCTCCAATGCCCTGATTGGGTGGAGGTCTTCAGAATGCTCTTTTGGGGCCTGTTTTCATGCTGTTTTTGTGCAAATTGAACCAAATGGGACCTTTGGAGATAGTGCCCTTGCAGATCTAATTCCCTGACTTTCTCTTCATAGGAGGCTTCCTAGTCAGAGACATCAGCCCTAATATTTTTGTATCTATAAAGGGATGCCGTCCATCAATTTCTGAGGGGCGCTGACGTGTCGGCTTCATCATCCTAGGCCTATTTAATTCTGAAGGCCTCATGGCTTCTGACTCACGTGAACCAGTAGACATGAAGTCAGCAGTGCACAAAGTATTAAATGTGTTCGAGTCCCTTAGTACAGAGGGCATTGCACTGGGATCAGGGGTAGCCCTGTCCCTCTCTACTTGTTCAGGGTCCCTCAAGTTTGGGTTTAGCCTGGCATACTCTTTTCTCCAACCTCCCTAGTTTCTCCTTCTCAGCTGCTACCGCTTGATAATAGGCAAAGATCTGAGCTTTCTGCTTCGCTATCAGGGCTTGACTGGCCTCTGACCCGCTCTTGAGCTGCCATCTGCTTGTGGAGTCTTTTGTTCTTCTCACAGAGGGCCTCATTGTCTCTTTGCGCTACCTGTATGGTTTGGGAACACTGAGACAATTTCTGTTGCAGGAGGTGAACCTCCCTTTTCTGCACATTTAGAGTCTCTATGGCTTGCTCTAACTCGAGTTCCATTTGTCTCCTATGTCATTAATTTATCACATTCTTCTTTTATGCCAGTCAGTCCCTGTAGGTCTGATTCCCTTCTCTCCAGATTGGTTATTAATTTGCACATTTCCTGGTATAGGGCCTCTTTCTCCTGATACAGAGCGCCCCTTTGTTCAGCCAGGTCATCCCTTTGTTGTGTTATGGCGCCTAATTTCTGGCGCTCTTCATCAAATTCTGATTGAGAGTGGAGTTCTTTCATAATTAATTTATTATTTTCCTCTTCCAATTTTTTTATCTGATTCTGTAAAGTGACCATTTGCTCTGCGTTGGCGTTATTGTATCTCACTTGTTGTTTTAATTTCAGTTGACCCTCTTCCAAAGTGTCTACCTTTTCTTGACACTCCACTCTTAAGGCATTTAATTGGGCCTCTTGGTCTGCATTATTTTTGCTGTTGTAGAGCCAAGTCCTCTTTTAACTGTTTTATGTAGTTCTCAACTTGGACCTCAGATTCTTGTCTCTTTTACAATTTTTGTTCTGCTAATTTTATTAGCTCAGTCTGGATTTGAGTTAAGAGTTCAGATTGGTTTTGAGCAAGAGTTCTATTTTCTTCATGTTTTGGCTGCATCACTCCCATATGGAGATACATTTAGGCTGTGATTCGGACCATTTTAATCTTCTCTTCTTTAAGACTTGGAGTCATGTAGAACTCACTTAAGGCTTGATGTAACAGGCTACCGTCTTGCCTACATCCATGTCCATGGCGGTGACCTGTTGCATCATCTCTCCTAGACTGAGATCCTCCTCTTGGTGCGCCCATTCTCCTCTGACAAATAATTTGTGCAGAAGGTGCTCCCTGGCCATATTTATCATTGTCATTTTGGAGAGTGTTCTTTCGTTATTAATTTATTTATAAAAGGGTAATCTGTATGCTGTTGCTTTTTGTCTATTTTGGGGTTGATTTAGCTTTAATTTTATACACAGGCCTGGTACTTAGGGTCTATGTTTGGGAGGCGCTTTTTAGAGCGTAACACAGCTTTCTAGCCACACAAAGTATCACTACCTTGAAGCTTAACTTGCTGTGTTAAGCTGCCACGGGTGGCAACACTTGCCCAATCCCCGGCACAAGCCCCCAAGCTGTTAAGGATTCTAATCGGGCGTCACACACCGGACCCGGGCTCTTGCACTTAGCCCAAGATGTAGCGCTCAATTAGAATACTTTTTCTTTATTTCCCTAGAATTCGGACTGAGCTGGCACACAACCTGTCTCACACCCCCTTTTACAAATACCCCGGGTCTCAATGGACCATGAACCATGCCGGTTGGTGGGAATACAATATTTATTTATTTTAAATTCAAAGAAAATCACACAATTTTAATATTGGCCAGCAATCACCAATGGGGTGATAATTACAATGTAAACTGATGAAATACACTTGGTTGACCTTCTACTAGAATATACCCAAAGCACAGATGAATAGGAGCAATTTTACTGTTCGAGTAGATAGCACCCGAGTTAGGGTTTCCCCCTGCTATGCTCCCTCAAACCCCTATTAATCGAATTTTGAGTGGATGGAAAGGAGCAGCAAGGAGTCAGGGATACTAGGCAGCAAACAGAATGAATCTGACTTTCCCTCACGAAATGGGAGGCAAAATGAGATTTGAAAACCTTTGCTATTGCATAAATAACACTCAGAATTGGTAAATAATTAATTTACATGTGCGGTTGAATAAATGGGGTAAATATGAGTTATGACAGTATCAGAGATGTAAGTACACTAGCAACTACCAGGCAAGGTGTCAACAAAGGGCATACAGTTAAAAAATCAACTGGAGAGTAAGAACACAGTGCAGCCAAAATCACACGTTGCAAAGTTGCATTTTCCTCTTAACAGTTTTAAATGTCAAAACGGTTCGGAAAAAAATAGATTATCAAGAAGATAATTGTGCCCATGAAACAGGTTAAGCGACTGTCTTAACCCCCTTCAAGCCGCGTGTCTCTTTATATGGAAATGAATTAATTTACTCCAAATATGACTAAGGACTTATGCAATGGACTTAAGGGATGGGAAAGAATAGCGCCAACACATGGAATTAAGAAACAGTGTACACAGAGGATTCAGACTATCTTAAACAAGTTATCAGCGTATGGATGAGATTACTTAGAAGGTGGAACCCAAGACAAGGTATCAAGATAGGGTAGGCTATGTGTTGTTATGGGATGGGGAGATACTCGCAATCAGCGCTGGAGTTTGGGATGTGGGACAGCCAACCGGGCTTCTGGACTCAAGGGATCTGGTCAAGGCACCATGGCGGGACTTTCCTAGCAGCTGGGCCTGTCTGGGCACGGCACAGCGGCATGCAGGTAGTAGGGCAGAAAGCCAGTCTGGTCACAGGATACTCTCCAAAAGGGTACCACAGCTTTTCCCCCTTTCCCCCTGAGTTAGTGGGATTTTGGCATGGGGTTTATTCTGAAGGGTGGTTCTGCCTGGATAGAGTCAGCTATGCTCTGGCCTGGCAGTGGATCTGGAATCTGCAGGATGAATATGAAATGTCTGGATATGCAGCAGCTGGAAAAGTCAGACGAGTGTGTCCTTTGTCTCTGTTTGCTTCCCCCTTTTATACGGCGGGTGACATCACAGGATTTACTGTGGGGCAGAACTAAGCTAGACCTACCCCTGGGAATTTATGGGGTGTGTTTTTATGAGGTATAGAGCCATCCCCCAGTCATTTTTGACAAAAATCAGTTAGGCTATAAATCGCACATTTTTACAGTTGTAGCACTTTTGAAAATCACATAGGCAAATGACATATTCCACACAGAGCATGGCAGTCCAACTCCCAGGTTTGTACGACATTGTTTCATTCTTCTAATCATCTTTCACACTCTTTGGTGGGAAATATTTCACTTGCAATTCTATAACTTTATACATGTGTACATATTGTCATAAGGCATGTTAGTAATGAATTTCAAAGTGGCACCATATACACTTCCCTCAGAATATACAATTTTCCATCATTTCGGTCCCCAACATGCTAGTGGAGGCTACCACGTCTTAATTTAAAGCCACAAAAATTGCATTTAGACTGTAAAACTCTTGCATTACTGCGTTGCCCAGTTGCAGCAATAACAGCCTTAAAGTTTATTAATTAAAATAGTCTTTTGAGCCAGATGGCCAGCATTGTCTCCAAAATAAGGGCAAATTAACAAGGGGGGTCCTGGGAGTCCCTCTGTCAGACATTAGTCCTGGTTACGAGAGACTTACCCAGAGTCTTTAGCTCACTATCTTTCACAGAGAAGAAATATCCCAAACATATCAGTCTTTGTCCTGCCCTGGGGCAGTCGAGCACTGAAATACTAGGCAATTCTCCTCTGAACAAGAGTACCAACAGCATCCCCAGACACGTGTTTCGGTCTGGTTGGACCTCATCAGTAGGGAGGAGCTGTGCCTCTCCAAGAATAGTGAGCGAGGGGTCCACGTCTGGATTCCCCTAGTAACTTAGGATGAGACCCAAAGTTACTTAAATATGCTAATTAACAAGGGGGGTCCTGGGAGTCCCTCTGCCAGACATTAGTCCTGGTTACGAGATACTTACCCAGAGTCTTTAGCTCACTATCTTTCACAGAGAAGAAATATCCCAAACATATCAGTCTTTGTCCTGCCCTGGTGCAGTCCAGCACTGAAATGCTAGGCAATTCTCCTCTAAGAATAGTGAGCAAGGGGTCCATGTCTGGATTCCCCTAGTAACTTAGGGTGAGACCCAAAGTTACTTATTAGAGAGGCACAGCCCCTCCCATCTGGTGAGGAGAATTGCCTAGCATTTCGGTGCTGGACTGCCCCAGGGCAGGACAAAGACTAATATGTTTGGGATATTTCTTATCTGTGAAAGATAGTGAGCTAAAGACTCTGGGTAAGTCTCTCGTAACCAGGACTAATGTCTGGCAGAGGGACTCCCAGGACCCCCCTTGTCAATTTGCATATATAAGTAACTTTGGGTCTCACCCTAAGTTACTAGGGGAATCCAGACATGGACCCCTTGCTCACTATTCTTAGAGAGGCACAGCTCCTCCCTACTGATGAGGTCCAACCAGACCGAAACACGTGTCTGGGGATGCTGTTGGTACTCTTGTTCAGAGGAGAATTGCCTAGCATTTCGGTGCTGGACTGCCCCAGAGCAGGACAAAGACTGATATGTTTGGGATATTTCTTCTCTGTGAAAGATAGTGAGCTAAAGACTCTAGGTAAGTCTCTTGTAACCAGGACTAATGTCTGGCAGAGAGACTCCCAGGACCCCCCTTGTCAATTTGCATATATAAGTAACTTTGGGTCTCACCCTAAGTTACTAGGGGAATCCAGACCTGGACCCCTTGCTCACTATTCTTAGAGAGGCACAGCTCCTCCCTACTGATGAGGTCCAACCAAAACGAAACACGTGTCTGGGGATGCTGTTGGTACTCTTGTTCAGAGGAGAATTGCCTAGCATTTCGGTGCTGGACTGCCCCAGAGCAGGACAAAGACTGATATGTTTGGGATATTTCTTCTCTGTGAAAGATAGTGAGCTAAAGACTCTGGGTAAGTCTCTTGTAACCAGGACTAATGTCTGGCAGAGAGACTCCCAGGGCCCCCCTTGTCAGTTTCCAAAATAAGGGCATCATCTCGAAACTGCTCTGGAGTTGGCTTTGAAGCCCTCCCGTTTAAGTTGAGGGGAGGTGTTACTTGCAATGTCACACCTAAGTGTCCTGGAACTCTATTGTAACAGACACAAAGTCTGACGAGCGTGTGAGATGCTTCCTCTTGGTCCATTCATAGTTTTCAAGGGGCTGGCCCCTTTGGGGAGGGCAAATCCTGTTCCCCGCAAGCAAATGTCCTTTGCAGCCAAGCAGGAAAACCTGTTCTGTGGCTTCCACAGTAAATGCACTTATTTATTTACTTATTTTTTTTTTTTCTGAATTAAAAGCACGTCTGTTGAAATAAAACATCCCACATATGTTTTCAAACAAAACCCCCCTTACATTTTTAGGCAAGGACAGGGTCTTATTCAACATTACACTTTTTAAATAGACATTTTTCTTGTTTGCAAAAGTAGCCCTTTTTACATGTGGTGAATTTTCCTTTTTCTGTCACCTGCCAATGCAGTTTTCTCTTCCATCTAGATTCTAAACATTGTTTGCATCCGTAGTCCGTTTCTCTTGCACAGCAATCTGTTCAAGGCAAAGGTCCACTAATACTACATAGGCACAGGGGAATAGGGCTTCTTTTGAAAAATTCAACTATGATATTTTGTTGCAAAGTGAGGCCTTTTTCCCATACGGCTGGGAGTAAAGTTGTTTGTGATTTCACAGATTTTGCCTGACACAGCCTGTCATTCAGTGGGAAATGCTGGGGCACAACCTGAATATGGCTGGGCATAGCTGGGTCTCACTGAATCAGAACTGTGTATTGTTGAACAGATGAAAAAGGGCATCATTTTACTGCAAAATATTTACTTTTTCATTTGGAAATTTTGAGCTAGCAGCAAAGCAGCGCTGCTTTTCAATTCTCTTCTTTGGTGCGCATAAGGAAACACACTGGCAGCCTTTCTCCGTGTGTTCCCTGTTCCATCTTGCCCAATAGGTGCTTGGCAAAGACAGCGCTGCCATCATTTTGTAGCGGCAAACGCAGTTTTGATGCAAGGGAATGGAGCTCAAAGGAGCCAGCGCCGCCATTCTACTGGTAACTGCTGAAGTGCAGATTGGTGATTGAGGGGAATTCTGCTGGGTGGGTAAATGTACCCCACAGGTGAAAAGGCAGAGATTGAACTAGTTGGATATAGACAGGCGGATTTTGGTCCCTGAGGATGGACTCTAGTCTGAAATGCATTGGTCCAGATTGTCTGTCTTTGTCTCTGGAATAAATGCCCAATTTCTTCACTGCTACGGAAATCTGCTTATTATATACTATTATGATTTATGATATATGCTGATTGAAAAATATTGTGAAATTGCAAGAAATTATACCAAAAAGTGTGTGTCTTCAGTGTGAGAAACCTGAGGGTATTCTCCCACGCAATCTTTGAGAATCCCTTATTCAGGTGGCCAGGGATGGGCTGTAGCTCTCAGATCCCAACCCTAGTGGCGGAAGAGTGAGGGTGGATCACCTGGGTAGGGGAGCCCAGGGTTGTGCTTGTGGAACTACCCCAGGCGAGATGCGGTACTATACTAGGGACGAAGACTTTTGTAGGCTGTATCACATCTACCTCCCTTGCACCCAAAGAATCTCCTTTATCCAAATCCAACCACCCCTCCATATCTGGTAAATCCCCTAGGAGCCCAAACCCTGTTGCACTTGAAAACAGCATCTCCCAGAATCCATGTTTTCCTGTTTTCTACCGAATACTCCCTCATTCTTATCCACGTCCCTCAGATTATCATTTCCCGAACTCCCAGTCTACCTTGATGGAACACTACCGTTCCCACAATCCCCCCTGTTCATTTCACGCTAATAACCCCGGTTATTCCCATTTGTTTCACCAACCCTACAAATCTCACCCTTCTGAGTTTACCAAAACCCCTAGCATGTCGGCTGTATTTCCATATAACACCTTTTCCCCATTCTACCTCGTAGGATACTCGGAAACTCTACCACCCTCCTCTTTTGACACAAACACTTTCTCACACCATGACAGACAACAGACTAAAACCATAGACGTTTTCATGAAATGTCCCGACACAAGGGTTAGGCAGAGTCAGGCAGTTGACAGTAGCCACGCACACCTGACAGGCCTTTACTTTCCCCACAGGGATAAAAGTTGGAGCACAAGAGCACACTATGAGCATGGCCGAACGCACGAGGAAACAGCTACATGGAACCAGCAGTTCAAGCGGAGGCGAAAGGCGGCGAGACCTGGAGGGACTACGAAGGTGAAACTGCCCTTGCCCTTTTTACTTCAGACCCGCAAAGCCTCCGAAAGGGAAACCATAAAACGGGGAGTTACAGCTGGCATGTGGAGGAACAGATGTCAACGGTGCACGGGGGCCTCCCGCATTGAGAACACAGGCGGGGAGGCAAACCGAACTGTGTTGAGCCCAAGGTTGCGAGTGGCAACATTATATGAATGCAAGGAACCTGAGAAGAAAGAACTTGTGTGTGTGTTTGAACTTTTGAGCAAGCCCAGACAAGGGCCAGCTGCAGAGTGGTCAGGTGCTGTAGGAGTGCTTGTTCAAAGGACTCTCGCTGGCCGCTTTGATTTCGTATGAAAACTGCAAGTACCAGAAGGCACTATGAAAGGGCAGCGTGAGATGTCAGAGTGGTCCTACAAGGGTCACGTCAAATCCTTTGTACAATCGAAAGTCTCTGACCCATGGCGGAAAGAAAGCTAGGAGTAGGGAACCCTGTGCTTTCTGGTGAAATTGAGCAAATCATAAACTGTGTGAAAGATGGCTATGTGAACCGGACGGAGGGATCCCAAGGGGAAAGCTACTGTGAGTGAATCCCGCATTGAGATAAAGCAGAGTAAAACTGTATATTTGGCGAACGTGAACCCAGCTGAGGGATGCCTGTGAGTTTTGGTGAAGAGTAATACATTCAGGAGCATTGTATCGATGAGAGTGAACCCGGTTGAGGGTTGTCCACAGTGGTGTTTGTTTAAAAAGACATTAAGGCTCCTGAATGTTATGAGCTATGTTGTGAAAGGCCGTAGTGAACCCGACGGCGGGAGGCCCATTTTGCAAAGAGGATCCGGGCCCGGCGAGGGAGGTGCCAGACCACTGACGGATCTTTTGTTTGTTGATTTTGAAGCCTGCCGCGGGAAAGGGTGCCCGTTTGCATTGTAATCCGGAGGCCATGCCTCCTTTTTGCAGCAAAAACCGGAAGGAGAAGGAAAAGGGTTAAACCCCACTTGGATTCACCCTTGCGGCGAAGCCTGCCACGGGATAGTGTGCCGCTGTCCGTGCCTGACCGCGCTGGGGGTTTTGCTTTAAAGGCAAAAGCTGCAAGGAGGAGTCCCTGCAGTCGGCGTAGGGCTGAGGGTGTATCCTTGGACCCGGGTCTTTAAGTTAGTCCTAGGATAAGAATCTGAACGTGGAACATGGAATCTGGACCTCTGGAGTCGGCTCTTCGATGGGTTGTGTACTCCCCGGCTGCAGCTAAAAATCACTGCAAAACCACCCGACAGCCACCTTTGTGAATGAGGCGTGGGGTCAGATTTTGATCTGGCATCCGGTATCCCGCGTCAGACTGACTGCTGGGGGAAAACTGCCAAAAACTGTATACCAAGAGTGACGGCAATTGCAACCACAGGCTGACGTCCTCGGTTCTTAAATCTCCCCTATCTTCATTGCCTTGTTAAAAACTTGATAAACTATCTGCATTCTGCATTCCTTCATCTGTCTTCACTCGATCTCAGGTCCTACGCCGGTCCCATATTGGATTCCAATCTGACCGGAACATTTTGATGAAGTTGCATCAAATAGGCTCTTTTGGTGAGGCAGGGGGGGGGGGGAACGGACTAAGGCAGCATCTTAAACTGTCGGGCATTCCAGATGACTGGATTTTGTGCCTAGGGTGAAAGGGTGTCCCAAGGGGCTGTACATTGGGGCACTGTACTTGGACAGTCCCCTACCTGTGGCAGTTTACAGTTCCAGACTGATAAACTCACCCCCGTTAGTGGACTCATTGAGGGCTGCGAGCATGCTCTCCCTCACGGGGGCCTGGCAGCGAATAGAAGGGTTACTTCTGAATTAGGTTCTCTAGTGGTAACCCTTGTGGCCTTGGGAACTGGGGACACGGCCTTACTAGAACACTTGGAACATTTACAAATACACCAAGGAAGGAAACCCTGGCCCTGGTGAAGAGCCGGCCCAACTCACCTCACCTTACCTCCGGTCAAAGTAGTTGACCCGGTCTATAAATTTGGCGCAAGGTGTATATTTATAATTAGGGTTTTATGCGTCATCATCAACCTTTTAGCCAACTCTTAATCAAGGTCTTTTGCACATTGTATGTTGCATAGGGTGCTTTTCTTGGTCTCAATACTGACTGAAATAAGTTTATAATTGTGATTTTATGAATTCAGAGTTTAGGATCTTATGATTTTTACCTATTATTATCAATTTTTAAGCTTGCAAAATTGCACTTAATATTAACTTGGATTTCCTACATTTAATCTGTATTTGATCTTCCCTCGCAACTACATGTATACTTTAATCTTGTAAATTGAGACTACTATAGGGGCGTAATGGAATATAACTGTGTGTGGGACATAGCGGGCCCAAACCATGGTGAAACGCAAGGCATCGACCAGGCTCCTTGCCCCACAGGGTTCGAAGAAAGTCAGAAAGGTTAAAGAAAATTCTCCATTGTTGGAGAAAACAGTGGCACCGGAGGGTGTGTCTGGGGTCCCGCTAGGTGTAAAAGCTGGGGGTGGGGGAGGCCTTTGGACTCCTACCTCCAAAAAGTAATTCACATCGACGAGATGGCAATTCGCTCCACAGGTAGACAGGCCACCCTGCGTAAATCTGCCCCTGCATACACACAAGAGGCAATAAATACAGTTCGGGGAAGAGGGTTAACCCACCCCTAGGCCAATGACTGGTATGCTGCCCAGTTGGGACGGTGTCCCCAGGACCACCGTCCCCAGGACCAGACTGATCAGCATAATGATCCCGGGAGGGTTTTAGCACCCCCCCCCCCCCCGACTCACCCCCATTGGTAATGGAATTATTAAGCACCCAAGGCGTGAGGTGTGTGGAGTTATGAATTTTCGGATGACCTTCAAAACAGACATCATGAACACCCTGTCGATCTTGGACGACCAGGTGAGGTCAATTAAAAAAGAGGTGGAGGCACTGAGCAATAAGGTTAAGCTAGGTTTGGCTGGTAATTGCCCCGGGAGGAGGAGTGATCAGTGGGAACCCCTGGAAATGAACCGTGGACCAAATGGAAAACAGGCCAGGGGTAAAGGACCTGTGGTCTGTGTGGAGATACATTCCCGGGTAGGCCATCCTCCAAGCCGACGTATTCCTCCCCAGATGTCCGAGTGCTCCCAGCCATTAATCTTGTGCTTGAAACCCCCAAGAAACACAGGTCGTGAACAAATAACAACTAGGAAAACTGTGGCACAGGTACAGGACAAGGCAGACCCAAAGCAATATTCCCTGCAGTTGCCCCCGGAAGCATTACCATTAGTAGGTGTAATACTAAATGTACCCACTCTGGGAACAGGGTGCTCCGAAGACTGTGGGGCTTTGATTAATAAATCAGCGCAGTGGGTTAACTCACATATTGAGGGTGATCTCATAGACCCCCGAATGATCATAATGGCTCGTAGACTATCCTAAGTGGGCTGCAAGGACAAGTCAATAGCGCGTGACTGTGTGGTGCTAACCTTTAAATATACATATGTGACCATGTATCTGGTCGAGTCTAATTTGCGTACCTCCAGTCATAATCTCAGGGCTTGGTTGGTCCCATTAAATTTTGTCTATCCCCAAGAATGGGAGAAACGAGCGATAACATCTAGGGCCACGAGCCATGTTCATTTAAATAGGTCCACAGGCCCTGGTCCGACCCCGTACCAAGTGGTCCAGTCCTCACTCTCATATGGTGTGACCCAAAGCATGAGGGGCGACCGGACTGGGTGGTAGAGCGCCTGGCTCGGCACTATCCCAGAATCAATTTGCCTGTCTCACTGACATGGATGACATTGAATGATGCCAGTCCCCGGGGATGCTCCTTGTATCTCCACAAGAGGTGGGGCACATTGTTGCTCAGGGCATCCACCCTGTGGAGCCCATGGAACATACCCTGCTATTATTGTCATGGAATGTGGCTGGAATAAAATCTAGATTAGCATGCACAGAGTCACAAAGGGTCATCTGAAAGATTGACGTTGTTTAATTCAAAGAAAATTTAGTGTTGATGGCTTTGTCTCATATCAGTGGGTGGGGGAGAAAAACAAGAAAGGTAGAAGCTATGGGGGGGCTGTGTATCCTGGTCAAAACACATTTGAAGGGTGTGCAGGTGGTTCTGGCAAACCCTTTGCCCTTCATCCTGGTGGTCAAAATGTGTAGATCAGGCCAAGCGGTGGTGGTTAATTTCTACAATAGCTCCCACAAGCAATATTAGAAAAACTGTTTGGGTGTCTTAAGCCTTGCGCTGGAGGAACTATCTGCAAGGTTCCCTCTGGGGAAGGTGTACTGGATCGTGGGTGGTGATTTTAATGCAAAATTGCGGAGTGGTCTGGTAGATAATCTATATGATACCACAGAAGGTGCTGTGGCCGGGATACCTCCGCCCATCATGATGGATACCAGGCTTTGTGTGGAAGGTTTACGCCTGTGGCACTATCTTCATGAGTGGGAATTACGGACCACAAATGGGCAGTTGGTTGGAGGTACGCCTGGCACTGCCACCTTCTCTTCTGCATTAGGCAGCGTCACAATAGATTATTTTTGTGTTCCAGCAGTGCTCTGGGGACTCATAAGGGGGTTTGAGGTACTCCGTCATATCTACAGTGATCATTTCCCCATCAAATTGTGAATTAAGTCAACTGTGGGGGGGCGTGTCGAGCCAGGTATATCTGCTGAAAATATCGCTTGATATATCCAGGCGTAGGCTTAAATGGAGGGATGATGGGAAGGAGGAATTATTTAAAAAGTTCGAGTGAACTTGATATCCGGTTGTCGGGGAACCAGGAGAGCAGGGTCATACTTGAGGAGTTTGGAAGACTCTTGATGCAGCTCTCTCGGGTGTTCTCACGCCCAGCAGGCAAGCACAGAGGTAAGACCAGAAGGCGTTGGTTTGATTCTGCCAGCACTAAAGCCAAGAAAAACTTACTGGAGGTTTTGCGTAGTAGCAGTCCCCTCCATTATAAGCGCCAGATCATGCTATAAGAATGCCCTGGCCACCAGGAAAAGAGAAATGGAGGAAGAAGCATGGGAAGCCTGGGTGGCAGCTGCAAAGGAGAATGACTCGAAACTATTCTAGGAAATTGCCCAGAAGGATCCACAGTATAAATTCAATGGAGACTCCAGAAGAGGCATGGCTGAAGCATTTTTCCTCACTCTACAGTGTGGGGAGTAGGGTGGTGGGCGATGTACAAGCAGAAAGGGGTAACCCAGAGCGGAGCAATGAGATGGGCACCGAGGCTATCATTGTGTTTACAGTGGAGGAAATAAAGAAGGCTATTGGTTGCCAGTGATGTAATCGAGCTCCGGGGCCGGATAATATCCCAACAGACTTATTTGTCATGGAGCCAGACCTTTGGGCACCAGTGTTCATCCCAAGGATGTAATGCCACATGTGCAGCGGGGGCAATTCCACCGTCATGGTCTATGGCGGTAATCCAGCCTATTCCTAAGAAGGGATCTTGGGCTTCCCCGTCTCATAAAGACCCATTTCACTATTAGATTCAATCTTCAAAATATTGGGGACGGCTATACTGGCCCGACTGGGTTGTGAGTAGCAGGGTTCTCTCCCAGGTCCAGTTAGGCTTTAAACCAGGGCTAGGTACAGCAGAACAGACACTTAATCTTTACCTGGTACTGGCTCACTCATTCTATCCGAAGGAGGAGCCCATATACTTGGCATTCATGGACCTGAGCAGGGCGTTTGACAAAGTCAGCCACACAAAGCCGTGGCATATGCTCAGGTCGATGGACTGCCCGGGGGCACTGGTGGACCTTTTTGCGAAGTTGCATGGTAACACTCAAGCCTGTGTGAGGAGCGGCCTTGGTGGGCACTGTACAAGCTCCTTTAAAGTTGAATTGGGGGTGCATCAGGGTTGTGTGCTGACGCCCCTCCTGTTCTGTTTGTATATAAATGGTCTCTATAAGCATCTTTTGGGGTCGACCTTGATGTCCCAAGGCTGGGTAACCAGCCCTTAACTATTTTTGTGTATGCAGACGATTCCGTTCTGACGCACGTACCCGAAGGGCTCTGTAGGCCCTCATAACACGATCTGCCGCCTTCATGGAGGGCCTGGATCTGGTGGTGAATGCAGCCAAGTCAGCGGTGATGTCATGCTGGAAGGGCAGACAAAGGATCAACTTCAGGGCCATGCTTTGTAGGTCTTCTGTGATTCCCAGGGTTGATTATTTGGGTGTCAAATTTTCCACCTACATGGGTGCCTCAGCTATGTAAATAAACAAGCTTTGCAGTTCAAGCAGGCTCTGGGTGGGGTCTCAAGGGCAATGTCTTTGTTTAAGGCAAAACCAATAACTCCCTTGCCCCAGCTGTATAAGGGAAAAGCGGTTTCAGTAGCTAAATTTGGGATGGAGCTGTGGGGTCATTCCGGTGTAAATGTGATCCAGACCCTAGGAAACCAATTTATGAAAAACCTCCTGGGGCTGCCAAGTTCCGCACCAAATTTTGGAGTTTGGACGGAATTGTGCTGCACATCAATTAGTGACATGATCTCCATGCAGCCGCTATTACACAGGCTCAGGCCATGGGGAAATGACAGGGCAACACTGACCCATGAATTGATCATCTATCTGATAATTTAAGGACCAGGTGAGCAATAAATCATTGGACTGTCTGCTGCTTTCAAGAGTCTGTACACCGGGATAGAGAAGCCCGGGAAAGTAGGGAAATTATAAAGCCCAAAAATCGTGGCTTGATGACAATTATGTCCCCGGGTGTACAGCATTATCTACTATGGGCAGAGTCTCCTAGGGGCAGGGTCCTCGTGACAAGGGCGAGGTTTTACTGCATCCCCCTAAAGGCTGTCGTGACAGCATGGGCTGGAGGCCGGGGGGCGGGCGGGTTGGGTGCAGATGGATCCTGCCCAATCTGCAAAGCATCATGTGAGGACCTGGCGCACCTGATTCTGTTTTGCCCTGCATATGTTAAAGCAAGAAACCTGCTTATGCAACCTTTACTAAGGGAACTGGGTGTTGTGCAATAACGGCCTGCTCTAACTTATTTGTTATGGGCAAGCACACTCCATGGTCACAGGAAACGACTGCCTGATACATTGCCCCAACTAAGAAATCCCCTCTAATACACCGACCAAGGAAATTGTTTAGCTACTTTTTCTACTTATTGTACCCCTTGTGATGCCCAATGCCATGCTTTTATGCTGTAATATTTGTATGCATTTTGTAATGTTTTTATGGGTTGTTTCTACATGCAACTCCGAATAAACTTGATGATGGTTTTGAACCAGCAGGCCTTCTAAGACAAGAGACTTTGAGGAAAGAGACTTAGCCCCTGAAGGTTCTGGTATCGTTGAACTGGAATTGTGAGCCTCGTGCTAGAGAGGCCCAGGAGTGTGCTGTTCTCAGGAGTTCCACCTTATCCCGTGTTTGAAACATGGGGAAGGAAGACACAGCCATGCCATCTTGATTTATCATTTTGAGAACACTTCTTGCTTTTCTGGTGAACATTATCTCACACTTTTTTGTAACTTAGTGGTAAGGATTGGGAATAGCTTTTTTTTAATATAGGCCCTTTTATTTGACAAGACGCTACTAGGACTGCCTTATTATTTTTTGATGGTCCTATCTTGCTCCCATCTTAGCTTTAGATTTAGATTAGGCATTTTTCTCGAACCTGCATACAGTTTAATAAACACCCTTGAACTGTGATCATTTGTGCCTGTCTCTACTGTTGCCACCATGAATTCCTTACATCAGACAAAGGAGGACCTTCCAATTTGTTTTGGTTAGCTAATCAAGAAATAGTTTTCACTTGTGTGTTGTGCACAATCCCATGATTGTGCTGCAGCCAGCTGGCCCTGTTGCCCTTTTATATTGTAACCAATATCATTCAGATAAATTATGGGAAATCTGTGATATGTTTCGGGAAAAGTAACTTCAAGACTGTGATTGTTCAATATCCAAAATAAATTAAAAGGATCTTGGGTGCCAGTTACAAAATCATACTTTTGGAGCACTGTTGAGCCTTGGTGCCACATGCTCTGCATGGAGGTAGTACAGCAGGTTTTTCTCAAGACTGCCCCTCCATTGTGAGCAGTACAAGTGGAAAGTGGTTAGAAATCCATAGAATGTGGGGCTCGTGAGCACGCAGTTAGGTTTACATTGAGGCACAGAGATTGTTTCAGGGATCTAGCTATTATTATAATATTAGGCATTAAGGAAACTCTCAAAGCTATTCTGTCTGTAAAAAAAAGCTAATCTCCAAATGTATTACTGTGCAAAAATCCTGCTACCTGTTTTGCAAAGTATTTAAGAGCAATTGGAGACTCAATTATGATCTTGATCATGGGACAGTTTCCTGAATACAGCTTTGACTTTGAACTTAGCAGACTGTATAAAAAGAGAAAACATTATCAACTGCTGAGGGAATATCTTTTTTGCCCTGTTTTAGATAGGAAATCTTTGAAGACCCGTGATTAAGGTTACAATCTGCCATGACATTTCCTACATATGAAACCTGTCATAGGCTTTGTAATAAATACTTGGGACCTTGGATAGGAGATATCTTTTTTTTTTATTAAAAATAAATGCATGTTAAACAAATGAATCTATTCATAACAAAATAATGGCTTTAAGTTATAACAATGGCAAAAGGATTTATGAAACCTGAATAATGACATGCTCAGTCTGTTATTGTGTGGGAAACAGCTATTGAAACTCCCTGCAAGTCATAAAGACTTGATTTTGCAGATTTGAATATTTAGTAAAACAGTTTGTCCAGTTTATGTCAAGAGAGGGCTGTCTCACCAAACCTGCATGGACAAACTGCACTCAACAAATGATTTGGTAGTTTGAACAAACGTGGGGGTAATGAAGTCAATTGTTCATTTATACACTATATTCTTGCCCTGTTACCTTTTAAGATAGTGAAATGAAAAAAACAGCATTGATTGTATGAGTGGTGGTGAGCAAGCTGAGCTTCAGCGCTGTGCCTGACAAAATAATATTCAGCTCTCGCACCGGCTTGTGCCACTCGGTTACCAAGCCTTTTGACTACCAAAACCTCAAGGTCTTTCTAAGAATGTATTTGTATTCATAGGCACAATACAATATTGTTGTAAAATTATAGATACACATTGGCTGAGCTTTATTCAATAGCATCTCAATAAAAATACAGCCAACCATATAAAAACCTGTAGGCTTTGATTTAGTCAATTGACTCAATAGTACCCTCTGGCTGTAGTGTGTCCAGATGCTGCTGCCCTGCCCCTCCCTCACAGCATTATCAAGGATGCTGTCAACAGTATGGCAAGCATAATGTAGAGCGATCTTTGTTTATATCTGTGACAGTGCTGTGCTTTTGCTTATATACATATGTGTACACGATTCATAACCACAGCGTTGTTCGTGTAAAGGTTTGTACACTCGACTTTGAAAAAAGGAGCAGTCCTGAGAGCCGTTTGAACCACTCTTGTAATACTTTATAGCTGAACTTTTATGATCTTAAATAGCTCACACTTGCAACAAAACAATCATATGAACAGTTGTACAAAATATCATTTCACATTTTAACCAAGGACCGGAGACGCTAGATGGTAGGGGTAACGATTGTGGTGGGTCAGAAGAAGTAGTCGGACCTGTTGAGGCCATTCTAGATTATCTTTAATCACATTATAATCATAAGGCATCCCTGTCCCTGTTGTTAGAGGGAATACCATACCTATCTAGGGGAACTAAAGGTGCTCGTCAGATGTCAGGAAGTCCAAAGTAAAAATCTCCTCCAGCCAAACTAACGCTACCTGACCCCTATCACTATATATAACTTAATTAAATAGGCCAAAATAATGTATTTTCTTCCCCTTACAGTTTCAATTACAGAGTCTTCTATTTACTCTATTTACTCTCTGGTCCTTAGGACTGGAATGAGTTCTTCACTCATATAATGGTTCCCTGGCAGACTCCTGCTTTTTCCCAGTTCCCCCGTTACCTCTTGTTATGCGAGGGAAGGTTGCAGGACTATGCTCTCGCACAGGTAAGCTTTCTGTCTCTTTTTGCTCGCCGGTTTCCCGTTCTCGGTTCCTTGTCGGGTTCGTGCCTTACACGGGCACTGATGATCGGAAGCAATTTACGCTTCCCGAACAGTAGTCTCAACATCGTTGTTCGGGCGTCCTGCCCATCCCTTTGCAAGTGTGGTCACGCCACCACCAGGTATATAGTTCCTTTATTCCTCCTCGTAACACTTTCCTCGTGGCTGTACACACTGGCGCTCCGCCATCTCGCAATAACCTTCTGCCTCTCATTGAAATTCGCAGGCTACGTGACCTGCCTCAGAGCCACCTCTACAAGGCGTGATGATGTCAGGGGGCTTACCCTGCGCATAGCACTCTTGCTCACACCTTGCTCTGACTCATCCCAGTTAAATATACGTCTCTTGTTAAAGAGACATCTTCTTTTTTCCATATCGGTTTCTTTCTACATTGCCTTTAGCCAAAGATGCCACACTACTCTTTGTAGCAGACAGTCCCATGTAGGCGGCTTTGGTAGGTGGTTTAGGGAGTTCCTCACGGGAAAGGGAGCCCTTGTCCCCAAAGAGGAAGCCACTCCCAGTACGGTCCCATTTGCCTCGACCCCTAGGGAGGGCCTTGCGGAGCGGGCTCACCTCCCTAGCCTCAGGGGGAGGCTCCCCCTTGGCGAGAAGGGACGAATACCGGTGATTCATCGCACCATGTAAAGAAAATCAAGAGATTGTTGGAGTTACAGCATGCTCCATACACAAAAATGTATCAACATTAATAATGGATAGAGAGGCAGAGATGCACAAAATCAAAGTAAAAGCCCATTTATAGTCTAGAGGTGACTGAACTTTAAACACTGTAATTTGACACATGGCGTGACTATAGTGCATGAGTTTGCCAGTTCCTCTAGGAGCATTGGAATACAAGACGGGATCGAACTTGATACTGGATAAATGCACAGCTTAAATTTCAGCCAGTTGCCCTAGACTACTGATGCCATGCCAAAATCTGCATCAGTCAGTTTGACCTACTCTATACATAGAGTTGTTTATACTCTTGGTAAAAAAAGTATTCTGTATAATGTTAATGGGCCCTTTTTATACTGAATGAACTGCCTGCCCCCACTCCCATCAGAAAGGTGAAGATACTTTCATGGCTGGTGGAAAAGGATGTAAGGCCACTGAGGCTGCAGTCCTAATCATGGTCCTCATTTGAAATGCAAATGAAAGTGACCGTGTGAGGGAGCCATATCCCCCCCCCCACACCCCACCAACAACAACAAAAAAGCAGCTAAAAGAACATTTGTTAACTTTCCAGGGCCACTCGGCAGTAACATGTCCAGCTGCTGCATTGTTGCCTATCTTCGACAGCAACAATTAAGGATGCAAACAAGAGTTTGGCAGTGTAACTGTAGCTTGATCCTGGCACACAGTGATGTACCAGGCTTTGCTCACGCTTGTAAGGGCTCTACAGCAGTGGTAGTGTAGAGGATTTGAAAAAAGGGGGCCATCCTGTCAGTTGTGTATGAACCTCTCCTTAAATACCTTTCAAGGTGTCCTGTTCTGTCTTCAAATGGCCTACACTTAAAATAATGTAGTAATAATAATATGAGCAGTTGTACAAAAGATAATTTTACATCTTAACCAAGGGCTGGAAACTGCAGTTGGAGGGAATAGTGACAAAAATTGAATCGATAGATGGGCAGAGTTACAGTGTAGGAGCCAATAGAACCATGCTTCATGCACCAAGAATTATTGTTATTAATAATTGGCAGAGTTGCACAAAATCAAAGTAAAAGAGCATGGGTCATCTGGGAGGGACGATCTTTATTCTTGTTGACCGATAGAGGTTGCAATGTAATTGTTGGAGGGATTTCATGTCTGACTTTAGCCAGTTCCACAGTCAGCATTTGTTGCCTAGAGGGATCAAACTGCATACTGACCAGAGGTACGAGTCAGCTCTGAACCCTTTCCCCTTGACTACCAACTTCTTGCCTAAATCGCCACATCTGGTTTTAAATACCTACTTTATACATTCTGCTTCTGCTCGGTGGGGGGCGGTGTGGAATAAGAAGCATCCAGTCTGAGCCCCTTTTCTTTACATATCGTCTAATGGTTGAAGCATAGTAGAAGACCTATTTTTTCTTGTTATTTATTTTTTTTTTTGCAGTTTGCAGTGATGGTATGGTCTTGGTGTTTTTTATTGGCCCAATCATCTACTGAATTATTATCATAATAACAGAGGGATTAAAAAAAATCTATAGTTCATGGGTAGGTTCAAACTTACAGCTTGTGGGGCTCCTTGCTTCCCAGGAGAGGGTTCTAAACCCTGCTCCTCAACAATGGTTATGATGTACGCCTGCAAGCTTATGTGCTTTAGAACTTTGCATCCGTGTGCATTCTGCATAGGTCATGCATGTGCAAGTATTTTGCCCTTCTGGAAAGAAAAAGAAACCCATTTTGACAAAATAATAGACTGCATCTCCTACATCTGAAGCAGCTGCGGATCATGGATATTTTGAGGCCAAAATAAGGGTGAGGTGTGTCGATAAAATTGTAATTTCGAGCCCTAAAAAAGTCATATGTCCAAATGTCTCCCTCTCAAATATAGTTTGTGGGGTATTTGTCTTTTTGGGCTTCACAACTGATAATTGTAGCCAGTTCTGAAGGCCTCAGCTGGAGTATTGTGTCCAGTTCCTGAGACCTTATCACCAGAAGGCTAATGACTGAATGGTACTCTGTCTTTGGACTTTGCCCAAACTAGTGAATTTTTTAAACCACATATTGTTAGTAGACCCATTCAAATGTATGCGTGCTTCTATTGAAGGAAAGGAGGCATTTGCAATGTACACAACCAATATGTTACAGATGCTAAACTGAATAAGGTCTGTACCTGAAACTGCAATTTCAGCCAAACATCTTCTAGAGTGAAAGGGTTCGGGCATAATACTATTGCTAAGAAGTGGGCATAATACTATTGCTAAGAGAGAACATTCAAGAATCTGTTTCCGAGAAAATATTTTCTGCACGCAAAGGGAATTGAATGCCTGGAAATCCTTCTACCAGAAGAGATGGAGAGGAAACAATGTAAATATTGAGCACTGGTGAGGGTAGGAATATTAAGCAAGGGAGATCATATTGGTAAATTAGCAGATTTGAAAAACCAGTTGGCCCTTCTGTGCTGTAAAATTATTTTAAGTATTGATTTGGCAATTTAACTTTTTTATTGCTGTGATGATTATTTTATTTAATCTGTAATGCCATATTGCTGGAGAGTATTGGTCATTATCGGCTGTTTGTGTTGCTTGTACTGTAAGACTGTTGGTGTTTTTGGCTTTGTGTTCCTGATCACCACCTACTATTGAAGATTGTTTATCAGCAATTAACTGGCTGTGTTACTTCTCTTTCTTCTATTGAGGATTATTTATCAGTCACTGTTGGAATGTGTTCCTTCTCCGTCCATGCTGGTTAAATGGTGGTTCAACATTGATGGATGTTTTAAAAGTTTTTCTTTCTGCTGTTGGGTTTCAAATATTAGAGACTGGTTTCTTATGTCATTTTCTGGCCTACTACTGAGGTTTTGTGAGCAGTGATCAACTAGATCCCTAGTATGCATCATTTTGCACTTTTTGGTATTGGATAGATGTGTTACTTGGCGTTATATAGATAAGGTGTCTTAACAGATGATTGTCTGGCTTTGTTGCTTGTCTCTTCATGCTTTTGAGGATTGCTGATATGTGATTGGCTCGTTGTGCCTGCATACAGGAAGATCCCACTTCGGAGATGTCGCTGGCTTCCTATAACACTATCACTCCCAGCATGTTTGCGTGCACGAAGCTGCAGGGGACACATTTGGAATCCTTGACTGGAGGGGCACAGGTGAGAGTGCTGAAGTATGACTGCTTACTTTGCCTATTTGAAAGCGTTATATCGGCAATACTGAAAAAATAATTCCTTAGCTTATAAACTGGCACGTTGGCAGTTTACAGAACATGATCATATACTGATCGTGCAACACAAAAAAATAGAAAATTCTCTGAGAATAGACAGTCTTAGTAAACTTTTTGAATAAACAAGTCTACCTCAGATAATAATTTTTTCATATTCTGGTTTTTTGTATCTAATTAGTTTGTATCCACATTTCTTTGTATCCACTGTCTTGTATCCAATTGTTGTGTTTGAATAATTTAATTTTCAAGCTCTGTTCAATTCACTGTTTCTGTGTTTGACTAATTTATTTTCAAGCCTATGTATAATTCATTGCATTTGTTTTTTGAAATCTTTGTAAATTTTGTATATATTTAATTCATTAAAAAATGGTCAATATTTTTCCAGCTGTACTTCTGGAAATTTTCCTACTTGTGACTCTTATATGAGCACATAAACATTTTTTGGCAAACATAAGTAAAAATAGGACATTAATTTCTATGTCTAAACTATAGTGTGGATTGCTCCTTTTAGTTTGTTCTGCATTTTGCCCCAAATCCACACTCAACACTTCAGGGGCTACCCTACCCTTTCGTACAACGAAGTATGAATGCTTAGCCTGTCTCTAGCTGGAAGGCCCCTTTTCCTGTCAGTGGTATCTGGAAAGAAGAGGGGTTAGGATCTGCTTGCACTATGTAAGCCATAGCGGCTTAAAACAAGTAAAAGGTTTGAATGGTACAGCAGTGTCTCGTCCACCTCGAACTATGCAGACCCTTGTCGGGTATTGCTTGCTTCCTGAGGTGCAGCCATGTGGGACTGTCACAGTGAATGTGAACTTGGTCCAGGATACGCAAACTGTAGAGGTGCTGGCACTTATTCTGACGGGCCCTTGAAGCTCTTGCAACCCCTGCCTCCCTTTGCAAACAGTGCTGTATGGCATGGGAAAGATACACCCAGTATGAGGAAAGCTCCCACCTTCTGCATTTGCCAAACAGGATGTGTGATATAGGGGATGGTGCACTAGCTCTTGTTATATGTGGGGGGAGGCAAGAGAACAGCCCATATCTCCTGCATTCTCTGTTTCTCTGGGCAGGACTGTTATATAATATAGTAGAAGGGCTTACTCTGGGTGACCCTTGCCACCTGTATCCATCAGAAAGCGGTTCGGGGAATATTACACCAGCACTTTATGTTGGGGATTGACTTCTTAAAATCACAGAATCTAATTGCATGGTGTTATTTGGGCCTCTGATAGCATACTTTGTCTTTTCGCTCATTCTGAAAAACTGTTTTGGACTTGGACAAATGTACTTACATGTAAATTACACCGTTCTCCCTGTTTGAGAGTCCAACATACTCTACAAATCAAATGTAAACTTTCTCTCTCCCTACTATAAGCAGACTTCAGAGGGCGAGACAGAGTTCATTCGATTGTTGAAGGGGCGAAAAGAGCAGCTGGAAGAAAATGTGAAGCATCTTCAAGAAAATAATCAAAGACTTGAGCAAGAAAAAAATGATTTGCTGACTGCAAACCAAGAACTTCAGAGCAAACTGCCCCAAGGTCCTCTGGCAGAGCATGATCCAGTACTGAAGGTAAGATGTGTTGGAGCTCACTGTATAACAAGAACCTAATGTGGACAATGAGGGTCATCTTAAGGTACATGTCTCAAGAGTTGCAATAAGATGCATTGGGTCGCAAGAAAGCAAACGTCAGGGTTTTAGGTGGAGAAACTATGGTTCAAGGTCCTCCTCAACAAGCATGTGCAAGCAGTCATGTGGTGTTGGGTGTTAGTACAAGCCAAGAAGCTTAGGTTAGATGGTCCAGTCTTAATGCTCAAATCTGGAATCAAGATAACAAGAGCTGTACCTGCTGACTTCATACTGAGACATTAAGATAGGGTGCCCCTGACATACGTACTTTTTTTTTTTTTTACTTTGCATTTATTAAACTTTGCATTTATTACATTTTTTAACAAAAGTAACAATTGTAATGCCACATATGTACAACAGTGTATGTTCCAATTTCATCCCTCTCCTGCTACCCCATCCCACACCTTCGCAATCCAACTTACACAACACAGGGTTACAGCGTTTGCTTCATTATATTTGCACTTGCTATGACAGTAGAGCAAGGATTCTGGGTGCTCCAAGTGTGAATTTGTTTAGGCTCTTTCATTTTCCTTTTGTTTCACCCCCCTCCCCCCGAGAGACCTCCTCCCTATGATATGGTTCGTCTTGCATTTTTTTCCACAAGACTGAGCCGGTCGGCTCTTTCGAGAGTTCTTACTGACAGATCATGGTCTGCTATCGCCCCATTTTGTTATAAACATATCCCAATCCATGTGGAACGCTTCCATTTTATCATTTACCATCGCCGCAAGTTTTTCCAAGATAAAAATGTCCCAGAGTTTGTTCAACCAGTCTGCTTTTGAGGGGATGGAGCTACTCTTCGATCTTTGCGCTATCACTACCCGCGCAGCTCTTACCATCGTTTCCCACATTCTTGGTAGCCGGCTTTCTTCTCTATCACTCTCTGTCACCCCCAGTGGCATTTGCAGAAGATCCATGGACAAGGCCATGCCCACCACCTCCTTCATCCAACTAAGGACCTTCTGCCCAGTACACCTGGATTTTGGGACAGGACCACCAAATGTGATAGGATGTGCCTAGCATTCCACATTCCCAGGGACAGAGGGGGGGACACCCCGGCAAACATTTTTGACATTTTCTGTGGGGCTAAGTACCAACCGTGTAACATTTTAAAGTTATGTTCCATTGTCGCCGTGAACAGATTCCCATGAAACATAATTTGATATACCTGATCCCAAGTCTCTTTAGCTAATTCCCTCCTGGTCTCCGCCTCCCAGAATTGCATAAAATATTGTGTCCCTTCCAAATTTGCTGTAACCATAGCTCTGTACATCTTGGCTACAATCCCTTTCCTGGAGGTGGCCTTGTTAATGACTCGTTTAAAGGCTGTTAATGGGCTAGAGAGTAGGTAAGATCTTGGGGTCTGTACATATGCCCTTTAACCGAAAGTAGTCGAGCACTGTAGTCGCCTCTTCCCCCAGCATTTTCCTTAAACCGTCCCTCCTGGAAGAGTTGCCACGCCCACTTAAGACCTCTGTCAGACCACATTTGGGAACTTTTAAAATCCCTTTTACCCAGATCAATAGGGGGTCCCCATAATGAACTCGAGAGGATGGCCAGGAGGAGAGGCCTTCATTACGACCATTGTTCTTCCACAATGACCATATTACCCCTGCACTGGATGTTCCCTGAGTCTCACTGGCACTGTTCCGATCAGGGACCACAGCAGTTCTCTCACTTTCTTGGGGTGGGAGTACATATCCTTCAGGTAGGACCAGAGTGTGCCCATGTCATCCCTCATGTGTTCTAGTGAAATACGCAATGGGATGCCTTGTACTACAAGAAGAAATGTGGAAGGGCAAATCCTCCAAAGTCTCTGGGGAGGGTCAAGGTGGTTCTTTTGACTCTGGGTTTTTCCTTTGCCATATAAATCGGGAGATCATGGAATTAAGTTTCCCAGAAAAGTGATCTGGGAGGTGTGTGGGGATCACTGTGAATAGATATAATAGGCGAGTGAGGACTGACATTTTGATTGAGCTCATCCTGCCATACCACAAAAGAGTTAGAGGGGCCCAGCGTGTACGGTCAGCATCCAGTTTAGTTGGGGCTGGGGTGAAGTTGCGTTCAATCAGGCGGGTCAGGTCTTGAGAGAGACATATCCCCAGATATTTAATTTCTTTATTTTTAAGCCTCATTCCTCTTAGTAATCCTTGGGCTATCTTGGGTGAGTGCTCTAGCTCTAGACTGTTGTTAAATATCAGGCTCGAGGAGGCCCCAAAGGTGGTAATTTGATCTAGTAGTCTTGGGAGGGAGTGTTGCACATCAGATAGGTAACATAGAATGTCTGCGAACAGCGATAGTTTAAACTCAACTTCACCAAACCGTATCCCTCTGATGTCCGAATTATTCCTAATCGCTATCACTAGAGGTTCCATGGTGAGTGCGTATAGGAGTGGGAAAAAGGGACAGCCCAGTCTAGTTCCTCTGTTTAAGTTAAAGGACTGTGATATTGTGCCATGAACTAGAACCTTGGCCTTCGGTCCCCTATATAGGGCCGAGATCCATCTACGAAAGTTGGGGCCGCACCCCATTTTCTCAAATACCTTCCCCATGTTGCCCCACTACACCCTGTCGAAAGCCTTTTCAGAGTCAATGGAGACAAGGAAGCCTTCCAAGTTCTGATCATGAGCCAGGTATATTAAATCAATTGTCTTCCGAACATTCTCGGCGCCCTGACGTCCAGCAATAAATCCGACCTGGTCTCCATGGACTAACCATAGCATAAGTGTCTCCAGGCTGATGCCCAAAGTCTTTGCAAAAATCTTTGTGTCCGTGTTTAATAGGGAGATTGGTCTATATGATTGCCATTGTGTCGGGTCCCGGCCTTCCTTTGGGAGTACTACTTTAAAGGACCCCAATAGGGAGTCAGGAAGAACGCCTGTTTCAAGTGTCTGGTTAAACAGTCTAGCCAGGAAGGGTGCCAAAGTAGAGCGGTATGTTTTGAAAAAAACAGATAGTGAAGCCATCCTCCCCTGGAGATGTTCCCGATTTCATCTTCACAGTCGAAAAGATTATTTGGTCAGCCGTGAATGGGCCATCCAGTATTGCTGCTTTTTCTAATGAGATGCTCGGCAGCGGGAGAGCATCAATGAATTTGTATATCTGGGTTCCATCCCCCTTGTATTCTAAGGTATAAAGGCTCTCATAGTATTTGCGGAACTCCTCCGCTATATGTTGGTCTCTATACACCATTTCTGAGCCTGCTTGGCGAATCAACCCTACTCTCTTGGGATTTCTCTGAGGCCGCAATTTCCAGGCTAGTATTTTATCTGCACGTTCCCCCTTCTCCATATACTTTTGCTTAAGAAATGCAAGCTTACTCTCTGTCTGACGCAGGAGAAGATCCCTCAAATGTGCTCTGTATTTTTGCACCTTTGCCAGCCTATCTGGGGTAATTTGTGATTTAAGCGTCCCCTTAGGTTTTAGCACGTCTATTTTACTCCTCTGATCCAGCTCCTCTTCTCTCTTTCCCTCTTCTTTTTAGCTCCCAATCAGATTCATTCCCCTCATATTGTGGCCTTGAATGCCACCCAGTCTGTCGTCAACCCTGCCTCACCGTTATCGTTGAACTGGAACAACTCTTTTATCGGTTTCAGCAAGCCCTGGGCCACCTCTCTATCTTTCCACAGCAAATCATTGCACATCCATCTCCCCTTTCTCTGCTCTGAAGTCCAATCGCCCAACTCCACACTGACCAAATCATGGTCCGACCACGAAACTGGTTCTAAGGTTGATTTCGACACTCTATGTATCAGGCCGGAGTCTAAGAGGACATCGTCTATCCTTGAATAAGTATCATGGACCTTTGAGTGAAATGTGAACAATGGTCCGTTTTTCCCTCTCGAGTCATAGCGTCTACCACCACCAGTTTGTTATTTATTTGACCAAAGCGCCGAGCCATGTTTCGTTGTGTGCTGGATCCCTTTGACGGGAATGCCCCCTTCCTATCCGTTGCCGGATCTAGAACCATATTAAAGACCGCCCCCTTCCCCCCATGAGCAGATAATCCTCCACAAATGTTTGTATCTTCCTTTTCACTTTTTCCCGATGCTGGTCATGTCCCTCATTTGGGCAGTAGATTGAGGCTAAGGACACCTTTTGTCCTTTTATCCATCCCTTAACCATGTGTAGCATCCCTCCGGGTCTCTAAGGGTGGAGAGCTCTGTGAAGCCCAGTGTGTTAGCAATAACAACAGCTACTCCTCTCTTTTTGGATTCGCATGCGGCATGGTATATATTTTCAATAACCCTCGCTTTCATGGCTGGTTCCTCCCCCCTCGTCCTATGGGTCTCTTGCAAAAACATAATGTTGAGCTTCAGGCAGTTACATTCTCGGATCGTTGGGGATATTTTCTCTGGGGAGTTAAGGCCTCTAACATTCTGAGAGCCTAGTGATATCCTGGTGTTCATCAGATTGGATCGCTGTCTCAATAGTTTTCTGAATGCAAACCAGAATGACTCATCCCTTGCTTTTCATGGTGTTTAGTTATCCCCCTGTGTTGCGTCGCACTTTGAATATTATTAACCCCCCTGCCCCACAAACAAACAACAAAAATGGAACTTTCCCCCTCCCTCCCTTTTGGTCGCTTCTGAGCTTCCGATGTGATATACGCCACCATTGGTCCATGCCATCAGTCTCCCCCCCTTCTCCAGGCCTAATTATTCCCTAAATGGCGTTCCATTGAGTCCCCCCCTCAATATGACAAATTTTACTTTGTGTGCTACACCTCCTCCTGCCCTCCCCGCACCTGCAAATGGTTTATTTTTTCTGGTCTCATAAACCTTTCACCCGTAGTCGGGCCTCCTGTACCTGTTAGCCGAGAATTCTTGGCGTCAGTCTTTGCTCCTTACCGCCTCACATTGTTTGTTCAATGACCAACCTGGTGTGCGGATAGTCCCGCTCAGGAGACACAAATAGGTTCCTCGTTTCACGTTTCAGGCTTGTTCTGGGGATGGCGGATTTAACTTCTTGAACTTGCGTATCCCCTAATTCGTCGCCTGTCGTTGGGTCTCTCAGTCTTTGGGTTCTTTCCCCCTATCTCTCCCACCTCCATGGACGCACCGTTCTGTGGTGACTTTCCCATTAGTTCTCGTGATACCTTGCCGATGTCTTCCGTTATCAAATTGTACTTGTGTCCCTCCTACTCTAAGTTCAGGGAGAAGGGGAATCCCCATCTATAGCGGGTGCCTTTTGTATTGAGCCATTTCATAAAGGGAGCACAGAGGCATTGCCTGGACAGGGTGAATGAAGATAAGTCTTGGTAGATGGTGACTCTGGATTCTCCCCATTCTATTGGACTCATCGGCCTGGCCTTTTGTAGGATTTTGGTTTTCTCTGGGTAGTAATGGAACCTCGCCAGTACAGAGCGTGGGCCTCCGGTTCCTCCACCCGCTCTGTGGGCTCCATCAATGGTGGGTTCCGTGGTTTCATCATTGAAAAGTTATTTGATGATTTTGTTGATTGCCTGGACAATGCCTCGTTGTGTTTCTTCTTTTTCGGGGATCACAAAGAATCAGATTGTTTTGGCGCTCCCGATTCTCAAAATCATCAATTTTTATGGCACATTCTTTCTCCCTCCTTTCTAGTTCTGAGATCTGCATGTCGAGTTGGGTTTCCAGGGCATCTACTGAGGACTGGTTGGCCTCTAGCCCCTGGAGTCGCTCATCCATATTGCCCACCTTCTTATCTACACCATCCAGTCTATGGGTAATGTCAGACCTGAAATCCTTGAGTTATTCCAGGATTGCCGCCATGTCCTTCCTTATTGACCTCACATCATCTGCCATGCCTGAGTCCACCAGGACCGACTGTTCTATCGCTGGCCTGGAGGTTGGGCTGAACTTGAATTTCTGGATCGGGGCCACCCAGCTCATGAATATGCAGGGGGGTTTGCTTCTTGGGTAGCCAGACACAGGTGGCTCTGGGGGGGGGGGGGGCGATTCTAGCTCTCTCACAGGCTTGCTCTTTTCTTAGGTACTCTGCTTGGATAGCTTAAATAAGCTAGGGGGGGGGGCGTGCCTCCCTGCGCCAAGGTCTCATGCTCAGATGCCGACACCAGTGCTATCACCATCTAGGGCTGCAAGGGTTGGCCGTTGCATCCCAGACCGGGTGTTCCTGGCCCTCCTCCGGGGGCTGAGTTATGCTGGAGTTTAGGGGGCACTCTGTGCCAGGCGCTCACAATACTAGGGGCTGCTGACCGCCCGGGTGCTACCTGGTGGTGGAGATGCCCTGCAAGGACCTCTTTGCTCGCCCCGGACTGTCCCCTGCGAACCGTGTGTTCCAGCTAGTGTGGATGGGGAGGACGATCCCTCCCTGCTGCACCTGTCATCTGAGGTTGCGCACTGCAGGGTGACGCCCCCCTTTCTCCCACTGCTCTTTGCCTGCCTGGCCTTTGACAGGGCGCAGGGCGCGGGTTATCTGGCCCTCGGATCCTTCTGTATTCAGCGGACTGGGGGATGTGGCAGTCACTGCTGTCATGAGTGCCTTCAGTCGCAAAGTGTACTCTCTCCCCACCGTTTACCTGACGTTTGTAGTCTCTGGTAGGGGTACGGCAAAAGCTGGTCCGTGGCTGTACCTCCAGGGGGGGTTTAGACGCTTCTTTGTGTTTCGCTGGAGGCTGCGCCGTATATTATTCACGGCCTCGCGTAGTTGACGTCTGGAGCCACGGGGCAGCTTAGGGATGTTGTTGCCTCAGCTTCCCACCGGTTTTTCTCTGATTCTCTCCCAGTCCGTCGTTTCACCCCCACGTTCTGCTTGATCTTAACTGGGTTGGGGGTGAAGGTGCAGCGCTCTTGGGGCTTATTGGGGGGGCTCTTCTCCCATTTATGCCCTGCTGGAGGGGAGCAACGCAGATGAGCTAACACATCACTGCACTCCCTGGTGGCCGATCACACAATTCTCTTTGTAGGCCCAGGGCGCTGTACCATAGACACAAAATTGTGGTCCTAAGATCTGAGCATAGTACCACTCGATGTTACAGATGAAATACTGTTACCGATTACTAGGTCACACAGTCTGGCTTTAGCACCTCCTAAATACAAACACAGAATATGTTCATTCTTTGTTTCTCTGTTTTCCCTGTTTTATTAAATCTAATCCATGGTAGTAACTCCTCTACTCTTGCTCTTTCAGCCCTACTCATTGGATGTCTGTTAGGACAGTTTCTCTCTTTCATGTGCATGGGAGGGAGATTGGCCCATAGATAGGCAACAAGGTTTCCAGGAAGCTTTCTCTGGCTCAACCAGAGGTAGACATGGCAACTCTTAGGATACAACCTGGTTGTTAAAAAAAACTATAAAATGCATTTATGATGCTTGTTAATCTTCTTAGAATCGCATGCTGTGCATGTAGTCCGACATCCAGTGGTAACCGCGGGAGTATTGCATCTTGTCTTTCGAGGATCGAAAGGGGACGTCGACATGGCCGTGCCTGTAACACTATCCATAACGTAACGTGACGTGTAGTGTACCCAAAATCCCTCGCACTTTGAGGTCCCTCCGATTGTTTTTTTCCGCCCAGCTGTCTGGTCGCCCTAATCTGGAGCTCTTAATAAGAGATTACGTTATTGTTGTATTTATCCACCTTTGGTCGTTTATTCCCTTTAAGTCACTTCAATGGTTGAATCCTGTGCACCAGCGAAGACTGCTCTGGAATTTCAACGCCCGTTGATCTGGCCGGCGCTGCTGACCACATGGCCGGGCCTTCTGGCCGGTTCGTACAGTAGGGAGGGTGGGGTTGAGGTGGTCATATTCTTTTCAAGTATGCCTTTCCTCTTTTCCTCTCTTTGTTCCCTGGGTTTTGTTATTGCTATATCTATCTTGCGCTATGGACAAGACTCCATTTAGATTTCATCTTTTGTGTAAGGCCAATATATCTGTGGAAAGACGAGCACCGTCGGTGCAATAATTGTCTGCCCCTCAACAACAACGAGGCGGCCTATACCGGCCTGTAAACTCCTGCGTCCAAAGACTATTAGGGAGTGCCGTCTGAAACTGTGGGCGGCCTACGGTATGTCGCATGACGAAAGTAATTCCCCCGCCGAGTGTGACGAAGGGACTAGCAATGACCAATGCTCTATTTCGGAAGCCATTGACCTAACGGCAGAGAGTTCTCGATCCACAGCGTCCGTCCCCGACCCCGATAGGTACGAGGCAAGTCATGCTATGGGGAAGAAACCCAGCAAAAGGGATGCACAAAGTTCCCACACCGAACACACAACCCAAGGTTCTGCTTCGGCGGCACAGTTTAAGCGTTCCAAAGCGCTGACGGACCCGTTGGATATTTCGAAGGGGTCCACGGATCTTTATGATCGGCAGCCTTCCCCGCAACTGCAGCAGCGGCATGCGACTGGACAATCCAGAGTAAAGAACGCTAGCACCAAAACACATGCGGCCGTCGAGATGCTGCAGGAGAAAGCGCTGACACTGCTTAAGGCCCCAGTGGCTCCGAAATCCACTGCGCAGCCCCCGGCCCACCGGCAAAACCCCCTACTACCCCAACATCAACGATAGTATCGCAAGGCTCACCTGGGCGGTTAGAAGTAAGGAACAGTCAAAGGAGACGTCAAAACAAAAGGAACGGCCTAGAGACTCGCCGAGAGACACGTCACAACGCCCAGAGCCTCGCAAGGACTATTCTGAGAGCCCTGTGCCTTTTATCCAATGCTTTAGGACCCAAATCTTGACGTTCTACAGAATAATTTATTCGAAATGACCCCTTTCCTCCCCTGGACGACTCCTGGTTCATCTTCATGGAACAGGGAGATGTTTGAGGGGTGTATGGACAGACTAGAGAAATCTGTCTCTTTCTCTGAGAAGTTTGCTCCCAAAACGCCTCGTGAGGACCTTCATTTTACACCTATTGCCAAGTTTCAGAGGACCTTTGACGATCCTCATGACGAATATACTTACAACCTTACTGATGACGATGTCCCTGTGGACACCTATGTACAAGATGATGCTCCCTTCGGGGACAATATTGATGATCCTGCGGATCCAATGGAGAATTGGGAATACAGCCGTCAGGTTGATTGTCAACTTTGGCCGTCCCCTCCTCCTACCCCAGACCCTGACGCCCTGGGTATGGATTTCCCCCCATCCACTCCAATCCGTCAAGCCTCACCTGTGGATGATCAGACGGCATTTAACGTCATCTTGAAAAAGACGGCTGAGCATTTTCAGATCGCCACACAGGAGTCTTTGCCGGATTTGGATTTTGTAGAAGATATACTGAAGGAAAAGCCTCCTGCCAACCAGGCCATTCCTTTGCTGAATTCTTTAAAGAGGAGACTGGCGCCTTCATTGTTGACACCAGCTCAAACCAGAGTGGTTAATCCCAGGGTAGAGAAGTTGTTTCGCCCTTCTCCTACCGACCCCGCTTACATCAAGGGCCATGCCACCCGGGATTCACTTGTAGTTACCACCACTAGAAAAAAGGCAGGTGTACCCCTGTCTACAGGTGAAGCACCCCCTGATAAAGAATCCAAGAGGTTGTATGCTCTGGGGAAGAGGGTTACGACTGCTGCTGCATTCTCCACCCGAATAGCCAATAATCCACTCTGTTCTCTAGCTATGCAGACGTCCAGTGGAACCTGCTACAAGAAGACCTTCAAGAGGAACCTGAACCAATGCGGGCTAAATTGCTCGCAATTGTCTCAGAAGGCAAGCAAGTGAATCAAAATGTTCTTAAGAACACTTTAGACACCGCTGAGACGGCGGGTAGAACCCTGGCTCAGGGTACCTTACTGAAGTGACAAGCCTGGTTACGGAACTCCTGAAACCCAGGCAGCCCTAATAAACAAACCGCTTGAAGAAACCAACTTGTTCGGCAAGGTCGTGGACGAAGCACTTCAGACAGCCAAGAAACAACATGAGACTCTCGTCCTTGCAACAGATTACCCAGAAGCCTTCACAACAGAGAGGGGGCGGCTCTCGTCGGTCCTTTCGTGGACAATCTCGCTCCCCTCAAAACCAGTATGGTTCGGGAAACAACTATTCTGGTCAAGAATCTAACACCGCCACCTCCCTCCACCTAAAGGACACTCTGAGGGTAGAGGCCGGAGCTCCACTCCCAGAGGCTCTCCGTCCACAGGTCAGAAATGACCCTCAGATCTGATCTCCTCCCATGCCACCCCGGTCGGTGTGCGTTTAACATCTTTCCTTCATGCATGGGAGGGGATAACGACAAACCAGTGGTTACTCAAAACGGTTGCCCACGGTTACTGCATAGAATTTTGCCGACCACCTCAATTCAGACTGCCAAAATCAAGACGCCCGACGCCGGAACACCTACGCATCCTACTGCAAGAGGTCGAGATCCTGCACCAAAAGGGCCCCATATAAGTTGTCCCTCTTTTACAGCTAAACAAGGGTATTTATTCACTGTACTTCCTTGTACCCAAAAAGGATCTCACCATGCCCCCTGTGCTAGACTCGCGCCCAGCGAAGAAATTTGTCAAACCTCAAAAATGTCATATGGTTACGTTGCAGGAAATAATCCCTCTGCTGAAACAGGGGGATTACATGACAACATTGGACATGAAAGATGCATACTTTCATATTTCAATGTTGCCCACGCACAGAAAATACCTGAGGTTCATGATAGAAGACAAACACTATCAGTTCAAAGTACTCCCCTTCGGCATTGCCTCAGCGCCAAGGGTGTTTATGAACGTACTGGCAGTGGCAGCAGCGAACCTGCGCAGAGAATCCGTCCCGGTTTACCCTTACCTCGATGACTGGCTCATAACAGGGGAGTCCTACAGAACATGCCTGTTGAACACTCAAATGACGATATACCTCTTATTCAGCCTGGGATTCTCCATCAACTAGAAGAAATCCATCTTAGACCCCAGTCAAGTAAAACAGTTTCTAGGGGCTCTAATTCGGACAGAAGACAGCCTCGTCTTCCCCTCCAACGAGAGGGTTCAGAACATGCTGTTTCAGATCCTTCAGTATGAAGCCAGTCGGGAGGTGACAGTACGCAAGGCCATGCGACTGTTAGGAATGATGGCGTCCTACATTTACTTAGTTCCTCATGCGCGTCTGCGCAACGGTCCCATGCAAGAGTGGCTCAACAGCCAGTGGTGTCAGGCCAGCGGACAATGGAAAGATCTGGTAGTTGTCTTGCCAGCCCTCGTTCTCTCTCTGTAGTGCTGGTCGAGGGAAAACCTCTTCAAGGGGAAAACCTTCACCACCCCCGCAGTAGAAGCCACTCTTAAGACAGACCCATCTCTCACAGGGTGGGAGGGGGCTCACCTGCTTCAGCAGACGGCGCACGGCGGGTGGTCCCCAGAAGTAGCATCCAACCACATAGATCTGTTGGAGCTATTAGCTGTATTCAAAGCACTGAAAGCCTTTCAGACACAGTTACAGGGAAAAACAGTCCTGATCCTGATGGACAGCACCACTGCCATGTACTACCTAAACAAGAAAGCAAGCAAGGGGGCACACACTCTCCAGGCCTATCCAAGCTGTCCCAGAACATTTAGAAATGGGCTCTCAAACACAGGATGTTCCTGTTGTCCCAACACGTTCCAGGGGAACTCAATCTTATGGCGGACGTGCTCAGCAGAGACTTCCCACTGCCCTTAGAGTATGAATGGCGACTACACGAAGACATTGTCTCCAATGTTTTCACGCTATGGGGCTTCCCAGAGATCGACTCGTTCGCAACTCTGGAGAACGCTCAATGCCAAGATTACGCCTCCAGGTACCCCCAGAACCGAGCCAAGGGGAACGGTCTCTGGATTGCATGGTCAGGGAAATTTGTTTACGCTGTCCCCCTCCCCCCCCGACTCCCCTACTAAACAAGATTGTGCACAAGATGCACCAGGAACCAGTCACCATGATATTGGTGCCCCCCATGTGGGCCCTCCAACCATGGTTCTCTCCTCTGATGGAGATGTCCCCATCTCCTCCAATGAAACTGCCTTGTCCTTACAACATGTTATCTCAGGACAAGGGAGAAACACTTCACCCATGCCCGCAAACCCTGAACTTAGCGGCTTGGCTCCTGAAGTCATAGAGTTCGGGCACCTATAACTCCCTCAAAGATGCATGGACATTCTTAGGGAGGTGAGGAAACCTAACACCCGATATTGCTACTCCAGTAAATGGAAGCGCTTTATCTGGTGCAACTCCAAGGGCATCAATCCCATTGACTGCTCTCCTAAACACATTGGGCCTCATTACAACCCTGGCGTTAAGGGGTTAATGGCGCCGTAAAAGGCTGCGGCGCCGTTAAACCCTTAACGCCAGATAACCACTTTAACGCCTGCTTTTTGCAGGCGTTAAAGTCCAAGGCGCTAAGCGACCTTGATGCTAATTACGGCACCGTAATTTACAGTGCCGTAATTAGCGCCTTCCCCATTCCCATTGAGCCCTATGGGCCAAAAATGGAATGGGGAAGGGGCCATGGTGAATGGGGATTTACCGCCCCGCAAACCTTGGAATGGGGCGGTAAATCCGCCATCCACCATGGCGGAATCCGGCATGGACCATGGTGCCAATAGCACCATGGTCCAACGCCAGGGTTGTAATGAGGCCCATTGTTTTGTACCTGACTCACTTACTGGACACAGGTCTGGTTTTTAATTCCCTGAAGTTTCATCTAGCTGCCCTCTCAGCCTACACCACATCACAACAGAAGGTGTTGTGGTGGAAAGTACCAGTTATTAAGGCTTTCATGGAAGGAGTGAAAATAAATAATTCATCCCACCATTTCTAACCCGGCTCCCGGATGGGACCTAAATGGAGTATTAACTGTGATATGATATGGCATTTATAATGCGCCTATACATAAGTGTTTCAAGGCGCGGCGAGGCAAAGGAGGGGGAACAGAGGGAAGACCGACAGCGATCCTACTAGGCCAAGTGTCATTCCGATCGTGCAAGTGCATGGGAAGGGGGAAGGGGAAAGTGCGGGGGAAAGGGGTAGGGGACAGTGCTGTTCATAGGATAATAGAATTAATAACACGAAGTAAAAGTAAGGCGAGCAGGTGGGAAGGGTAAGTGCAGGCATCGGGTGTCAAGTGCTGGTAGTGGGACTGTAGGGATACTGAAAACAGTCCCCAAGTGCGGAGGTTGCCAGGAAGGCAGTGCAGGTGTGTGACTGGCGGGGGAGGGGACCTGGGCCCGAGATCAGAGGGTGGCCAGGTAACCAGTGCAGTTTCAGTTTCAGCCAGGAAGTCGGCAGGGGAGAGGAGGAGAAAAAGCAGAAGCAGGAGTAGCAACACCTACACCCTTTGTAGGGCATGGGACACACGGCCCAGCAATATGCACATTATGTGCACGATCCGCGCATCGAGCGCTTTCTAAGGAGATCGCCATCCGCTTACGCCAGAGGCATGGAAACAATGCTTCATATGCCATCCTGAAGAAGAAAGCTGCCGTTCAGCCTTTCATGAGGAAACTACATATATCTGAGATCGCCGCCATTGAGAACCACGAGGGTTCGCTCGTCCAAAGATGGCCGCCGCCATCCAGATCTAAAGCTTTCCCCTCAGCATAGCTGCAAACAACCCGCCCTTCCAGCTGATTGGCCCAGCCGCGGCCTTAACAGCCTATCGGGAGCTGCCGGAAGGCGAAGCCGGCCTGACGACAAAGGCACGACAAGGAAGGCACTTCGCCTGTCCCAGCCTGTCCAGTACTTCCAGTCGCCATCGCCCAAAACCTCTGCCCGACAAACCCCTACAGCGTCCCCTCTTACGCCGCTCCACACAATCTGCAAGACGATCCTGATCTTCAGCATGACGCCCTCATCAGCTGTAGCCCGTGGATCAGGAGCTCTGCCGAGTCGCATCTGACCCTGCAGACGCAGCGGATCTCCCGCGCATCCGACATCATCTGGTAAGCGCTCCAGCCGCTGTACATGCAATTGAAAAATCGGTGCTTGTGCCTCCACATTATTGCACACAACAAACTTTTTAGTACTAAAAGCAAAACATTACAATTGCAGTACTCCACTGCTGATATTAGTAACTTTGTGTCCACCACCACCCGCCTGAAACCAAGAGGCACCCATCACAGCTATAATTGGCCGACCGCTACAAGGATCTTACCCCCATTGCCTAACCAGGTCCAATAGTCAATACTGAGCTTTGACTGGCTTTTGTGCCACTGTCCTCTAACATCTACCGAATACCAAGATAATTCTAAGGCAACTCTCCAATACTTCTGGACTTTGCCGCTGACTTTACTATACCTAACATTTGCGCCGCCTAAACCCCTCTATTGTGTGCCCATACATTGTTATTGTGTGCCCATACTCTGCTACAGTGTTGCCTGAACTTAGCCAGGATGCTACCCATACCTAGCCAATATGTTGCCTGTACCTAGCATGCATAGCCCTATGCCTAGCTATTGTGTCACCCGTACTTAGCTATTATGTTGACCATACTTGGAGATTGTGCTGCTCATACTTACATCTAGGATGCCTGTACATGCCTGCACACGCAAAACAGTCACCCACCAATCTAGATTGCCTGTCCTAATAATTGCACTTAGGTTGTAATAGCAATAGCAATAGCATTCTCGAATCTAGATACTGTGTATTCTAACTGCAGACTTCTGTTTTTAGTCACTGTGCCCCCTAACTGTTGAAATTCAACTCTAGATATTGTGCACTCTAACTGCACTCAAATGCACCCAGCCCTAGTCTGCTCTATGCTGGTATGCTGGACTATTGTTTTTAGCCTCGTGGATTTGTCCATGCAGGCCCATTGCATTTAGCCTATGCTGATTTGCCTATATTCTGATGCTCCCAGCCCAGGCTGCCCCAGGCCCTACTGCCTAACTATCGACAGGAGAAGCCCTTATTAGCTTTCTTCTCGCCCACCAAACTGGCCATCACACTCAGTGTTCCATCTCTGTGTTTCTATGTGCACCACCTACGCCTGCCTAGCATTTACACCTAGTTGCTGCCTTACAGCATTCAACCTCGGAGTGCATCTTCATACCTAGGCTTTGCCCCATTGCAACCTAGCCAAATCAGTGTACAGTGTACTGCACTTGCTTTGTATTGCAACCTGCGCCCAGACCATGCTCATCTGGCTTACTCTCACCATGTTCCCCTTCTGTATCGTGCCAGACAATTTACCCTGTAGCGGCAACAACTTCATAACCTTCTACGATGGCCTAGCCAATCTTGGATGTCCAAGGCACCACCCAATCCCTTGCCCCACGCCCTTCCTACCCTCCCAATCACCCTTCCCACCTAACCACCACCCTCACCACACCTCCTCCGTAGACAACAGCCCCCCAGACATTACTACCTCCAACAGACTCAGTGCCCTTAGCCACACTGTGCCCCCCACACTGAAATCCCCCAAACCCTTATGCTCAACCTACCCAGATATCACAGCCCGCACCAATAGACTAGGCACTAGGCTCCCCCTTCCAGATAGCAACCACCCTGCCAAACTTAATACCAATACCAAGAAGAATCTAACGCCCCCTAATAAGCATGATCCACTCCCCCTAAAAGGAGCCTTACTCAATGTCAGGTCCCTGGCCACACACCCCACCGAGATTGCTGATGCCATCCTAACCAACGATCTTGACTTCCTCACCCTAACGGAAACATGGCTGCACGAGGCTTCAGGACCACATTTATCGTTAGCTATTCCTGTCAATTACTCCATCCTCAGAGCTGATAGACCTAATGGCAAGGGAGGAGGCGTAGCAATCATCTCCAAATCACTACTAGGCTGTAGACTAGTCTCCACTCTATCACTCATATCCTGTGAGCTACTCACAGTCAAGCTACAAACCTCTCCCACAAGCACGATCACTCTTCACCTCATATATGGACCCCCAGGCCCTCCTGGAGTCTTCGAAGAAGACATCACTGCGCTCATCACTGAAAACTCCAAGCCACTAGCGCAAACCATTATCCTCTGAGATTTCAATCTTGGATACAACGACCCCAAGGACGCCCCAGCCACATCCTTAGCTAACGCCCTAACTGAGCATGGATTTACTCAACTCAGTACCTCACCGACCCACCAGAAAGGTAGAATTATCGACTGGGTAGCTACTCTCAACTGCAATACCACCTGTAAGGACCCCCAACCTCTCATATGGACGGATCACTACCTTATCCCCCTCAAAATTCACATCAACCATGCAGCTCCTAAAAAGTGCCCCTTGGCGCCAGCCTGCCCAACCAGAAACAAACGCAACATCACCGCCGAAGCCCTATTGCCCCTGATCCTACCAACCCTTAACGCTCTACCAGACAATGCTGACCTAAATCTACTTGTTGACACCTTCAACAACTCCATGGCCACTGCCATTGATACCATTTCCCCTTTAAAACTACGTAAAAGCAAGCCAATAAGCCACTTGAACTCGTGGTACACCCCCGAACTTAAACTACTGAGGAAAAAGGCCAAATCAGAGCTCCTATGGAAAACCAATCCATCACCTGAAAACAAATCCAATCTCAAGAACATCTCCGCGCTATACAAAAGTGAGATATTCCGCACCAAAAAAGATGCCTACAATGCTAGGATAGATCAGGCTGGCTCCTCCACTAAAGAACTATTTAAAATACTGAAGGAGCTAGAAAACCCCAGTCCACTTCCAGACATCTGCTCTAAAGATAAACCCTGGTGCACCAGCATCCAGAACGCCCTCTACAACAAAATCATAGGACTCCAAACCAAAATCGAGGACAAACGCCAACAACTCTTCAGCAATAAGACTACCAACCCTATCCTTAGCCTACCAAATCCTATCAAAGATAATATAGGCTTCACCTTTAAGAAAGTTACTATCCTTGAGGTCCAAACGATCATCACCTCCTTAAAACCATCTAACTGCAAAGGGGACAGTTGTCCTGCCCAGATAATAAAGGATGCAGCCAGAGACCTCTCCCCATTTATCACCAAGCTCATTAACCTGTCATTCACTAACAACTCTGTCCCCAGTAACCTAAAACAATCCTGGGTTCTCCCTCTCTTAAAAAAATAATCACTAGACCCAGCAATACCAACTAATTATAGACCCATCACCACTGTGCATTTCCTGTTAAAAATCCTGGACAGAGTCGCCTACCTCCAGATTCAGGAGTACCTAGAATCCAACCAACTGCTAGGCATATGTCAATCTGGCTTCAGACCTCAACACGGAACAGAAACCGCTCTGGTTGACCTCAAAAGCCAGATTGACGAAATCAAAGACAATGGTAATGCTGCAATCCTACTTCTCCTAGACCTCTCAGCGGCTTTCGACTTAGTCGACCACAAAATCCTCTGCAACCATCTATCTATCGCAGCCCACTTCTCCTCCTCTGCCTCCGCATGGATACAATCCTTCCTGTCGAACAGAACTATGCAAGTTTTCTCCACTGCTGCAGTGGCAGACCCCATACCCATCACATGCGGAGTCCCACAGGGCTCCTGCGTCTTCCCCACTTTGTATAATAAATTTACAAAGCTGCTTTTCGACAAACTGGACCGTCTGGGTGTCACCTACACTAACTACGCAGATGACACCCAGTCCTCCTCACCATCTCAGGCAATTACAATGCAGACGTCACCCGGATCAATGAAATCTTCTCCATCATTCAGGCATGGATGGCCACCCACGGCCTATGCCTGAATGATGAGAAGACAGAGCTTCTTCTGGTCGGCTCTCCCAATAACCTGTCTAAACTCAGTTCTTGCTATAATAACATTATCATAGGTGGCAATATCATCCCCATTGTTAATAGTGTGAAAACCCTAGGCTTCCACCTTGATGCCAACACCAACCTCTCCAATCAAATCAACGCGACCGCCTCATCCACGTCCTATACTGGTAAGCTAATTAGGGCTAGCAGACCCTTCCTATCCTCCAACAGCTGCCTCACTCTTGCCAGAGCCCTCATCCAGTCCAAACTGGACTACTGCAATAGCCTGTACCTAGGAGCCAACCAATCCATAATCAACAAACTCCAGGTTCTCCAAAATAACGTGCTACGAGCAGCACTCAACATCCCTAGACGAGAGCACAGTTCCACAACCAGGAAAGCATGTAAATGGCTCTCCATTCAGCAAAAAATTGACCTCAAAACCATTTGCCTCACCTACAAGTCCTTAAACCATCTAGCCCCACTGTACCTCACCAACAAATTTACTTTAACATCCTCCACCAGAACTACCAGATCATCCAACTCCTTATGGCTATCAGTGCCCAGATTCGGCCGAAAAAGAGCAGGAGGCGCTAGTTTCACAGTGCTTGCCTCCCAACTTTGGAACACCCTACCTCTCAACATTAAAACCATCGAGTCCTTTCCGATCTTTAGGAAACATATTATTGGCTGGTTACTGAACAAAGAATAGCACATACCTCACCTTCTAAGATCTTCAACTCACCAAGGCCGCATCCATGCCCACTCTATATGTAGTTGTTGTACCATGTAATTTATGTAATTGTTGTACTATGCAATGTATATCTTAATGCTGTAACCGCTTCCTTAAGCGCCCATTTACCTACGGGTCTGGAGCGCCATACAAATAAAATAAACAAACAAACAAAGAGAAAGGTTTTGAGGTGCTTCCGGAACTGCAGATGATTCTCAAGTTTCAGAGAGGCAGGGCGGCTGTCCCAGAGGGAGGCCCCAGCTGAAGAAAGAGATCTACCCCCAACTCGTTGCTTGGAGAAGCGACTGACCCTGAGGGAGTTGGAGGCGGATGAGCGAAGAGCTCGAGAAGAAAGATATTTTGGAAGAGAGATTTTAAGGTATTGAGGCCCCAAACCCCAGCAGGCCTTGTGGACAATGCAGAGGGTTTTGTACTTAATCCTCGCAGCCACAGGGAGCCAGTGCAGAGATTTCAGTCGTAGAGAGATATGATCCCTGGCCTTGAGGCCAAGGACAAGTCTCGCAGTCCTGTTCTGGATGAATTGCAGAGGGCGGAGAGTAGAAGAAGGCAGATTTAGAAAGAGGCTGTTGCAGTAGTCCAGACTAGAGAGGACCAGAGCTCTGTCGACATTGAGCTTCTGGGGGAAGGAGAAGAAAGGAAGAGTACTTCTGAGGAGGTACAGCTGGTAGTGTGACTTCTTAGAGATGTCGGAGATGTGAGGAGAGAAGGAGAGTGTGGAGTCGAAGATCACCCTGAGGTTTTTAGCCTCGCAGGTGGGAGCAGGAAGAGGGCCGAGAGAGGCCGGCCAGAGAGTGACAGGAAAGGAGGGTGTGCTTGTGTCGATGAGGAGAATCTCGGTCTTACTGGCATTAAGGCAGCAATCACTGGTGGCACACCACTCCTGGATGGCAGACAGACAGATAGTCAGAGATGAGAGAGGGAGAAGATGTGGCTGAGGGTAGCCTGAAAATGAGCTCAGTGTCATCCGCATAGCACTGGAAGTTGGGGCAGAGCGCGTCAATGCGGTGGGCAAGAAGTGCTAGGTATTGGTTGAACAGCCAAGCAGATAGGTTAGACCCCTGGGGAACACCACAGGTAGAGATAGAGGAGAGGAAGGACTCAAGTTGAACCTGGGAGGGTCGATCAGAGAGGAAAGAAGTCAGCCATGCTAGGGCCTGACCAGTGATCCCCAGGTTATCACAAAGACCGTTGAGCAGGATGGCATGGTTGACCGTGTCAAAGGCAGAAGAGAGATCAAGTAAGGTGAGGACACGGGGTGTTGGAATCGAGGTTGGAGAGCAGGTCTTCACTAGACTTATGGGGTCTCCCTTTGAGCCTATGCATAAAGCAAGTCTCAGGGATCTTACATATAAAACAGCCTTCCTAGTGGCCATCACTTCTATAGGAAGAGTTAATGAACTACAGGCCCTTTCAGTTTTTGACCCTTTAGTTACAGTCCATAGAGATAAGGTGGTTCGGCGCACTCACCCTCGACTTGCGCCTACATTTATTTCCAAGTTCCACGTAAACCAATCAATAGAGCTGCCTACTTTCTTCCAGAATCCCACTAATGTGGCCGGAAGAATCCTACCCACATTAGATGTGTGCAGGGCAGCCATGTTTTACCTGGAAAGAACTAGACCACTGAGAAAGACGAATCAGTTTTTTGTTTCAGTGGCAGCTGGTAGAGAAGGGGATCCTGTCTCTAAATCAGCCATCTGAAGGTGGACTGTCAATTGCATCACACTCTGTTTCTCTCTTGCTTAGAGAGAACTGCCCTTCAAGCCTAGAGCACATTCTACTCGAGGCACTGGGGCTTCCATAGCATTCATTGCAAATGTTCCCCTAGAGTCCATTTGCAAAGCGGCAACCTGGAGTTCTCTACACACCTTTACAAAACACTATTGCCTACACACTCATTCTAGGTCTGATTCTCAGGTGAGACAAGCAGTACGAAGACATCTTTTCACTACTGTTCCTTCTCACATCCCACCACCAACTCCGAGTTCTGCTCGCTAGTCTATGCACAGCATGTGATTCTAAGCAGATTAACAAGCATCCGAAGACATGCATTACTTACTGTAATAGCATTTCTTTTTTTTCACTTTATTTCAATTTAAAATAAACATACAGAAAACAAGAACAAAACACCAGTTTAAAGTCAGTACAGTGTATAGATCGCAAAATGTAGAGCATTAACAATAGCTAAATTAAATTAAAAATAAGTCATGAAAACGATTGTTAGGCAGAAACCTGTGCAGTTCCCTCTGGGAAAACTGCAAAAGATTTAAGACTACAGGTGGTTGGCAGTAAACCCAATTGGTAGCAGTCTGTACCACCCAAATTTATCTGGTAGCTGTGGCTGATCAGTCAGACTTCTCTCAAGAAGAGTTAGGCAGTATACAGAGTATTCACAATAGGTCAAAAGAACACAGTAGAACAAGCAAACACTGACCAGAGCTTGGTGTAAAAGAGATATAATTGTTTATTTAAAAAAACATCTAGTCAAACACACTGGCACTAATATCAAGCAGTTCAAAAACACGGTCACTAAAAGATATACACTCCCTTCAACTATTATTAGACAAGTCTTTAAGTAAAGCAACACTTATTTTCAGACAGCGGTGAGCGCTTAATGAAGATGGCACACTAATCAATCGGTTTAAAAGGGAGAGAAAGGCAGAGCAAGGATAGAAACAGATCCCAACACTTTCAGAAGAACACAGTATGAGAAGAAGGCAGGTTAAAACCGTAAAGTCAAAGTTAACAAGGCCGGACCCAATTTAAGAGGCTCCGGTCGAAATGTGTCCAAGGTCACACGGTTCAAAGTGCCCAAAAGTCTCGTAATTAGTTCAGAAAGAGTTGGACCAAAAAGAAAGGGACCAGTTAGATGGTCAAGGCGGCCAGCCCAGTCCAGAAGGTTAAGGGATTATTGTTACCTTGTGGCAATCTTTAGAAAGGGAGGCCTGGCGGACACGGTACCTTAAAATGGTGAGAACGCTCCAGCGGGGGCAGTTGTTCCTGGCAGCGGGTGCAAGTCGGTGCTTCGTCCGGAGGAAGAGAGGATCTCGTCGGGGAGGAAAGCAGGAGTCCGTTGCACTGCCAGGGAAGAAACCAGCCGCAGAGTTCTTAATTAAAAGGAGCGGTCTTCTTATTCGATGTCCAGTGGTAAGTGGCTATCCGGTTGCCCGGGTGCTTGGCACGGGCAATTCGACCACAGGCCGTCCTGGGATGCGAGAAAGGAAGATACACTGGTTGTGCCCACCAGTCAGGGGAACAAGACTCTCCAGTTGGGAGATCTCCTCTGTCGTTGGGAAGTGGTGAGTCGGTTCAGCAGGGCTCCACCGGTGGTGTCATCGTAGCAGGTCGGCTCAGCTTCTCCCTCGTCAGATTTTCAGGTCCTGTGGCGACTTCTGAAGTTCCAGTCCCAAAAGCCCTGCTTTTATGCAGCACACCCTCATTCACTCAGCCTAGCTGTCAATCAAACATGCTAAGTGGTGAGCCGGCCGGCTCACCACTTGGGGCAATCACACAAGAGTGCGACTTGAGTTACCAAGGTAACTCAGTCCAGGGTTCCTAAACCCCCTCCCCCACCCCCTGTGGTACCCAAACAGAGTGGCACCACTTATGGAGGCTTCTGTGGAGAAGCCGGCCAAAAAGTGGAACAAAGGGCTCGACCTTTGGTTTGGAGTTACAGAGGCGAACACAAACGCCATTTTAGAACCGAGTTCTGGCAGAAAATACCAACCGGTGATTTAATATTAAATAAATAAACCGGCGGTATGTTAGAGGCTATGTTAAAAGTATTAGTCTCGAACAATGGGAAAATCCCATAGAGATATATTCGCGGTTGAATATAAAAAGTAGTATCCACAGCCACCAGCCAAAACTCGACGAGGGTGGGGACGGGCCAGTGCCCCCTCGAATAACAGACCCAGGGGCAATCGAATTGCCCCTACCAGTACGTCCGCAATATGATGGTTTGTACTGGTTCTGTCAGTAATTTGCGACTAGTGAAGCCAATGGTGACTTTACATGCCCTGGGAGACAGTAGTCGGTCCCAGGGTATGGAATCTATGGTGGGGGGGTCACTATGACACCCCGGTGTTACTGCACGGAGGATGCTGTGTAACACACATACTAAAACATATGAGACCCTATGGAGTAAAAGACCCCATAGCCCATGAAACACATTAACATTCAAAGGAACACCATAAATCATGTCCAAGAGTGGGAGAAAAAGAGTCTCACTCTTGGCAGGAGAAAAAATCAAACTCCAGAAATCCAGCAAAGCTGCTGGCGGACACACTAGGTTAGGAAATTCAGCCTAAACAGAGAATTCTCCCTAACACCGATAAGTCAAGCAAATAAAAAAAAAAATCATTTTACAACCAAATCAGTTAACAATTTTCGGACACACAACAATCAAGACAAGACCACATGAAAAAGCCCAACAAACAATGATGCAAAAACAATTCAAACCAACCCCCCCCCCCTCCCCGGCCAATGTACATTAACATGTGAATATATAGTCCATTTGCAAAGCGGCAACCTGGAGTTCTGTACACACCTTTACAAAACACTATTGTCTAGATGTCCATTCTACATCTGATTCCCAGGTGGGACAAGCAGTACTAAGACATCTTTTCTCTACTGTTCCTTCTCACAACCCACCTCCAACTCCGGGTACTGCTCGCTAGTCTATGTACAGAATGTGATTCTAAGCAGATTAACAAACATCAGAAGACATGCATTACTTACCGTAAAGCATTTATGATGATTGTATCTGCTTAGATTCACATGCTCCCACCCTTCCTCCCGACTCGGGTGGAAGGAACATAGGCGTCTTACTACTTTCTCTTTTTTTTTTATTTACTCACTCACGATAGTCATGAGGCTCCCTCGTGGCAGGAAAAATGCAATCGCAGGGACCTCGACGCGTGAGGGATTTTGGGTACAGTACACGTCACGTTAGGGATAGTGCTACAGGCCCACCCGTGTCGACGTCCCCTTTCGATCCTCAAAAGACAAGATGCAATACTGTGCAGTTACCACTGGATTTCGGACTATGTGCACAGCATGTGAATCTAAGCAGATACAATCATCAGAAATGCTATTTCGGTGAGTAATGCATGTCATAATGTTCATGGGCCACAAAAAGATTTGACAAAAATAATATTGCATCTTTAATAAGTATTTTTTGTTCAGGAACAGGTAAGCAAACTTTAATAAGGAAGAGCAATGTACTGTTGATATGTGTGGCCCCAACAGTTAGGGAGACTGGAAATGTTCAAAGGTCCTACTACTCCAAATACTGAATTTGGTGCTCAGTGAACAGCTGTTGTCTTTAGATTCAAATCTGCTCAACTGGAGGCCAGTCTTGCATAGAAACGAATGCGAGATACAGCCTGGCTCCTGTTTGACTGAAATGGATACGATCCTGATGCGTGCAATACTCCCAATGTTAAACATGGGTCCAGTGTTAAGAATAGTTGCCCAACTTTGTAAGTTTAAAGTGGCAGCCCTAGTCTCTGTTTTTACAGCAATGGTTCCAGTGTTAATAGTGCTGCAGGCAAGCAAGACAAAATAATGCCTACTGGAGAAGATGCTGGACCAGAAGAAAGATGAACACTTGCAGCTAGAGTATAGTGCAGGAGTTCTGTTTGCAGTTGATATGGTTCTTGTACTGACAAGATTAAGTCGCTGTTTAGTGGTCACATTTCAGACAAGATATAGACTCCTGAGAGTCCCATTGAAACTTGTAGTTTTCTTCCTTATTTATTTGGTTCTGTGACGCTAGGCCTTGGTCTCTTTCAGTTGCTGGAGCTCAGGGCTTTTTGGTGCTCCTACCTCTTTGCGATTGATTAACGTAGGGATGTGCAGCAATGCTTCTGGGAACAGGAAATCCATGAAGCTTGTAAACAGGGTTAGGGACGGGATCTTCCAGTTCTATTGGGTCTTTTCAGAAGTCCAGCACCTGCATAGAACATCAGAGCGTTGTTGTCAGACGAATTGTGGTGAGTTGCAGCAGCAAGGCTTCATCATGGTTTTCGTCCGTTAGGAATTGCTTATGGACATGATCCGAGGTTAGATAAAGTACTGAAGCAATCTACAAAGTGTCATGAGACGTGTGGGACCAAGAAATAAGCCAAGATCCCTTGCATTGAGCTCAGCTTTTAAAAAAGAAGAAAGGGGGCCAAAGTAAATATATACTGCCTTCCCAAATGCATAATGTGTCTGGATAGCTTCTCTTCACATAAACCGTCCACAGAAAAACCTAAGTACCCGTGGACCACCATTACGACGGAGACTGCGGAATTACCCATGCAGGGCAGTATATCTCCCAAAGGTATTTTGAAAACCTCAACATGGGATGCGGTAGAGTCGACCAGGCACCTCTAAGAAGTTTTCCTATAGAGTGCCCAGATATCATGCCAGAAGAAATTTTGCAGCATGAAATCACGTCAGATTTTGAGCCTCCGCCAGAAGAATATCCAGGGGTCACTGAATCCGATCCTGATGAAGGAACTTCCAATCCTCCTATCCAAGGTCCATCTTGAGAGGAAGACGCACCTCTAGAGCTTCACACTCCTACTCTACCATCAACACCTGCATTATGAATCCACAATACCCCCTTATAAACCCGCAATCCTTGCTTTCCCTGCAAGTGCTTACAACACTTCAGTCACATTTGGGGTAGCTTGATGCCTGGCTTCCGCTCCCGCAGGCTCAGACAATTCGTGCATACAGAGAAGGCCAAGTTATGCTGCAGCATCAAAGGGACCCAGGCCATCCCTGTAGAGTCCAAGACAAACTTCCTAGAGTTCAAACATCTCCTTGGCCTCCACCTTCACAAGGGTACAGTACACGTAGAAGAGAGCAAGAAAACTCAGGTTTCAAGCCAGAGACTTGGGCGTCCCCTATTAATAAACCCCTGGAGGACTCAAACTTGTTTGGAAAGGCGGTGGATGACGCCCTGGAAACAGCAAAGAAGGAACATGAGACCTTAAAGACCTTGGACCAGATCTCTAAGCCCTCCAACAGGCGCGGACCTAGCAATAGATGCCTTTTTCGTGGCAACGCCAGCCTCAGCAGCAGTACGCCTCAGGCAGCAACTGGTCCTCCCCTCAAGGAACCAGTAATTGCAACACGCAGTATGCCCAGAGAGGCCAACGTCGTGGCAAAGGAAGGGTTCAGGGCCCTACTCCTAGAGGATCCCCGGCTGCCGCCACTAAATGACCCGAAGGTCCGGGTCCCCTCCCATGCCTCCCTGGTCGGGGGCCGGTTAACATCCTTTCTCCAGGCATGGGAGGGAATTACCACAGACTCTTGGGTATTGTCAACGATAGCCCACGGCTACTGCATCGAGATCAGCCGGTCCTCGACATTCAGACCTCCAAAGGGAAGACGTCTCACACCAGAACACCTTCTCATCCTTCTTCAGGAAGTAGAATCGCTGCTGGAAAAAGGAGCCATAGAGGTCGTGCCTCTGTCACCGGTAAAGGAGGGTATTTATTCAGTGTACTTCCTTGTACCTAAAAAGGATCTAACCATGCGCCCTGTATTAAATCTGCGCCCAGCGAACAAATTTGTAAAACCTCAAAAATTTTGTATGGTGACTCTGCAGGAAGTAATCCCCCTGCTCAGACAGGAGGATTACGTGGCAACACTGGACATGAAAGATGCATACTTTCATATTTCAATGTTGCCAGCGCACAGGAAATACCTCAGGTTCATGATGGAAGGCAGACACTATCAGTTCAAAGTGCTACCCTTCAGCATAGCCTCAGCGCCAAGGGTATTCAAGAAAGTACTGGCAGTGGCAGCGGCTCATCTGAGCAGGTTGTCCATTCCGGTTTATCCTTAACTCGACTGGCTCATAACAGGGGATTCTTTCGAAACATGCTTCTCGAATACCCAAAAGACTATAGACCTCTTGTTCCACCTGGGCTTCTCCATCAACGAGAAGTCCAGTCTAGACCCCAGCCAGGTCAAGCAATTCCTATGGGCTCTAATTCAAACAAAGGACGGCCTCGTCTTCCCCTCCAACGAGAGGGTCCAAAACATGCTGTTTCAAATCCCTCAATATGTAGCCAGTCGAGAGGTGACAGTACGCAAAGCCATGCGATTGCTGGGAATGATGGCGTCATGTATTTACTTGGTTCCTCAGGCGCGCCTGCGCATGCGCCCAATGCAAGAGTGGCTCAACAGCCAGTGGTGTCAGGCCAGCGGACAATGGGATGATCTAGTGGTTGCCTCGCAAGCCCTGATTCTCTCGCTGCGGTGGTGGTCGAGGGAGAACCTCGTGAAGGGGAACTCCTTCACCACCCCCGCAGTAGAAGGTACTCTAACCACAGACGCATCCCTCACAGGATGGGGGGCTCACCTGTCCCATCAGACTGCGCACAGAGTTTGGACTTCAAGTGTGGCGTACAACCATATAAACCTTCTGGAATTGTTGGCGGCCTTCAGAGCACTGAAGGCCTTCCAGACACATCTACAAGGAAAAACAGTGCTGATCCTCACGGACAGCACCACGGCCATGTATTACCTGAACAAGCAGGGAGCCACTCACTCTCTAGGTCTGTTCAAGCTGTCACAGAACATCTGGAAGTGGGCTCTCAAACACATGTTCCTGTTATCACAACATGTACCAGGGGAACTCAATCTTCTGGCAAACTGACTCAGCAGAGACTTCCCTCTACCCGCAGTACGAATGGCAATTAACCAAAGACATTGTCTCCAACGTTTTCACAGAATGGGGTTTCCCAGAGATCGACTTGTTCGCAACTCTGGAGAACGCCCAATGCTGAGAATACGCCTCCAGGTACCCCCAGAACCGCTCCAAGGGAAACAGACTCTGGGTAACATGGTCAGGAAAATTTGCTACTTTTTCCCCCCCGACTCCCCTTCTCAACAAAATAGTGCACAAGATGCACCTGGAACCGGTTACAATGATACTGGTGGGCCCGCCAACCCTGGTTCGCTCATCTGATGGAGATGTCACTATCTCCTCCGGTGAAACTACCATGCCCATACAACATGTTGTCGCAGGACAGGGGCCTGACACTGCACCCATGCCCGCAGACCCTGAACTTGGCAGCCTAGCTCCTGAGGTCATAGAATTTGGACATTTACAGCTCCCTCAGAGATGCATGGACATTCTCAAGGAGGCAAGAAAACTGAACGCCCGTTACTGCTACTCTAGTGAATGGAAACGGTTCGTCATCTGCTGTAACTCAAAAAGCATCAACCCCGTTGACTGCTCTCCCACACATATTGTTTTATACCTGACTCACCTAGCTGCACTCTCCGCCTACACTACGTCACAACATAAGGTGTCATAGTGGAAGGTTCCAGTTGTTAAAGCCTTCATGGAGGGAGTGAAAATAATTCACCCTCCTGTATCTAACCCAGCTCCCGGATGGGACCTGAACGTCGTGTTAACCAGGCTAATGGGCTCTCCCTTCGAGCCCATGCATAAAGCGAGCCTTAAGGATCTCACTCTTAAGACGGCTTTCTTGATAGCTATCACCTCTATTAGGAGAGTGAGTGAACTACAGGCGCTCTCTATCTTAGACCCCTTTGTAACAGTTCACAAAGATAAGGTGGTTCTACGCACACACCCTAGGTTTGCACCTAAATTCATTTCAAAGTTCCATGTCAACCAGTCAATAGAATTACCAACGTTCTTTCGAAACCCATCAAACTTGGAAGAGAAGAGCCTGCACACACTTGATGTGCGCAGGGCGGTCATGTTTTATATGGAAAGAACTCGACCACTAAGAAACACTAATCAGTTCTTTGTCTCAGTGGCGACAGGAAGAGAAGGAGATGCAGTTTCCAAATCCACTATATCTAGATGGATTGTCCAGTGCATCACTCTGTTACACTCTTGCTAAGAGAGAACTGCCCTTCAAGCCTAGAGCACATTCTACTTGAGGCACCTGGGCATCCATAGCATTCGTTGCAAATGTTCCCCTTGAGTCCATTTGCAAAGCGGCAACCTGGAGTTCTGTACACACCTTTACAAAACACTATTGTCTAGATGCCCATTCTAGATCTGATTCCCAGGTGGGACAAGCAGTACTAAGACATCTTTTCTCTACTGTTCCTTCTCACAAACCACCTCCAACTCCGGGTATTGCTCGCTAGTCTATGTACAGCATTTGATTCTAAGCAGGTAACAAACATCAGAAGACATGCATTACTTACCGTAAAAGCATTTCTGATGATTGTATCTGCTTAGATGCACATGCGCCCACCCTTCCTCCCCGCTCGGATGGAAGGAACATAGACATCCTATTACTTTTCTCTCTTTTCTGTACTCACTCACGTTAGTCATAAGGCTCCCTCATGGCAGAAAAAATACAATTGGAGGTGCGTGAGGGATTTTGGGTACACTGCACGTCACTATAGGGATAGTGTTACAGACAACCAATGCCGACGTCCCCTTTCGGTCCCCGAAAGACCAGATGCAATACTCTGCGGTGACCACTGGATGTCAGGCTATATACACAGCATGTGAATCTAAGCAGATACAATCATCAGAAATGCTTTTACGGTAAGTAATGAATGTCTTACAGAGCCAGCAGTTAAAAGTAGACTGGATAAGAAGTTTAAGGTGCCAGACACAACACCAAAATGCCTCACCTCGCAACCATCTCCAGAGTCAGTGGTTTCAGCATCAGTAAGCTGCAAGGCTCAGACGCAGCATAAGTGCGCCACTCCCCCAGACAACGAAAACAGGAAAATTGATGCATTCGGAAAAAAGGTTCCCACCATTGGGGCAACTACTGTCAAAGCAGCGAATGCCCTCGCAATAGTTGCTCGATACGATCGAGATATGTGCCACCGGCTGGCCCCCTATATTGGAACACTTGCCGGAACAACAAAGGAAGAAAGCCTTGATGCTAGTGTGTGAAGGGGAGGAAGCCTCGAATCACAATATATTAATATTGCTGTAGACCTTGTTGAAACGGGGTTCAAACAGATTGGCAATGGGGTAGTTCTCAGACGGCAAGCATGGTTACGTTGTACCGATTTTCGGTAGGAAGTACAGCACAAGGTCATCGATGTGCCATGTGAAGGGGAAAATCTGTTTGTGGACGAGATCGATGATGCCCTGAAATCCAAGAAGGCATATTCGGACACTGCTCCGTCTCTTACGGCCCTGCAGGGCAGGCAGCCCTTTTGCTCCTTTTGAAGAGCTTCGGGTAACTCAAGATTCATTCTCATCCTCTAGAGACAACAAAAACTACAGTAGACCCGGATACTACTCTCAGGGCTACAAGAGAAATTACCAATCCTCCCAGTGCAACAGAGAATACCATCAAGGGCAGCGATGCAAGGATGCGCAACATTCAAACAACCCATGGTTGTCCAATCGTGGACAACCACTGGTCACCACCACATTCACCCAGCAACAGATTTCTGTTACCAGAGGATGTGGAACAACCCCTCCTCCCACGCCCCCCTCCCCCCGCCTGGGGGACAGACAGGTGGGAGGAAATGTGGCGTTCTACTTCGAGTGACAAACAATAAAAAAAGGACAAGTGGGTGCTAGATGCAATCCAGTACGGCCACTTGTTGGTGTTCAAGCGTGCACAAATCCTGATGCCTCCCATAAAGGTATTTCACCCGCACCTTCAGGATTTACAGGAGGAGGTACGTCAAATGCTAAGAAAACGAGCCATCGAAAGGGTTCCTCTTTCAGCAAGAGGAAAAGGAGTTTCTCCAGCATGGGGTGTGGCATGGATTCACATGCTCATGAATATTCCCCGTCGTCGGGCTGGGAATCCTCAGTAAAGAAAAAAATCAGTTTCAGTTTAATTTCTGAACTGTCTTTCTCCTAACAACCAATCACTGGTCTCTGGCTCATACTGCCCCCAGTCAATGACTGCCCTCTACCCAAGGCCCTCCACTGGCAGCCATCTTCAGATTTTTACCGCACGTTCAATTGTTGGGAGTTGTCGTGCTTAGCTCTCGAGCTTTTACAGCATTTTGCGCTTTTTCTAAGATTTTAACTCTATTTTTTTCAATCAATCGAGCCTTGTGCTCCATTGATCCACGTTCCGATTAACAGGGACCTGTTTTTCAGATTCTTCAGCGCCCCTTTAAGGGCAAATTTCATCGAATTTCCTTTGTAGAGGATTCCAGAAGCTTCTTCAAGGCCTACTCCGCATGGACATGTCGGATGAGAAGAAGGAATCAGCGCCCCTTTTCAAGATTTGCCCCATGTGCCGCTTACGGAATGTCTTTTCAGACGACGGACATTCCCTGTGCCTTTACTGCCCGCACTCAGACCCGACGCACATGGAGGATGACTGTGCGTCTTGTCAGGCGATGGTGCCCCGCACGCTGAATGATCGGCGCAGGCGTCTCAAGGAGTGGCTGCAGGCCAAGGTCCCTGCTCTGGGTGAGTCCCGGCAGCATGCCTCCCCTGCCCAGAAGAAAGTTCGGTCTTCTAAGACCTTTGAGGACGCCCCTGCCGCAGGGGTCCAACAAAAGGCTAAGCACCGCAAGTCCACTATCACCGGTAGTGCCGTTGCAACGGGCTCCTCGGGAGGCCAGGGTGAGTACAGCTTCTCCGGTGGCTTCGATCACAGGCCAACGCTTAGGATCTTCGTAGAAGAGAAAGTCGTACCATCCGGGCAACTCTTGGAGAAGACCCAGAAAGGCCCCCTGGAAAAGGCCAAGGGGGAGCAGGGCTCAGACCTTCCCCCTAAGGCCGCAGGCTCGACCATGGATATCTTCTCCGACGAGGAGCTTACCAACATCCAGACCTTCGCGTCAAGAACAGGCCCTTCGGCAAGGATCCCGACGAGAGCGATGATGAAGGTGACGAGGAGCAGACCGACGAGGAGCAGCATGGCGCAGAGGGCTTAGAGGACCAGCCTAGGCTGCAAACGCCTTCTCCTCCATTGCCACAGCCACCTCAGCATCCACCTGGAGATATCTCGGTGGACATTCTCACTGCCTTGCATTCTCTATGCTCGGAGATCCGGACGAGGATGCCTCTTGCACCGACGGCCCCTCCTGCGGCAACGGTACCATCAGGTTAACCACCAGTCAAGAAGAGGAACGTTCACCCTCCGCTTCCTTTCCACCCCTCGCCTCCGTCTCCCCCGCCCGAGGGATGAGACGGATCCTGACACGGCGACGACGGGCATTGGCACTGGCATGGACGACGACGGCGGATTGGGGGATCTCCCGTCTCTGCCTCCGAGATCTTCACCACCAATGAGATGGGCTCGTTCCATGCCATGATCTCCAGGGCCTCGGAGCTATTCCAGCTTGTCACTGAGGAGAAGAAGAAAGAGGGTTTCCTATACCAACACCGTGAGACGAAGAGGAAGACCATACTTTTGATCCCGCTATTGGATGACATTTGGGACGAGGGGTTGTCACTCATGAAGATCCCTTCCTCGGCCCCGGCGAAGAGAGACCGTTATGAGAAGAAGTACAGGGTGCCGGACTGTGTGCCTAAGTGCTTGCGGTCCCAACCGTCTCCGGACTCTGTGGTTTCGGCAGCAGCCAAGATGTTTTCGGACTCCTCCTCTTCGGCGGCCTCCTCTCCCCCGGACAGTGAGGGGAAGAAGTTGGATGCCATGGGGCGAAGAGTTATCACGTCGGCATTGATTACCATCAAGGCCGCCAATGCTCACGCGATTGTGGTGCGTCCCGGGAGCTTTGGTTCAAGATCGCTACCATCCTGGACTTCCTTCCCGACGACAAGAGGGCGGAAGCTTTGGAGATTCTACAGGAAAGCGTGGTGGCACTGGACCACGCCATTACGGTGGCCATGGACATCGCTGACACAGGGTTCCGCCAAATGTTCAACGGAGTTTGCCTTCGTCGGCGGGGCTGGCTGAGGGCCCCTAATTTTCACCAGGATGTTCAGTCGAAGGTGTTGGACATGTGCTTCGACAGGGACAATTTGTTCGGGAAGACCGTGGATGAGTCTCTTCAAGCCATCAAGGCGGACAGGAGACGGCTCGTGCCTTGGGCACGCTTTAACAGCGACTGCCGTCCTTTCGGGCTTCCGGCGGAAAAAAAACCCAAGGTTCTTCCAAAGGATTTGGTGGAGGAGCTTCGTCCTACCGTCAGCCCTCCTGCTCTTCGGCCCAGGAGACCTACAGGGGCCATGCCAATTCTGGAGGAAGACATCTTCGTCGCCAAGGTCCCTAAGGAGGCTCTTTGACATCAAAACAGGATTGAACCGGCTGTGGCGTCGGGCTCCCACCTGTGCACCCCGGACCGTTGGGTGCTGGATGCTCTCGCCTACGGGCACACCCTGGAATTTCAACTGAAGTGTCCCCATATACCACCAGTGGCCCGGCAGAAAAACCACGTCCCTCACCTGCTGCTGGAGGTGCAGGCCATGCTAAAAAAGGGCGCGATAGAGCTTGTGCCAAAGAGGCTCTGGGGCTCCGGAGTGTACTCTTTACTTCCTCGTCAAAACGAAGACCGGCGGATGGAGGCCCATCCGAGACCTGCACCGTCTGAACAAGTACATCAAGTCCCAAATGTTCCGGATGGTGACTCTTCAGATCGTACTAGGACAGCTAGAAGAGGGGGACTTTCTGTCATTGCTGGACTTGGAAGATGCTTACTTTCACATCCCCATCCACAAGGGTCACCACAAGTTTCTGCGCTTCGTGGTTCATGGGCAACATTACCAGTTCAAGACCCTTCCCTTCGGATTGAAGTCGGCTCCAAGGGTTTTCACCAAGTGCCTGGCACCGATGACGACGCAGCTGTGTCCACGAGGGATCCACGTATAACCTTACCTGGACAACTGGCTCATCCGGGCAAACTCAAAGGACATTGCAGTCGAACACAGGGCGAGGACGGTCCAACTTCTGACGGATCTGGGGTTCTCTGTGAAATATGCAGAGTCCTGCTTGACTCCATCACAGGGCGCGCTGTTTCTGGGATCCCGACTCAACCGTGTCGTGCCTGGCGTCTCCGTCGGAGGAAAGGATAGGGGCCATTTTGGGCATGGTCCAACGGTGGTTGGCACTGAAGGTCGCCACAGTGAGATCCATCAAGTCTCTGCTCGGCATGATGTCATCTTGCATCTACCTCATCTGGCTATGCAGGCTGCGGATGCGTCCACTTCAGGAGTTCCTCGACGGCCGTTGGATACAAGTGTCGGGAAGCTTCCAGGACAAGATCAAGCTCAACAAGAGCTTCCGTCGAGTGATATGGTGGTCAGGAGTCCGCTCACATTTGTCCGTAGGTGCGGATTTCCAAACCCCACCGCACCAGGAGACGGTCACGACGGATGCTTCTCTGGAAGGTTGGGGTGCTCACACCGGAAGCCTTCACGCAAGAGGCCTGTGGCTAACGGAGGAGAAGACATTGCACATCAACGTGCTGGAGCTCCTGGCAGTGTTTTGGGCCCTCAAGTCCTTCCTGCCGTCCAACAAGGGCTAGGTGGTGCGAGTCTTCACAGACAATACTACCACTATGTTTTACATCAGGAAGCAGGGGGGAACCAGATCCCCAGCGCTCTCCATAGAGGCGCACGACTTATGGCACTGGGCTGTAGCCCAGGGGATGTTCCTCATCCCGTTTCATCTGGCAGGAGTGAAGAACACCGTCGCCGACTCTCTCTGCGCTCTTGCCACGAGTGGGAGCTTAGTCAGGACCAAGTGGATCACCTGTTCCGCAGAAGGGGCAATCCCCAGATCGATCTGTTTCCGACAGAGACGAACTCCAAGTGCCGGAGGTTCGCCAGCAGGTTTCCCCAGCTGGGGAGCATGTGGGACGCATTCTCTTTCCCCTGGGACGGCCTGTTTCTGTATGCGTTCCTCCGTTGCCGTTGCTTCTTCGACTAGTCAATCAACTCAGACGGTCCCGGTGCAGGATGGTCCTCGTCACACCAGCTTGGCCGAGACAGATATAGTACCCATACCTTCTGGACATGTCAGCGTCTCCTCCAGTCAAGCTTCTGGCGGTTGCAGATCTTCTCGCCAGGGAAGGAGGCGCGATTCTGCACCACAACCCAGGATTGCTGAACCTGAAGGCCTGGTTCCTGCAGCACTAGAGTTTGGGGGCTACACTTTCCGAGCGGATTGCAAGGAGGTACTTGCCAAGGCCAGAGCTTCATCTACTCTCAAATGCTACTGGCACAAGTGGAAGAGGTTTGCCGTTTAGTGCCGTACTCAGAAGATCGACCCTCTACGTGTCACTACTCCTCAGGTGCTTCCGTATTTGCGGTCATTGGCCAAGGCAGGACTGGCCCATGCTTCCATCAAAGTTCATCTGACGGCTATTTCCAGCTACACCAGATCTCCAGGACGATCATCCTTATGGTTGCATCGATTGGTCAAGGAGTTTGTCAAAAGACTATTTTGCTCGTTCCCGCCGGTGAAGGCTGCGGCCCAGGCGTGGGAGCTCAATGTGGTGCTTACTAGGCTCATGGTCCCTCTGTTCGAGCATATGCATTCAGTGCCACTAAAATTGATGTCGTGGAAAACGCTTTTCTTGTGGCCAGAACCTACGCATGACGAGTGGGAGAGATCCAGGCCCTCTCTTGTAAACCACCTTATTTGACATTCCATGAGACGAGGGTAGTGCTACAGACAGACCCCTCCTTCATGCCCAAGGTGGTGTCGGACTTTCATCTAAACGAGTCCTTGGTGTTACCTGTGTTCTTCCCAAAGCCTTCGTCGCCGGCTGAGAGGACTTTGCACTCGCTTGATGTGGCTAGAGCGCTGAAGTTCTGTGTGGACCGCATGAAGAGTTTCCGGAAGACGCGGAAACTTTTTGTGAACTTTGGTCCTTTGAACAATGGGAATGCCCTCTCCAAGGCTTCCATTTCCAGGTGGCTCTCCGGCTGCATCACCCATTGTCACTGGTTGGCGAACCGACCGTTGCCTGTCTGTCCGAGAGCACATTCGACCAGAGCAATCGCTGCAACTACAGCATTCCTGTCTGGTGTGCCCCTGCTTGACATCTGCAGGGCTGCTACGGGGAGGTCGATGCACACCTTCACGAAGTTCTACTGCGTCGACGGGGATTCCAGGGAGGAGTCCAGAGTCGACCAAGCAGTTCGGCGCAACCTGTTCGCTTGAAGGTGAGTCTGGTGAGGAGGTAAGAGATCCTTAATCCCGTGGTTGTGCATGTGTGTACTGCTATGTATTCTTTATTCATGAGCATGTGAATCCATGCCAGACCCCACGCTGGAGAAGGAACAAGTTACTTATCTGTAACTGTTGTTCTCCAGCATGGGTCTGGCATGGATTCACATGCAAACCCTCCTGCCTACCCCTCTGCGGCTCTTCTCTTGGTCATACTGCCACTTTACGTGCTACCATATCTGAAGATGGCTGCCAGAGGAGGGTCTTGGGCACAGGGAAGTCATTGGCTGGGGGCAGTATGGCCAAGAGACCAGTGATTGGTTGTTAGGAGAAAGACAGTTCAGAAATGAAACTGAAACTGATTTTTTCTTTACCGAGGATTCCCAGCCTGACGACGGGGAATATTCATGAGCATGTGAATCCATGCAAGAACCATGCTGGAGAACAACAGTTACAGGTAAATAACTTGTTTTTTTATTTTTTTTTTTATTTACTTGTATATAATCAAGAAACAGATTTTTACAAGGACTGATTTCAGGTGAAGCGAATCTCGTTTGCAGTGTGAAGAGGTTTATCGGCAGTATAAGCCACGGATTCAAGTTTCTGTAGATGATGGATCAGCGACAGTGATGATTCTTGTCTTTTCGATTGCAAGTTTTAGAAGTTTGGCGGCTGCCGTGTGCCATCGGGTCTTTTCGCCATTGATGATTCGATTCCACCAGATATCTTCGTTTCCTGCGAAGGAGGTGGCTGTCAGAGAGCTAAAGTAGGCGATTCTGGGTTGGTGCAAGGCAGGACAGCACATTACTAGATGCCTTATTGATTCAGTCTGTTCAGAGTTTTGGCAGAGTCTGCAAAATTTTTCTTTAGATCTCGTTCTAATGGCTAGAATTTCTTGTGTCGGTAACACGTTCAAGCGGGCTTTCAAAAAGATTCTCATGAGGGATTTGCTGGGATATCTTTTGCAGTAAGCCATTGGCTCTTTCAGCTTATTTGTGTTCGATGGCAGGTTGACTATAGTTTATATGAGGTCGCTTTATCGATGGTGGTGATCCAGTCCCAACAGTCTAGTTTGGTTTTGACCCTGGTAGGGTTGTTCTTCAGATCCTCTTCCGTACAGGCAATTAAGTGGAGTTTTTGTTTTTGTTCCATGGCCCACTTGTTCATGAAGTGGTTTTTGCCTATTCCAATTTCTTCGGCTATCATGTGGTAGATTTCCAGGCTGTCTGGGTGGATGACTTTCCTGTAGAGCTGTAAAGTACTGTGATCTACCATTGCTTTGAGGGATGTGAGGCCAAGTTCTCGTCTTATCGGCGCTACTGGTGTAGAATTGGGAAGTCCTAGGACTGCTCTCCAAATTAGACCTTTGAGTCTAAGCCAAAGATGGGACGGAATTGATGGTGTGGCGTCCATGCCGTACGTTAGAGAAGGGATGATTTTTGCTTTGTAAAAATTAATTGCTGGCTGAAGTGAAAATTTGCCATATTTTCGATCGACTGCTTTTAGTTGGGCGGCTAAGTTCTTTGCCTTAGCCCAAAGGGTTGCTTGCATATTCAGGGCGTTCTTTGTAGTATCGAGTTGGAGGTATTTCGATTTTTGTCTCGCTTAGATGCCAGCGAAAACGATCTGTCTTTTTGCTCCCTGGTTTTTGCAGGATCATTATTTTTGTTTTGAATTTGTTGATCTCGAGGTTGTTGTTGATGATGTAAGTTGTGAGATTATTTAGTTGGCGTTGCAGACCGACCTGAGTTTGGTCGAGTAAGATCAGGTCGTCCGCGTACAGGAGTCTGGGGACCCTTGTAGAGCCTATTTTGGGCGGAAACGACCGTATCTGTTCCTGGCTGTCTTTAAAATCACCAAGGAAGGATATAAACAGGGCGGGGGCCAGGGGACAACCTTGCTTCACTCCGCGAGATGTTGGTATAGGCTTCGAGGTGAGACCTTGATTGTTTAGCCGAACCTTTATGCCAGTGTTCGTGTGGAGACTGATTATGGGTTCCAAGATGTTTTCCGGGCAATGCCAGAACTCCAGATAATTCTTCGTAAAAAAAAACATACATTAACTGGCACCCTATCCTGGACTTGCTAAGGCTGAACAAGAACATCAAAAAGCAGAAGTTCAAAATGGTAACACTCCAAGAGGTCATAAAGGCCATTCAGCCCCACGAATATCTGGCGGGGTTAGATCTCAAGGATGTATACTTCCACGCGCCAATAAACCCAAGGCACCGAAAGTACCTCAGATTCGTGATCGGGGAAAGCCATTATCAGTTTCGGGTACGTCCATTCAGCCTGAAATCGGTACCCAGGATGTTCACAAAGTGCCTGGCACCAGAAGCAGCCATCCTCCGAAAACAGGGCCACCACGTCTACCCGTACTTGGACGACTGATTGGTTCAAAGTTCAACATATCAGCAAGCCTTGTGTTCTCTCAGATAAACAAACTCTGCTCCAACAATTGAGCTTTGCAATAAATTACACAAATTATTGCACAGTTCCCTCCAAAAATGTGATTTTCCTGGGCGCTTAATTCCTTGCGGACCAAAGTCTTTTCAGACACTCATCAGACAGGATGAAGAAATTGATAATCCTAGAGAACTCTTTCACACCAAGCAAGCTAGTCACGGTCCGCACATACACACCTCTCCTAGGGACCATGTCCTCCTGCATCCCTCACTGCAGGCTGTACATGCGGCCAGTGCAAAGGTTTCTGGCTACCAGATGTCCCAAATCTGGTGTTCCTGGTCAGACAAAGTCACCATCAGTCGGACTCATCAGTCGGACTCTGTCAAGCACATTAAAATGGTGGACATACCCCTGCAACATTGCAGAAGGAATGACCCTGGTGGAGCCCAATTACCATCTCATGATTGTGACGGATGCCTCCCTGGCAGGATGGGGAGCTCATTTGGACAAGCACCAAGTCAAAGGCCTTTGGACCCCTGAAGACGCCATACTGCACATAAATGTGCTGGAACTGCGGGCAGCACATTGGGCTCTGAAATCCTTCCTCCCGCTAATGAAGAATTCAGTGGTTTGAGTCCTCACGGACAACACAACCACAATGTTTTATCTATGCAAACAATGCGGAACGCGGTCAAACACCCTGCCCCAAGAAGCGAAGACCATGTAGCATTGGGCCATCCAACACAACATTCTGCTTCAAATATTCCACCTACCAGGGATACAGAACAAGCCAGCAGACACCCTCAGCAGGGATTCTTCACAGTCGCACGAATGGCAACTACACAACATCCAGGTATCCAAGATTTTCTCAATGTGGGGTCATCCTCCCCCCTAGACCTTTTTGCCACTCGCAACAACAAGCAGTGCAACAGATTTGCGAGCAGGATCCTGCATCCCCACTCTCAAAGGGACGCATTCTCGTTCCCATGGAACGGCGTGTTCGCATATGCGTTTACCCCTTTTCCTCTCATCAGGAAAACGATACAGATGATGCGCAAGGGTCACTGCAAAATAATCCTAATGGTGGAATTCTGGCCCAGGCACACCTGGTTCCCGGATCTCCTGCAGCTGGCAGTGGACAATCCAATCCATCTAGGATTTCATGCCAATCTTCTATTCCAGAACAACAGGATGATTCTACATCACGATCTGGGCTCTCTCAAGTTAACAGCGTGGCTCCTGACCATGCCGAATTCGGCCATTTGAACATCCCTCAAGACTGTTGGCGTATTCTAGCATCTGCTAGGGCCCCTTCTACTAACGTTTCCTATAACCACAAATGGAAAAGATTTTGTGCATGGTGTGTGCAAAAGCCCAACCTGCATCCACTGGCCATAACACCGCATCAGATCCTTCCTTACCTGCTAGAATTGGCAAAAGAAGGTGTAGAGATCTCTTCTATTAAGGTACACCAGCAATGTTTTGATTTACAAGAAAAAGATCTTCCCATCTCTACAGTGACCGACCAATCAAGCACTTCTTAAAAGGGCTTTTTCGTACTTTTCCTCCAAAGAAAAGAATTCCACCTGTATGGCGATTGAACCAGGTCCTGGCAGGGCTTATGAAGCCCCTGTTCGAACCTCTATCTACAACACACATCACATTTCTCACATGGAAGGTGGCTTTCTTAGTGGCATTACGTCCTCTAGAAGCGTTTTGGAGCTACAAGCTTTGGTAGTAGACACTCCGTATCTACGATTCACGAAAGACATGGTGATACTCTCCACCAATCCTCATTTCATCCCAAAAGTTCCTTCGGAGTTTCACAAAAATGCAACTATAAATCTACCTACGTTCTTTCAAAAGGCAACTTCACCAGCAGAGAAAGTCCTACACTCTCTGGATGTGAAAAGGGCATTGAAATATTATCTAGACAGGACGAAATCCTTTAGATCGACTAAACAGCTGTTTATTGCCTTTGGCCCATCCAACAACAGAAAATCCTTTTCAAAACAGGGCATTGCAAGATGGATTTCATCTACAATCTCCTTCTGCCACTAAAAGGCCAATAGGCCGTTGCAAACAGCGCCTAGAGCGCACTCTCCAAGGGCCACAGCTTTCTCTGCGGCTCTCTGGGCAGGAGTGCCCATCGGAGACTTGTGCCAGGCAGCAACACAGGCTGTGCCCCTCATATTTACCAGGCACAACTGCTTACATCAGCAGCACGCTGAAGACGTACAGATGGGACACTCGGGGTGTCAGGTTTTTCCATAGGAAAATTACTAAGTCAAAGTAACCGGGGATTCCCAACCTGACGACAGGGAATATTCACAGCATGTGAATCCATGAAAGATACCAACGCTGGAGGAATGGACTTACAGGTAAGAACTACTCCCTTCTTCTGCACCACCCTTACTTCCTGGTGTTGGTACATCCAATCAACCGCCTTCTCCTCTTGAGGACATCGTCTTCAGCTTATCACCCACTCCTTCTGTACCACATATTCTATTCCACATGTTACTCCCTCCTCTGTAATACCTTTGCCATCTGATATTACCAATTCTGCCTTTTCTTTCTCACTGTTGCCACCTGATGGTACCATCACCTCCTATTCTCTACCAACGTCCTTCTCCCCAGATGTTACCACATTGCCTACATTGTACTACTGTCGCCACCCGATGTTACCAACTCCGCAACTGTACTACTGTCTCCACCTGATGTTACCACCTCTTCTATCCCATAGGCGTTACCACCTCTACCTGATCATCACCTTCTCCTCTTGCTAGCATTATTAATGCTGCGTGAATGAAATTGACTGAGGTCAAAGCAGAGTACTTTAGTCTCTCTCAGCCAGGGAGGAGGCTCACTGCCACTGGCCTGCATGGACTTACTCGGGTTCTGGGGAAGGAACAGGGTAACAGGATTTTCCTGATGTAGCTAACTGATAAACAGGGGAGAATGGAGCCCTGTGATTATCCACTACCTCATGTCTGAGACCAAGGGAGGTTGATGGGGGAAATCCTCCCCATTTAGCCCCTGCTCTTAAAAGCCAGGGGTGGCAATCTGCCCCCTGAGTCCAACCATTGGCAATCCCTCTACCTAATTAACACGCTCTCCTCTTGCTGTTGTCACCTCCTCCTGCACGCGGGTCTCACTAACCCTTCCTTAAATCTCTTAAATCTCACCACTCCCTCCTGCTCTCACCTTCTCCATGCAGGTTGTTAGGCAGAAACCTGTGCAGTTCCCTTAGGGACCACTGCAAAAAGTTTAAGACTACAGGAGTAAGCAGTAAACCCAATTGGTAGCAGTCTGAACTACCCAGATTTACCTGGGAGCTGTGGCTTAGCAGTCAGACTTCCCTCAAGAAGAGTTAGGCATTATATAGTGTATACACATTAGGTACAAAAACACAGTAGCACAAGCAAACGCTGACCAGAGCTTTGCTATAAAAGTATAGAGTTATTTCTCCAGCATGGGGTCTGGCATGGATTCACATGCTCATGAATATTCCCCGTCGTCAGGCTGGGAATCCTCGGTAAAGAAAAAAACCAGTATCAGTTTCGTTTCTGATCTGTCTTTCGTAGTAATAACCAATCACTGGTCTCTGCGTCATACTGACCACAGCCAATGACTGCCCTCTACCTAAGCACCGCCTCTGGCAGCCATCTTCAGATTTTTACCGCACGTTCATGTGTTGGGATCCTCGTGCTATTGCTCTCGAGCGTTAGTGCTATTTTTTCGCGCTTTTTACAAAAAACTTCGATTCTTTCGGTCAAAAGAGCCTCAAGCTCCACCGATCCTACATCCGATCAACGGGGACCCGTGTCGGATTTATCTGTGCCCCTCAAGGGTGAAGATTTCGTCGAGCTACACTTCGGAGGACTCCAGAAGCTTCTCAGGCCCTGTCTCGGAGATGGCCCAGGAGAAGGGAAGCTCGACGCCCGGAAAGCTGTTCAGGGTCTGCCCTGGATGCCAGCTGCAGAACGTCTTCAAGGAGGACGAACACTCTTTCTGCCTTTACTGCCTTCATGAGGACAAGACGCACGTGGAGAAGGACTGTGCGTTTTGCGGCAACATGTCGGAACGGACCATGAAGGACCGCCATCAACGTCTCGCCAACTGGCTGGAGGGTAAGAGCCCGTCTGGCGAGAAGAAGAAGAAATCCGAGCGGTCTTCTAAGACCTTTGAGGGCGCCCCGGCGACGGGGGCCCAACATAAGGCCAAGCACCGCGAGTCCGCTGGCACCGGGAGCGCCGAACGGTCGGGCTCTACGGGCGCCAGGCAGGGCGCACCCTCCCCGGCACCATCAACCACGAGCCAACGCTCTGGGTCGGGTAAGAGGAAGGCCGAGCACCCGGCGAAGCTCCTGGAGAGGCCCCGGTCGAGCTCTAAGGCAGAGGAGGAGCGTGGCAGTGCCCCCTCCCTCAAGGATAAGGCGGTGAGCGCACCTAAGGTGGTGAAGGCCTTGATCCATCCGTCCAAGCCCTCTATCGAAACGGTCGCGGCGGCCCTGGCTCAGCCTGTGGTGGCTGCACCAGTGGTGGCGACCTCAGGGCCCAGAATCTCCCTGCCTCCTCGGAGGGAGTCTTCCTTTGTGCCCATCGATAGGACCCCCGTGAAACCCTCCGTGGGGAAGAAGAAGGGGGGGCAGGGCGTCGTCGTAGAGTCGGCCTCAACCTCAGAAGAGGAGCTGATCGAGGTCTTAAGCCACGGCCTAGGCGTGGAAGAAGGCCAGCCCGTCGGAATGGACCCCGACGCAGGTGACGACGACGACATCGTCGAGGATACCGACGGGGCCCCTGCTCGCCCGTCGGATTCCCCTCTGCCAGCGCCGCAAGACAACTCGGCGGCCATTTTGTTGGCCATACAGTCCTTATGCTCCGAGATAAGGACGAGGCTACCGTTACCGACGGAGGAACCTCTCCCGTCGGGGGATCCAGAACCGGGACCTTCTGGTGTTCCCCCTACCAAGAAAAGAAGGATCCATCCACCACCTCCTTTTCAGCCGTCGCGCCCCTTCCAGCCCTCCTCCCCGTCCACCCGAGGGGATGATACGGGGACTGACACGGCAGCGACGGGTACGGAAAGATCCCGGCGCCAGCTAGAAGAGACCGGTACGAGAAAAAGTACCGGGTCCCGGACACGGCCCCCCTATGCCTCCGGGCGCAGCCTACCCCGGACTCCGTCGTCTCCGCGGCAGCCAGGAAGAAAGCGGGGGGGGGTGCGGCCTCCACATCGACTTCCCCGCCGGACGGCGAGGGAAAGAAATTGGATACTATGGGGCGTAGAGTCATCTCGTCGGCAGCGACGACGATTAAAGCGGCCAACGCCTTGGCTATCGTGGCCCGCTACGACAGGGAGCTCTGGTACAAGATGGCTCCCCTGCTGGATTTTCTGCCGGACGACAAGAGGGCGGAGGCCCTTGAGATCCTGCAGGAAGGTGAGGTGGCCTCGGACCACGCCATCACCGTGGCGACGGACATCGCCGACACTGGATTCCGCCAGCTGGGCAACGGTGTTTGCCTTCGACGTCGTGGATGGCTCAAAGCTACGGACTTCCGGTAGGACGTCCAGACCAGAGTCCTAGACATGCCCTTCGACGGGAACAACCTGTTTGGTAAGACAGTGGACGATTCCCTTCAGGCCATCAAGGCGGATACTGAGACGGCCCGGGCCCTTGGAGTCCTGCAACGACGGACGCCCTTTCGGAGCGGCGGAGGCAAGGGCGCCTCCAAAGGTTCCGGCGGCGGTTTCGCTTCCTACCGTCAAGCGGCACGCTCGTCGTCGCAAGAGGCCTACAGAGGACGAGGCAAGTCTAGCGGACCCCGCCGTCGTCGCCAAGGAGGTCAAGGCGGCAAGGCCGCTTCCAAGCAGGATTGAACCGGCCTTGGGGTCGGGCCCCCACCGAAGCACCCCGGTGGGAGGCCGGCTGGCGGGCTTCGTCAGCGTGTGGGAGTCCATCTCCACCGACCGTTGGGTGCTGGACGCCCTGGCCCGGGGCCACGCGCTCGAGTTTCAAAGAAGGTGCCCGCGCGTCCCCCCCGTGGCCAGGAAAGAACTTCACGTCCCTCAACTTCTCCTGGAGGTAAAGGCGATGCTCAGAAAGGGCGCCATCGAACTCGTCCCAAAGAGGCTTCGGGGCTCCGGAGTCTACTCGAGATACTTCCTCGTGAAGAAGAAGACGGGAGGATGGCGCCCCATCCTGGACCTGCGACGTCTGAACAAGTTCATCAAGGCGCAGAAGTTCCGGATGGTCACCCTCCAGCACGTCCTGGGTCAGCTGGAGGAAGGAGACTTCCTATCGTTGTTGGATTTGGAGGATGCCTACTTCCACATTCCCATCCTAAAGGGGCACCGCAAATTCCTCAGATTCGTGGTCCAAGGGCGTCATTACCAGTCAAAGCCCTTCCCTTCGGACTACGGTCGGCACCCAGGGTATTCACCAAGTGCCTTGCACCGGTGGCGGCGCAGCTGCGCCGCGAGGGGATCCACGTCTACCCCTACCTGGACGACTGGCTCATCCGCGCCAAGACGAGGGAGCTCGCCGTGGTCCACACGGCAAGGACCGTCCAACTCCTCACGGACCTGGGATTCTCCGTGAACTACGCCAAATCCCACCTGGTGCCCGCGCAAGTCGCACTGTTTCTGGGAGCGAGGCTCGACACAGTGTCCCTTCTGGCCTCCCCGTCGGAGGAGAGGACCAGGACCATCTTGGGCAAGGTGCAACGGATGTTGGTGGCCGACGCGGCCAAAGTGAGGTCCATCAAGTCCCTCCTCGGGATGATGTCTTCCTGCATCTACCTCATTCCCATGTGCAGGCTCCGGATGCGCCCGTTGCAAGAATTCCTGGATGCGCGCTGGATCCAGACGACGGGCAGCTTCGAGGAAAGGATCAAGCTCGACAAGAGTTTCCGACGAGCGATACGGTGGTGGGGCACCCGCGCGCATCTGACGGCGGGCATGGACTTCCAGACCCCAGCCCACCAGGAGACTGTGACCACGGATGCCTCCCTGGAAGGGTGGGGAGCGCACACCGAAAATCTGCACGCAAGGGGACTCTGGCTCCCGACGGAGAAGACCCTACATATCAACGTCCTGGAGCTCCGTGCAGTGTTTTGGGCCCTCAGGTCCTTCCTTCCGTCCCTCAAGGGCAAGGTGGTGAGGATCTTCACCGACAACACCACCACCATGTTTTACATCAGGAAACAGGGCGGAACCAGGTCCCCAGCGCTGTCCAAGGAGGCGCAGGACCTGTGGCATTGGGCCGTCGCCCAAGGGATTTTTCTGGTGCCGTTTCATCTGGCAGGGATATAAAACACCATCGCCGACTCACTCAGCAGGGAGCTGCGCTCATGCCACGAGTGGGAACTACGGCAGGATCTGGTGGATCGCCTCTTCCGACGGTGGGGCACACCCCAGATCGACCTGTTCGCGACGGCGACGAACACCAAGTGCCGGAGGTTCGCCAGCAGGTTTCCCCAGACGAGGAGCATGGGCGATGCTTTCTCGTTCCCCTGGGAGGGCCTGTTCCTCTACGCGTTCCCTCCCTTGCCTCTGCTAATCCGGCTCGTCAACCAGCTCAAGAGGTCACGGTGCAGGATGATCCTCGTCGCACCTGCGTGGCCGAGGCAGATATGGTTCCCGGACCTTCTGGACTTGTCAGCGTCCCCGCCGATCAAGCTGCCGGCGGACGCGGATCTACTCTCCAGGGAAGGAGGCGCCATCCTCCACCACGACCCGAAGTCGCTGAACTTGCAGGCCTGGCTCCTGCAGCACTAGAGTTTGGAGGATACGACATACCGGCCGATTGCAGAGAGGTTCTTGCAAAGGCCAGGGCGTCCTCGACTCTTAAATGCTACGGACACAAATGGAAGAGGTTCTCTGTCTGGTGCCACGCACAGAAGATTAACCCTCTACGGATTACGGCTCCCCAAGTACTGCCGTACCTGCTGACGCTGGCCAAAGCTGGTCTGGCACATGCGTCCATCAAGATTCATCTTGCTGCGATCTCCCGATACACCAGAACCACGGGCCGGACGTCCTTGTGGTCTCATCGTCTGGTGAAAGAGTTCATGAAGGGACTGTTCAGATCGTTCCCGCCGGTGAAGGCTCCGGCCCCGGCGTGGGAGCTCAACGTGGTGCTGACCAAGCTCATGGGACCTCCGTTCGAGCCTCTGCACTCGGCCCCGTTGAAGTTTCTATCGTGGAAAACAGCTTTTCTTGTGGCCATCACCTCCGCACGACGAGTGGGAGAGATCCAGGCCCTTTCCTGCAAGGCCCCGTACTTGACTTTCGACGACACGAGGGTAGTGCTCAGGACGCACCCCTCCTTCATGCCCAAGGTACCGTCGGACTTCCATCTCAACGAACCCTTGGTGTTACCTGTGTTCTTCCCGTCGCCTTCGTCGTCGGCTGAGAGGACTTTGCACTCGCTGGATGTAGCTAGAGCGCTGAAGTTCTACGTGGACCGCACGAAGGGTTTTCGGAAGACGTCACAACTGTGAACTTTGGACCTGTCAATCAGGGGAAGGCTCTCTCGAAGGCTTCCATCTCCAGATGGCTCTCCGGCTGTATCATGTGCTGTCACCGGTTGGCAAACCGACCGCTGCCTGGCCGTCCGAGAGCCCATTCCACCAGAGCGATCGCAGCTACCACGGCGTTCCTATCTGGTGTGCCCCTGCTGGACATATGCAGGGCTGCTACGTGGAGGTCGACGCACACCTTCACGAAATTCTACTGCGTCGACCGGGATTCCAGGGAGGAGTCCAGGGTCGGCCAAGCAGTGCTGCGCAACCTGTTCGCCTGAGGTGAGCCTGGTGAGGAGGTAAGATGCTTAATGTTGAGTTGATGTGATGCTTAATGTTGAGCCTTTGCCACCTCCCGTGGTTGTGCATGTGTGTACTGCTATGTATTCTTTATTCATGAGCATGTGAATCCATGCCAGACCCCATGCTGGAGAAGGAACAAGTTACTTACCTGTAACTGTTGTTCTCCAGCATGGGTCTGGCATGGATTCACATGCGAACCCTCCCGCCTACCCCTCTGCGGCTCTTCACTTGGTCATACTGCCACTTCACGTGCTTCCAAATCTGAAGATGGCTGCCAGAGGCGGTGCTTAGGTAGAGGGCAGTCATTGGCTGTGGTCAGTATGACGCAGAGACCAGTGATTGGTTATTACTACGAAAGACAGATCAGAAACGAAACTGATACTGGTTTTTTTCTTTACCGAGGATTCCCAGCCTGACGACGGGGAATATTCATGAGCATGTGAATCCATGCCAGACCCATGCTGGAGAACAACAGTTACAGGTAAGTAACTTGTTCCTTATTTAAAACACACTTTGTAAAAATACACTGGCACTAATATGTCAAGCAAGTTCAAACACAGTCACTATAAGTATATACACTTCCCTAGATAATTATTCGACAAGTCTAGGTTAAAACATCACTTATTAGAAAAACAGCGGTGAGCGCCTAACGTAGATGGCACTCCAATAATTTGTTTAAAAAGGGAGGGAAAAGGCAGAGCTTGGAAATAACACAGTACCAGCACTTTTAAGAAACCACAGTAAGTCAGAAAGGCAGGGTCTACTGTAGAGCAAAAAGTTCATAGGCCAGGCCCACTCTTAGAGAGAGCAAGGCTGAATGTGCCCAAGATCACACAGTGGAAATGCACTTTAAAAGTCTTTGTAGAAAGTTCAAAAAGGAGTTGGATCAGTTCAGAAAAGTTAGTTAACAGGGCTGGAGGCCAACCCAGTTGGAAAGTCAAGGATTTACGGGACACCTTGGACAGTCCGTTGCAAGGGAGGCCAGGCGGGATACAGTACCTTAAAGTGGTGAGAATGCTCCAGCGGGGGTAGTTGTTCCTGGCAGTGGGTGCAAGTCATTGCTTCGTCTAGAGGAAGAGTTGATCTTGACGTGGAGGAAAACTGAAGGTCGTTGCACTGCCAGTGAAGAAACCAGCCACAGAGTTCTCATTAAAAGGTGTGACCCTTTTATTCGCGGTCAGTGGTGAACGTGGCTATCCGGTTGCCGGGGTGCTTGGCATGGGCAGTTCGACCACGAGACGTCCTGGAAGGCGAAAAAGGTGAACTGGTTGTGCCCACCAACTCGAAGGGAAGAAGACTCTCCTGGAAGAAGATCTCCTCTGTCGTTGGAAAGTGGTGAGTCGTTGCAGCAGGGCTTCACCAGTGGTGTCGTCGGGTTGCAGGTGGCTCAGCTTCTTCCTCGTTGGATTCTTAGGTCCTGTGGCGACTTCTGGAGTTCCAGTCCCCAAAGCCCTGCTTGTATGCAAAAACCCCCATTCTTCCCCCATTGATCAGCCTAGGCTGTCACTCAAACGTGCTAAGTGGTGAGCCGGCCGGCTCACCACTGGGCCAATCACACAAGAGTACGACTTGAGTTGCCGAGGCAACTCAGTCCCGGGTGCCTAATCCCCCTCCCACACATCCTGTAGACCCCAGACAGAGTGGCACCATTTGGAGGGCTTCTGTGCAGAAGCCCGCCAAAAAGTGGAACAAAGGGCTCAACTTGGTTTAGAGTTTCAGAGGTGAACACAAACGCCATTTTAGAACCGAGTTCTGGCAAAAAGACCCAACCGTGGATTTAATATTAAATAAATAATGCAGCGGTATCTTTAACATTGCACCAAAAAGTGGTGTGCTTAAAATCAATGGGAAAATCACTGGTAATCACTGCCACCAGCCAGAAACTCGACAAGGGGGGACTTCGCAGTGCCCCCTCGAAAAACACACCTAGGGGCAATCTAATTACCCCTGCCCAGTACTTCCACAATATGATGGTTTGTACTGGTTCTGTTAATAATTTGAGACTAGTAAAGCCAATGGGGACTTTACATGCCCTGGGAGACAGTAGTCACTCCCACGGTATGGAGTCTGTGTTTGGGAGTCACTATGACATTCCTGTGTTACTGCACTGAGGGTGCTGTGTAACACACATACCAAAAAACACATTAAGCCCTATGGAGTAAAAGACCCCATAGCCCAAAAAACACATTCAAAGTCAAAGGACATTCTCAAATCATGCTTAAGAGTGGGATAGAAAGAGTCTCACTCTTCTCTTAACAGGAGAAAAAAATAAACCCCAAAAATCCAGCAAAGCTGCTGGGGGACTCACTAGGTTTGAGGTTTGGGAAATTAGCCTTAACAGAGAATTCTCCCTAACACAGGTTACATAGGGTTATGTGAAAAAGTCCTTTTTCCTTTCTTTTTCTTACCGAGGTAGTCCCCTAGTCTTTTGCTAGCTTATTGTTGACCTGACTTTTTGTTGACTGCTATCCTTTGCCCAAAGTCTCACTGAAGACAGCATCCCACTTTTATATGTTCTGCTGCAGTATCTATGGATAAGATGCACACTGGCCTCCAATGGATGGAGCTGGGATGACCCTGTGTGCTGTTGACTGCCACCTGTTCTGTGATGTAGGGCCCAGAGCATGTATACAGTGGATCCCCCAGGCCTTGTGAGTATGGGAACACTTCACTTGATGTGTAACACCACATAATTAGGGCAAACGTCCTATCCATCTGGGGAACTGCTACAGCAGGCCTCCGCAAACATCTGAATAATATAGGGATGCCAGTCTCCATGAAAGAAAGCAGTCTTTGAGCACCTTTTGACGAGCAACCAGCGACTGGTGTGCTACTCTTACCCTACTTAAATGTTCCAATTGTTAAGAAAGATTTTTTCTTTTGCCCCTTTCCCTTGGGGACACCCACTCGTGGGAGTGGGTGGGACACCCACATGGGACACCCACATGAGTCACATGGGACACCCTTCTTTTTGCTTGTTTTTTAACATTTTGAAGGGAAGGAAAGCATTCAGCTTCACTTTCCTTGCCTTTTGCTCATTTTTATGGGGAAACTGGCTAGTCCCCAAGACTGTCAGTACTGAGAAACTTTGTTTCCCTTTTGGAATTCCTTTTATTTTTATTTGTTTTTATTAAATTATTTTTGGTTTGAAACCAACCTTGATCAAAACATAAAACTATACATTCCATTCATGTCTTGGTCCAACAATCCATGATTCACAATCAAAAAGGCAAGGCCAACTCAAAAGCTTCCTTCAGAACATGCAGGAGGGAGATAGTTGCAAATAAGCTCTCTCCTCTCATCAACAGGGACCACATCTCCATCACATCCCATGATCCAAAAGCCTCCAGGGTTTTTATCAAATGCTTGGTTCAAACATCCGTCAGTCCTTGACAAAGCAATGACAAGTGCTTGAGGGATTCCGTTGTGTCTACCTTCCGACAAAATCTGCATCCCTTTACGGCTGCTTTCAGGTAGATGCTTCAGAGTGGATTGGTGGGGGTACAGATTGAATCTAAAGCTAAGGAAATGGCCTCTGTACCATCCATTCAGAGCTTTGACTAGATATTTTGGAAGGTTGCCACAGCGTTTAGATTCTTTCCTAAGGGAGTCCATCAATCAGTGTGAGTTTCGCTCCTCCAATGTCTTAATCCAATCGCTATGCCATTGTTTTCTTTTTCACCTTTTCCGGAAAATTGCATAGTTCCTCTACATCTGCTTGCAAGTTTTTCAAAAGTTGTTGGCAGCAAGTCAACCACTGTGCCATTAAGACCTTGTTTGATCTCTCTTGTTTAGTTTTCAGGATTGAATAAGGGGCCGCTGGCGCAGGTATCAAGGTTTTCCGGTAAAATGATAAGGTCTTCCATGCCACTCGCCCATTTAATGAAATCAGCCCTAACTCATATCTAATCAGAGCTGTTGACACAATCCTGGGCAGCCTCAAGATTCTCCTTCAGAAGGAGCCCTCCACAGTACCCCAAAGTTCCCAGGCAGTAAGCAGGAATGCCTCAGCTTCAAAGGTCAAAGAAGGAACTGCCTTTAGGCTATAGAAGGGCAGGATGGGTTTAATAGAAAACTTTCCATATGTTTTGTGGATTCTTTTCCCCTGACATATCAGGCTCTTCAGTCTGATTTTAAGATGATCTTGACGAGGCTGATCACAAGTGCTGTTATTGAACAGCTTTCCGAGGTAAATGATCTCTTGTGATGTATCTAAAATCTGGTCTTCGATGTGCCATCTGAAGGTAGGTTTTTCGTTAGATCTGTGCAGCCACAGCGTCATTATAATGGTCTTCAACAAGTTTATAGATAGGCCATTTTGCTGCAAGAAGTTGCACCACTGCAGGTCTCGATATTAATTTGCACTTTTTCTGTCCAAGGTATACCATGTCGTTTCCATATTGCATGCAAAAGGGCGTGGTCGCTCCAGTCTCTATCCTTCACCTCGAAGTCTGTGACTCGCTGTATCAGGTCGATTTAAACAAAGACATAGGGCCTCATTACAAGTCAGCCGGTCCGGAAACAACAGTGGCAGTAAATCCGCTGCCACCGTTGTTTCCGGCTGGCTGATTCCGAGTTCTACAGGCGGGAGGTGTCACTCCCGCCAGGTCTGACCTGGCGGGAGTAACGCCACCCGCCTGCAGGCGGACATGGAAACACCGGCTCTGTCATAGATGGAACTGGTGTTTCCATAGTCCCCGTCCCTATGGAGTCCTAAGGGACTCCATGGGAATGGGGATTTTCAGAATTCTGCCTCCGGAATTACCGGGCCGCCAGGGTTGTAATGCCCTGGTAATTCCGGCAATCACGGAGGCGGAATGGTATTACGGGTCCGACGGCAGCCTGCCGGTTTTTCCGGCAAGGCTACCGCCGGACTCGTAATGAGGCCCATAGTCCAATATACTGGTTTTAGCCAGATCCGACCAAGTGGGTTTCGCTGGAATATTCCCCCCCACTTGTCCATTCAAAATGTGCAGATCTTGATACGCTATAAAGTCTCAGTCTTTCAGATTTCCTTTTCCCTATCCTGGAGGGCAGGTTGTTTGCCTGTTTGTTTATCTCCATTGCACATAATCCGTGGCAGTTAAAGTCTCCCCCCACGATGATGTTGTGGAGAGGCTGGGTCAAAAGTATGGCTTCCATAGCATCCGTCATTGAGTCCAGGAAAGGTTCCGTCGCCACTTTCAGAGGGTTCCAATAGACATTGATAATTAGAAGCGATTCCCGCTTGTCGGAGCCCTCATTCTTTATGGCAATAGATAATAATTGCAGGAAGGGGGAGGGTTTAACAACCTCCGTTTTGGTAATCCCCTCCCCCCCAACTTCTCAAAAGTCAACAGCTGCTGGACGTCCTCTTAAGCCTTTTGTATGCTGTATTCAGAATAACAGCATATCCATCCAAATTTTAAGTTGTCGTTAGCCACGTCTCTTGTAGACAGATGATGTCAAAGATCCCCAAAAGGCTCAAGGGGTCCGTATTAAGGTGGGAGAAACCTCTTGTGTTCCAGAAAGCCATTTGGAATTGCGCTAGTCATTGTTAGTTTGATGGGGGAAGACAAGCATCTGTGCTTCCCCTAGTAAATTGCGCGCTCCTGCAGTGTTGGAGTGGGCGATCTGTGCTTACAAAAACTCTTTGCGTGACGTCCTCCAGTGACTTTCATTCTTAAATCTCCTTTATGTGGTCCTGCGTCGACCAATCTCTCCTCGATGGGTACTTGTGGGAATGATCCTGTTTTGTGATTCGCCAAAACATCAGTACGAACATGTCTTCTCTTGTTTAGTTGATACCAGCGGTTTTCCCGTCAGCACCTTGTGATAGGGCGAGTCTCGGAGGGGAGCTGAAGAGGTATTCTCACCTGAAGTGTCTACCAAGTCGTATCCCATGGGCAGCAGCAAGTGTGCCGCCTCAAGCAATACTGATTTCACGCTGTTTGTTTTTAAATGGAGAATCACTCTACCTAGTCAGCCTTTCTTGGGGAATTCCACAATCCGGATATCCTCAGAGAGCGAAGGATGGGTATCTGATATATCACCTGCATCACATTTGCCCGATTCAAGATTAAATTATACAAAAGGGCTCCTGGAAAAAAAAACTATTCTGCCCAGGAGGGCTCAATAGTAAACAACAAAAAAGGTGAAAGGGTTAAGTGCTCAATCCCTTAACTCTTCATTCACCATTTCCATCTAGCAAGAAAAAGTATGACACCCAGTTGTTTTGAAGTACTTATGTTTGTAATTGATAACACACAATTGCTGATGGTTTCAAGGTTGAACATCATCTGTTACAAAGTAAAGCAAAATCAAATTGCACAAAAATGTTTTAAAAAAGCGCAAATCTATGCACATACAATCATACAAATAACATGATGCTATTACTGCTGTCGGTATATCTGAGAAACGGCAGGGGTTAATACACATAAACAAGTTGGAAGACAAGTATACAGACTTTGTCAATACATGAACAGTGGAAAAACATGTGACACTGTGGTTACAAGGAAAGTTTTGTCTACACCAAGGTGTTTCGGCCAATTCTACGGGCTATCTAAGCCGTTTTTTCTTATGGCCTTCGTCAGGATGGGGCGGACAATATTGTCAAGATGTTCAAGTCAAGCTGAAAAGGGAATGGAAGAGCGTGAGGGGACCGCTCATGTGTAATTACAATGTATGACTCAATTAGTGTCTATTGAGTAAATAGAAGACACAGGTTACTTGTGGGATTTAATGGCCACAGGTGTGCCCACAAAAGGGGGAGGATTATGGGACTCGTAGTGTCTCGTTTGCAGCAGTCACATTGGATACCTAATAAACACAGATGAGACACAATGGAGAGCTGTGTTGTCTCTGTTGTCCCCAAAATGTTCAAGCACTGTTGAGTAGTGCATATTTAAAGTGACTGATCAACTATAGATTTTAATGAATGGTTTGCTTACCTATGTGTAGGTAGCGCTGAAGATACGATTGCAGCAGGTGTATGAATGGCCTGGTTCGTGATGTAAAATCTCCTATCAATGGAGAAGTGGATCAGTATGGTTGACGGTTATAACAACACATTTCTGTGTGCAATCGTCGATCTGTAAAGTGTATATTACATACCTTAGTGCGGTCGTATTCCATATTTCAGGAATGGAGGGCAGTGAAGTCCCTGGGAGTCATGCTGCTGGACAGTGAGCTGGAGCTGCTGTATGATCGTTAGGAACTCCCTCGGAGAAAGGAAAGCACAGCCAAATCGAGATGCGAACGCCGTTGCTAGGTCACAATGTGGTTAAGTACTGGCGGCCATGTTGGGATGGGAAAACCCAAAATACTGGCGTGCAATTAGCATATCTGCCTAATCCGTGTGACAACGGGTAAACCAACTAATTATAGTGGGTTGTCTAGTTAAACATACAAAAGTAGAGGATTTTGAACGGGTGTGTACATCCGTTGTCATGGCAACGGTACAGAGACACATCCCATGTTCGGATCCACAGAGGAGGCGAAAAAATCTTTTTAGATGTCATGCGATTGATATACCTGCCTGATCCGTGTTGCAACTAGCGACTCGATTATTCGAAGTGGATCGTCTAGTTAAATATGAACGAAGAATTTGAGTGGGTGTTTACGTCCGTGGCCATGGCAACGGTACGGTATCGCCTGCAGTACTAAAAT